>NW_024412627.1:409731-527421 GCF_014898765.1 Herpailurus yagouaroundi
GGGGGAGGGGCAGAGAGAGAGGGAGACACAGAATCGGAAACAGGCTCCAGGCTCGGAGCCATCAGCCCAGAGCCCGACGCGGGGCTCGAACTCACGGACCGCGAGATCGTGACCTGGCTGAAGTCGGACGCTTAACCGACTGCGCCACCCAGGCGCCCCAGAAAATTTCTATGCAAAACCTAGAGTTTTCCTATATGCCTACGCCAACCGTGTTGAGAGTGTAAGGAGAGAAAATACTCCATTTCTAGAAGCGACCAAAGAAATGAAACAACTAGGAATACATTTAGCAAAAGTTGTACGAACAAAATTTTATTACTTCACCAAGGGGCATCAGAGAGGAGGGGACTTGTTTCTCTAGGAGGGCATGTCTTTTTTCTTCCATCCGCTCCCCCCCTCCTCCCCTCCCCTTCTCCCTCCTATTCCTCCCCCCCCCCCTTTTTTTTTAAATTTTTTTAATTTTTAATTTTTTTTATTTTTTTCAATATATGACGTTTATTGTCAAATTGGTTTCCATACAACACCCAGTGCTCATCCCAAAAGGTGCCCTCCTCAGTGCCCATCCCCCACCCTCCCCCCTCCGCTTCTTTTTTATTGGGATTCCAGAGATGGGCTTCCCTGTACGGGACGAGCTGCCAGGTGGAGGTCAGGCATGTTCGAAAGTCGTCTGAGGATATTGTTTCTCTGAACGTGGCCCAAATGTTGGACTTCGTACCTAGGATTCCCTTACCTCGCACGTTCTGTCCGTTCACACTTACACGCCGAGTAACAATTCCTTGCTGGGGAAGCTGGCGCCCTTACATCCCCAATTCAAGGGTGGTCTGGCCGTGCCAAGGTGTGGATTAACATTCCGACGGGTGTGAATTAGTAAATGCAGATCCACGAGGCGAAACACAAAGTCGGGGATTAGTAATGGTTATCTTCAGTGGAACAGGGAGATGAAGGTTTGGGGCAGGGGTGGGGGGTGACTGTCGCGTCGTGGTCGTGTCCGCTCTTCTCCAAGCACTGGCTTCGTTCAGGTGGAACCTTGGGACGGGGTCCTGTCATCACCGGTGTTTCCCACGGGAGTGAACGAGTGCACAAACAGGGCAAGTCCTTGGCCCGGGACACTGGAGCTGGGCTTCAGACCCAAGGCTTTGGCCCCAAACACATGGCATCTTCTCTTGTCTCGAAGCTCCTGTCCCCTGGAAGGGTTGTCTTTCCAGCCGCGTGGGAGTGACTCCTAATTACACGCCTTTCTCTGCCGGACACTCTTGGTTTCCACCAGCAGATAGACTAACTGACATGCAGGACGGGCTGGGTGGGGGATCTGCTCCCAACAACAGGCTGGCAGTGGCCTCCTTCCTGCCGTGGGCCCTCGCTCGTTCCTGCTTGAGGGATGGGTTTTTGTTTTTTTAAAGTTTTATTTATTTATTTTGAGAGACAGAGAACACACGCTCGCAGGGGAGGGGCAGAGAGAGAGAGCATCCCAAGCAGGCTCCGCGCTGTCAGCTTGGAGCCCAACACGGGGCTCGAACTCCTGAACCGCGAGGTCGTGACCTGAGTTGAAACCAAGAGCTGGACCCTTAATGGACTGAGCCACCCCCGGGGGCCTCTTAAGTGACTCCCCCCCTCCCCCCCCCCCGTTCCCTCCTCCTGGAATACTCTGCCCCTAGACTTTAAACTACCTGTGTCCGCTCATCCTTCAGACGTTGGCTTAAATTCCCTCTCCTCAAAACGACATTTCCCAGCTATCTAGTTTTTTTTAAAAACCTGCTTCTGTGTCTGAGCTTGTCCGCGGTTTTATCTTCTTCACAGCATGCATGACCCTCCCACATCACCCGAATTACGCATTTCGCTCTTGCTGGAAGGAGAACTACAAGGGGTCCTGTCCATTGTTCGTGTGCCAGCATCCAGAGCTGCGCCTGGCACACAGTAGGCGCTCCATAGTGGTGGCTGATGAAGCACAGATCTTGAATCAGTGAACCAGTGAATACAAGGAGTGCCTTCCGTGCGCTAAGTTTTCTTGCAAAACTTCAGGCTTCTGGAAAGAAATAACACATTTCTTGGGTACTCTGGCTAGGAATTGTTCTAGGCTCTTCCGCGCTGCTATTTTTGCAAAGCCTATTTTTGGGTGCAAGAAAGAGAAACCCACTCAACCCAGCTGTGTGGGCTAGACAGTCTCCCCAAAAGATTCCCTACAGCTCACAACATTGTCTCCTCTGGTCCCCACAACAGCCTCACAAAGGAGGCACTTTCTTACCCCACTTGTACATAGAGAGTCCGACGTTCAGAAGGGCCCGTGACAGTGCCGCGGTCACACAGGTGGGTTGTCCCAAGGCAGGTGTCTTTTCACTGTAACACGTGGCCTTTGGAGGTGTCACCGACAGCGTCTTAGAAGGGCTTGGGTTATTTCGGACGGACCGTTAGGTGCCAAGAATGATTTGGGTTCCGTTTCTCCAAACGCATGATCAGAACTATGTTGTTCGCCTTTTAGTAATTAAACAGTTACACAGAGGCCCTGTGTTGGATTTGTTACTCACTACAGGTACAGGTACACCCTCCCCTTTGCCCCCAGGTTAAGGCTTCTGCAGGGTGTTGCAGCTGAGGACGTTGGAGGCAGACGGCCTTGAGTGCCCCTGTCACAGGCCGCTCTGACTCCTCGAAGCTGCGTGGGGTTTTGAAAACAGAAGCGGGACCTGCAGTCCGAAATTCAGGATGTGAGGCTGTGTCTACCTTGCTTTGTGTGCATGGGGCACATAGTTAGCCTTTGAGCCTTTGTTTTCTCATCTCTAAAATGGGAATCACGGCCTCTGAGAACGCCACGGTGATTTTGCAAGGAGAGAACGGTGATGATGTGCTGGGATCTGATCTGCGTGGTCCGTGTTATTAACCTGCGCACGTTTTCATGAATTCCCCCAGGTAATTGGTTTTCTGAAACGTCGCACTCCAGGGAGTGCCTGAAATACAGGACACTCTTCTCATAAACTTAGACTAAGTTTAATTTACAGAAACTGTTATGTAGCACGGATACATCAAACGTTGGTTGGGGCCGACGGCGTAAAGATCCCAGGGGGGCACCTGAGTGGCTCAGTTGGTTAAGCGGCCGACTCTTGATTTGGGCTCAGGTCATGATCTCACGGTCTGTGGGTTCGAGGCCCATGTCGGACTCTGTGCGGACAGCTCGGAGCCTGGAGACTGCTTCGGGTTCTGTGTCTCCCTCCCTCTCTGCCCCTCCACCGCTCGTGCTCTGTGTGTGTCTCTCTCTGTCTCAAAAATAAATAAACGTTAGGGAAAAAAAAAAGGATCCCAGGAATTCCTCGAGAACATCACTCTGCATTACTCTCCCCTGACCACCATCTTTCTATACTGAAAAACCCTAAAAAGCTGCATGTAGGGCATGTTTCCTCGTCAGGATTGCTCTGCAGTTGGTGACCTTTGGAAGCACCCAGAAGGTTCTCTCTCGTTACTCTCAGTCGAGCCACCATCTCACTGTTTTATGCACCCTGTCTGCGTTTCCCAAGTTGTGTTCGCTTCCTGCCCTCGGGCTGCCTGACCAGCTGCTTTCTGACGGCCGGAAAGGCGGGATCATGCCCCCCTCCCCACAAATGTCCCCATCCTGACGGCCGGCCAGAACGCGTCAGTGTGCTAGATTGCGTGACAGAGGGGAACCTGGCCGCAGGTGGGATTGTGGTTGCTACAGAGCCCGCCCTGATGTGGGAATTATGCGGAGTCACCTGGACGGGCCATGGTGATCGCAAGGATCCTGTCAAGTGGAGCAGGGAGGCGGAGGGAGAGAACCAGGGGATGGCGGTTCGAGAGGCTCCCGGCCCACTGTTGCTGGCTCTGAAGCTCGAGGAAGGAGCCCTAAGCCAAGGACTGCAAGCAGTGTCCAGAAGTGAGGGAAAAGGGGAGGAAATCGATTCTCCCTTAGAGCTTCCAGAAGGAAACGCAGCCCTGTTGATGCTTCGATGTTAGCTCTAGGAGACCCACTTCTGACTTCCAAAACTCTTTTTTTTTTTTTAAAGGTGTATTTATATTTGCGTCGGCCGCGCGCCCCCCCGCCGACACAGAGAGAGAGGGAGACACAGATTCGGAAGCCGGCTCCAGGCTCTGAGCTGTCAGTACGGAGCCTGACGCGGGGCTTGAACTCCCGGACCGTGAGATCATGACCTGAGCCGAAGTCGGACGCTTAACCGACTGCGCCAGAACTCTTAACCGACTTGCAGAACTCTTAAGCCCGTCGGCTCGATGGGGTCGTTTGTTGCAGCAGTGGGACCCTCTCCTCGGACCTCTCCGGCGGCCCCCTTAGTGTTTCTTTCCTTCCCTTGCTTTTTTTCTCCCTTCGTGGAAAATCATCACCTTCTGGGCCCTTGTAGGCCTCTTGCCAAACAGCCACGTGGACGTCAGCATCCAGATGGACCCTGTGCTAGTTAGGGCTGAAAACAAAAGTGCCAGAACGCAGAGACCCCAACACGCGGTGGCTTAAATGCCATGGGTGGTTTTTCTCCTACATAATGAAAGGTGATCTTCAGAGTTTGTAGCGGTCAGTGCTGCCTGGCGACCAGTCACCCGGAGGAAGCACAGGCTGCAAGCAGGGAGTTCAGGTTGTGCGTGTTTGCGCAGCGGCCCCGCGTGGACACGGCAGCCAGCCAGTGTAGACTGCCGGGGCAGCCGTGCTCCCCAAGGTCGTTCAGAGACGCACCTTCTGTTCTTTCTGTCCTGTTCCTCTGCCCGTCGCCCAGGGAGCTCGTTAGAGAAGCACAGTCTTCAATCCCCTCCCAAACTTTCTGAAGCCGAATTTGCATTTTGAGAACATACTTGGGGGATGATGATACACAGAGGTTGAGCAACAGGGCCTTGGAGCAAGGTTTTTCGGCCTCAGCGCTGTTGACATTCTGTGCTGGGACATTCTTCACCGTGGGGACTGTTTCGGGCGTTTGTAGGGCGTTTAGCAACCTCTCTGCCCCCTCCCCCCCAGATGCCAGGACTTAGTTAGTCCCTCACCCTCAATTTTAACAGCCAAAAATGTCTCCAGACTTGCCCAATGTCCTGTGGTGGGGACAAGGTGCCTCTGATGGAGAGCCCCCCCGCCTTAGAGGGTTTTTCTCTTCCACACGATCAGAGCCGCGTTCCAGCCGGTGATAAGCGGTGTGCACGTCCAGGAAGGGATCTTTTCGTGAGCACACGAGGCAGAAGCGACACCCATAACTTCCGCTCGCATTCCGTCCGTGAGAATTTTGTTGTGTGGCCACATCCAGCCGCAGAGCAGTCTGGGGACCGTATCGGGTGTCTCTGGGCCCAAGGAGGAGGAGAGAAGGGGTCTGGGGGACAGTCGGCTTCCATTAACGTAACTAACACAAGAATATGGTCTTCCTGTATGTATCTCTCTTTATTCTCTTCTATCAAGGGGTAGAGCTGGCTGGCTGGGTGAAATAAGTTGATATAAATAAATTAGGCATATATTCTGCAGTTGGAATACCAAACTATTTTAGGGGCTCACAGGATATTTTATTTATTTTTTATTTTTTTTAATTTTTATTTATTTTTTAGAGAGACAGAAACAATGCGAGTGGGTTGGGGCAGAGAGAGAGGGAGGCACAGAATCCGAAGCAGGCTCCAGGCTCCGAGCTGTCGGCACAGAGCCCGACGCGGAGCTCGAACTCACGAGCTGCGAGATCATGACCTGAGCCGAAGTCGGATGCTCACCCGACTGAGCCACCCAGGCGCCCCCAGGATATTTTAGATGAACACCTACAATTTACCTGATTCTGTGAGACTGTATTTTGATATCGGGAGTTTGGGGGCACCTGGTGGCTCAGTCGGCTTAGCGTCAGACTGCGGCTCGGGCTGTGAACTCGCGGTTCACGAGTCGGAGCCCCGCATCAGGCTCTGTGCAGACAGTGCGGAGCTTGCTTGGGGTTCTTCCTCTCTCTGTCCCTCCCTGCTTTTTCTCTCTCTCCCTCTCAAAAAAAAAAAAAAAAAAGTATCCTCTAAACTTCAGTCATGAGTATTACTCTTGTAGGTTTTGTTCCCCGTGTGTTGAGTCTCTTACTTAAAAAATAATAATTAAAAGGTTTGTAAAGATTTTATCTTTAAATGCGTTGGATGGGGTGGAGATATACATATACACGCGTTTATCTGTGTTACGTACGTACGTATGTATATATTTGTCTGTCTGCCTACGTGCATATGTATGTAGTGTGTTATGTATCTATGTATCTGTTTATTTGGTGCCGCCCTCCCCCTCCCCGTGCTTCTGCAGTAGACTTCTGCTCCTGTCTCTGCTGACACTGTGGCCCCTCTGTAGCCTGCTCTCCACACAGTAAGTGTGGTAAGTGATCGTTTTAGAACATGAACCAGACCGTATCACTCCCGTACTTGAAATTTCCAGTGGTTTCTTGTCAACTTGGAAGGAAATTCTAAGTCCTGACCATAATCCACGGACCCAACAGAATCTGAGCCCTGACTGCCTTTTCAACCACATCCGTTGGCCTCTTCTCTTTGCCTTCTGCTTGAGCCACACGAGCCTCCCAAGAAGCGTAACACGGCCCTGCCTCAGGGCCTTTGCACTTGTGGCTCCGGCCGCCTGTATTGCTTTTCCGTAGATAATTGTGCGGCTCACATCCTTTCTTCATTTGAGCCCTCTGCTCGCCTGCCTCCTTGTCAGCATGGCTTTTGCCTTTACCACGTGGACTCATGCACTCCTACTGGTAAAGGCTCCACTCACTGGAAGATGCTTGTGTATACAGTATTGCCATTAATATGCATCTACGTTCAGTGGTACTCCACCCTTACCCAGATTTCTGGTGTCTTAATTTCCTGGTTCCTAAGCCCTCCGTTCTGGAGGGAAGTCTGGTTTTTGATCTGGTGCCACAAAATGACCTTGACATTGCTGGGGTCAATTTAAAAGATGTTTACGGGGGCGCCTGGGTGGCGCAGTTGGTTAAGTGTCCGACTTCAGCCAGGTCACGATCTCGCGGTCTGTGAGTTCGAGCCCCACGTCGGGCTCTGGGCTGATGGCTCAGAGCCTGGAGCCTGTTTCCGATTCTGTGTCTCCCTCTCTCTCTGCCCCTCCCCCGTTCATGCTCTGTCTCTCTCTGTCCCAAAAAATAAATAAATGTTGAAAAAAAAAATTAAAAAAAAAAAAAAAGATGTTTATGGCTCCGCTATACCTGTTATTTAAGTATACAGCCACTAGGTAATGATCATGGGACATGGGCTGAGTCCAAAGTGCAGCGTTTCTTGAGATCACAGGTGTGGGTGGTTCCTTGCTCCTTCCAACCTGGGTTAACCCTGCATGTTTGCCCCAGTAAAATAAGAGGCTTTATAAAAGTTCACTTTAAGTAAACAGTAAACAAGACACCCATACAGATGTTTAGAGCATGTTTAAAACAAGCAAACTCTGGTACAAACTCTGTGCTCTTCTTAGCCAGTTCTGTGTGTTCAGATACAGAGAGAATATCACCAGGTGGCCCTTGTCTTTCCTTCTTAGCGTTCCTGTAACTATTTGGATATGAACAAACCACGAACATAATCACGTTACCATATGTGAATGTTGACACATTTAATATTAGAAAATATCTTTATTTTTTATTTTATTTAAATTCAAATTAGTTAACATACAGTGTAGTCTTGGTTTCAGGAGTAGAACCCACTGACTCATGTCTTACATATGACACCCAGTGCTCATCCCGAAAATGCTCTCCTTAATGCGCATCGCCCATTTAACCCATTCCCCTGCCCACGTCCCCTCCAGCAGCCCTCAGTTTGTTCTGTGTATTTAAGAGTCTCTTATGGTTTGTCTCCCTCTCTGTTTTTATCTTAGTTTTCCTTCCCTTCCCTTGTTCATCTGTTGTGTTTCTCAGATTCCAAACCAGTGAAATCATATGAGATGTATCTTTCTCTGACTCACTTACTTCGCTTAGCATAATGCCCTGCAGTTCCATCCACGTCGTTGCAAATGGCAAGATTTCATTCTTTTTAATGACCCTGTAATATTCCATTATATATATATATATTTGTGTGTGTGTGTGTGTGTGTGTGTGTGTGTGTGGACACCCCCCACATCTTCTTTATCCGTTCATCACTCGATGGACATTTGGGCTGTTTCCCTAATTTGGCTATTGTTGATCGCACTGCTGTAAACATGGGGGTGCATGTGCCCCTTCGAATCAGCATTTTTGTATCCTTTGGATGAATTCCTAGTAGTGCAATTGCTGGGTCGTAAGGGAGTAGAAAATACCTTTATAACACACATGCTGGACATTAACTGGGTGCCCTGTCCGCTTCACATCTGAAAATTGCATGGTGATCTCGACCAGCAAATCCCACGACGTCGCCCAGAACGACTCAGTTTCTTATTTAGACCAGAGCAGTGCGTTTGTTCTGAACCTACTGGTTCTCATCCATGTATGTATCACTGTGTTGACAGCTCCTTCTTACAAGTTTCCCCTCAACTCTCGTGCTTGGTGCTCCTAGGTGTTGCTGGGATTGTGTCTTTTTTTCGGTTTCTTTCAAAACATTTTTTTAATGTTTATTTATTTCTGAGAGAGACACAGAGCATGAGTGGGGAAGGGGCAGACAGACAGAGAGAGAATCCGAAGCAGGCTCCAGGCTCTGAGTTGTCAGCACAGAGCCCGATGCGGGGCTCGAACTCACAAACTGAGAGATCATGACCTGAGCCGAAGTCGGACGCTTAACCACCCAGGAGCCCTTCTTTTTTTCCTTTCTTCACCTCTCGTCTGCCGGGAGGAAGAAATTGCCCCAAGTCACAACATATGAGAGCGTGTTTGAAGAAAATCTTTCCCTGTGGCTTGAAACTTGGTTTCGGCTACAGATTTTTATGGGTTACGACTCTTCTGGAAATTCCAGGTAAAATCTGAACAAAGCATGAACCAGAATGGAATTAAATGGCTTCTGTATCTGAGAAGTCCTGGGTTGGGGTGGCCTCATTAGGGCTTAAACCGTGTCCCCAGATCTCTCACGTCCAGTGGCCAGTCCTTGTTTGTGGCCAGTGACAGGGAGAGAACGGAGCCCTAATGAGGCTCCCCTGGGGGCGTTTTCCAGAACCAGGATGAGGTTATCCAGGGCGGGAAACGGGTGCTGGTATCCAGACAACAGATGTCTGTTTCCAGACTCTTCTGTTCAAATGGAATCTTTCCCCAAGGCACAACCGAACAAAACAGGCACACTAATTGTTGTGTTGGCTTGCGTTGGAGGTAGGAGGCCTGGGTCCTGTTCTGTGTCTTTCTATCAGGGTGGGCACAGAGCGGCTCAGAATCTCCCTCTCCCGGCTTGAAGGTTCTGCATCCCTTCTTTAATGTGGAAAAGAAAGTAGGAAGGGGAAAAGAGAGAGAGGGAGAGAAAAGACCAGAAACTTGTCTAGTCTCTGTACCTAAGTTGTGAGAGATCCTGAAAGAACAAACCTAGAGAGCCTGCCCCTCAGAAAGCACTAATTAGTTATTTACGATATTTTCTATTTCTGTCACTTCCTTAGCAACCCCTAGCAGCTGCCTGGGAAAATTTAAAGGAGTTGTCGGTCTTACATGAGAATGCTTCAAATAGCAAGTGAAATTGTTCAGTGACATGAAGCCTTCCTGCTCGGATTCACTTCAAGAAGAGAGGGAAAGCGATTTGGCATTTGATCAATCTTAACATAACTGGATAGCCCAGAATTTCTGGAACCACCCTGATTCTAGGTCATCCTCCTCTTTTCATTTAAGGTCAAGGCCTTTGATATGGAAGGAAGTGTGCTTTAATTTTCATGCTTTTGTTAGACTTTTTTGCTTTTAATGTTTGTTTAGTTTTGAGAGAGAAAGAGAGAGAGACAGAGAGAGAATAAGTGGGGTCGGAGGAGAGGGAGACACAGAATCCAAAGCAGGCTCCAGGCTCTGAGCTGTTAGCACAGAGCCCGATGCGGGGCTCGAACTCATAGACTGTGAGATCGTGACCTGAGCTGGAGTCGGATGCTCAACCCACTGAGCCAGCCAGGCGCCCCTCTTTCGTTACACGTTTTATGAAAATACGTCCACCTTTTGAGAAGAGCAGTTCCTTCATTAGATCTAGCATCTTGACGCTTTGTTTGAAAATACGTACCTAGTAGTGCTGATGCATAGGGGCACACGCACCCCAATGTTTACAGCAGCGCTCTCAACAATAGCCAAATTATGGAAAGAGCCCAAATGTCCATCAAGTGATGAGTGGATAAAGATGTGGTTTATATATGCAATGGAATACTACTTGGTGATGAGAAAGAATGAAATCCTGCCATTTGCCACAACGTGGATGGCACTGGAGGGTATTGTGCTAAGTGAAATAAGTCAGAGAAAGATACCATACGTTTTCACTCTTATTGGATCCCGAGAAGCTTAATAGAAGACCATGGGGGAGGGGAAGGGGGGGAAAAGTTACAGAGAGGGAGGGAGGCAAACCATAAGAGACTCTTAAAAACTGAGAATAAACTGAGGGTTGATGGGAGGTGGGGGAGAGGGGAAAGTGGGTGATGGGCATTGAGGAGGGCACCTGTTGGGCTGAGCCCTGGGTGTTGTAGGGAAACCAATCTGACAATAAGTTATATTTAATATAAAAAAATACGTACCTAGTGTATGGTCTGTAGAGTTCTCACCGGTACCAGGCAAAGTTTGCGTCCTCAGCCAGCACGTGTGAGTGAAAATCGTGTCACGAAGGATCTTTTGAAGGTTCCTCAGTGGGGATTCCTTGGAATCTTGGGGACCCAGAGCTTCTGAAGCCCCAGGCTCAATTATTAGGTCCGGGCCAGTTTTCGGGGTGATCCTTGAACTTGGATGCCTCCAGCGCCTTAGCCTCCAGATTCCCCTGACTTCATCCCTCCCCGCCTTGGTCTTTAGGATGTCCTGGCCCTGGAGTGGGAGTCTGGCTGTCCCCTCCGCTCCCCCCCCAAAAAGAGGGCCCCCGGCCTTTTTTTCCTCTCCTGGTTTGCCTGCTGGACGCGAGATGAGGATACCGAGAAGGAGGACCAAAAATACCTCCTCCCGGTCAGCCAGCCTCAGTCGGGCACATAGATCTGAACGCTTTGACACGTCTTTTCCAGATTTCTCACGACTTAAGATTCTGAAGACTTCTGACACATGCGGTGTTTTTTTGGTTTGTTTTTTGTTTTTTGTTTTGTTTTGTTTTGAGAACCGGGCATGCGTTCTTCTTTTGTTGTTGTTAGATTTCCAAATTTTTCCTTTTTTTTTTTTTTTTAAGTGTAATGAACACACAGGGTTAAAATAGTTTCTGGGGTACTGTATAATGATTTGACATTTCTTTTTTTTTTTTAATTTTTTAATGTTTATTTCTGAGAGAGAGAGAGAGACAGAGTACGAGCAGGGGAGGGTCAGAGAGAGAGGGAGACACGAGTCCGAAGCAGGCTCCAGTCTCTGAACTGTCAGCACAGAGCCTGACGCGGGGCTTGAACCCACAAACTGTGAGATCATGATCTGAGCTGAAGTCATACGCTTAACTGACTGAGCCACTCAGGCGCCCCTGATTTGACATTTCTGTACATTTCTCAGGGCTCGTCACGGTAAATCGTACTCTTAATCCCCTACCCCTATTTCACCCCTCCCCCCTCCCCACCTCCCCTCTGGCAACCACCAGTTTGTTCGCTGTATTTAAGAGTCTGTATTTCGTGGGCACCTGGGTGGCTCTGTCAGTTGAGCATCAGACTTTGGCTCAGGTCATGATCTCACAGCTCGTGAGTTCAATCCCCGCCTCGGGCTCTGTGCGGACGGCTCGGAGCCTGGAGCCTGCTTCGGATTCCGTGTCTCCCTCTCTCTCTCTGCCCCTCCCCTGATGGTGCTCTGTCTCTCTGTGTCTCTGAAAAACAAATAAACATTAAAAAAAAAAAAAGTCTGTCTTTTGGTTTGTCCCTTTTTTGCCCTATGTTTGTTCTTCTGTTTTGTTTCTTAAATTCCACCTATATGGAAATCCAATGGTATTTGTCTTTCTCTGACTGGCTTATCTCACTTAGCATAATATCCTCTGGATCCATCCACGTTGTCGCACATGGCAAGATCTCATTCTTTTTATGGCTGAGTAATTTTCCACTGTGTGTGTGTGTGTGTGTGTGTGTGTGTGTGTGTGTATCACATCTTCTCTATCCCTTCATCTGTCGGCGGGTTGCTTCCATACCTGAGCTGTTGTAAATAACCCTGCAATAAACGAGAAGATGAATATATCTTTTCAAATCAGTGTCTGTTTTCTTTGGATAAATACCCAGCAGTGGGATTACTGGATCACACAGTAAATTCTCTGTTTAATTTGTGGGGGACCCATACTGTTTTCCCCGTCGGCTGCCCCAGTTTGCATTCCCACCAGCGTGCACAAGAGTTCCGTTTTCTCCGCGTCCTTGCCAAGACTTGTTATTTTTTTATTTTTTTTTTGGTCTTTTTTGATTCCGGCCCTTCTGACAGGGGTGAGGCGGTGTGTCCTTGCGGTGCGGATTTGCACGTCCCCCGATGACCAGCGACGTGGACCGCTAGGTGTGCATCCTGGAAGCCACACGCCGCGCGGCTTCTCGGAGAGGAGGCGCTCGGGGATAGTAGCGTCCACACCTCCCCGAGTCCAGCCGTCCCTCGCGTCTGCCGGCAGACAGAGTTGTGATTCTCTGGGAGCCACTGTGGCAGCCAGATTGTACACGTCTGCTTCTTGGAGAATAGCTCTCCTTGTCGCATTTCGAGGCTGTTTGGGAGATAAACCCACATCTCTTAAGGCTGTGAAAGACTGTTGGTAATGTCTACCTACTGGAGTTTGGTTTAAAGGTCTCAGCACTTCGGATAACTTCAGAGAGAGATATTGATTTTCCGAGCCCTGCTGAGAGCTGGCAGCTTCAGAGACCCGGTGACTCAGCTTCCCCTTGTCCATGTGGGGCAGCTGAGGTATGAGGATTGCCCTGGGCTGTCTCTTTTTTTTAAAAAGAAAGGGAGGAAAAAAAACATCCCATCAGCCCAGGCGATTTCGAGGCAGTGTGAGGGCTGGAAAGCCCGTCTTCTCTTCCTCAGGCTTCCGACCTGCAGCCCTGGGCTGTGTGATGTCGCTGCAGGGAGGGGCTGGTGGCAGGGTCTATTCTGCTCCGTGACGTCGTGGCCGCGTTCTTGTTCCTGATGAAGAATTCTCCCTCCCCCTCCCCCCCGCCCCCCCGAGGTTGGCAACCGCCTTTGGAAAGTGTTTTCGTGAAGGGGCGTGGGCTAGGATTTCGGTAACGACTTCACTCCCTCGTTACAAAGCTCTGTGACGTGAACATCCCCCCGTCTTTATAAAGTGCGAGCCAGCTGACATGGGGCAGGAGGACTTCTGAGGCCTGGCTCCTATTTTCGTGTCCCCCAACTACACCGCATGCACCACACCCGTGGACTTTTCTCCCGTCCTGCTGACGGGCACTGGCTAATCCTGGGGCTTTGCCCTTTTTCACCTTTGTGACAAACATCATGGGGCCATGGACCGAACGGCGGTCATCCCAAGAGCTGTCACGTGCCGTCTCCACAAACAACATGGCCGCCCCGAGAGAGAGAGAGAGACTGTGCGTATCCCCATTTTACACACGAGGTAGGGAGACTTCAGTAACTTCCCCAAAGTCACCCGGATCCTGACACGAATCCCAGAGTCTCACCATCAGACTCTGTATTTTGCTCACAATCCTGTACGGATCTTCCTGACTGCCCAGCCCTTGGTAGACCACATAGTATACGCTAGGATCTCACTTCGGTGATTATCCTTTATTTTTTAAATGCGTGTTTATCTTATTTTGAGAGAAAGAGCCCGTGTGTCTGTGTGCCCATGAGTAGGAGAGGGGCAGAGAGAGCGGGGGAGAGAGAGAATCCCAAGCCGGCTCCGCGGTGTGAGGGCAGAGCCCAATGTGGGGCTTGATCCCGTGAACCACGAGATCATGACCTGAGCTGAAATCAAGACTCGGATGGACGCTCAAGGGCACCTGGGTGGCTCAGTCGGTGAACCGTCCCGACTCTTGATTTCGGCTCACGGTTCGTGAGTTTGAACCTTGAGTCGGGCTCTGTGCTGATATCATGGAGCCTGCTTGGGATTCTTTCTCTCCCTCTCTCTCTGCCCTCCCCTGCTTACTCTCTCCGCCCCCCCCCCAAATAAATAAACTTAAAAAAAAGTGTCGAATGCTTAACTGACTGAACCACCCAGGCACCCCAAATTATTATTCTTTAAATAATATTGGGGCGCCTGGGTGGCGCCGTCGGTTGAGCGTCCGACTTCAGCCAGGTCACGATCTCGCGGTCCGGGAGTCCGAGCCCCGCGTCGGGCTCTGGGCTGATGGCTCGGAGCCTGGAGCCTGTTTCCGATTCCGTGTCTCCCTCTCTCTCTGCCCCTCCCCCGTTCATGCTCTGTCTCTCTCTGTCCCAAAAATAAATACACGTTGAAAAAAAAATTTTTTTGAAATAAATAATATGTATTCAGCAAAGAGAGTTCCAAAATACTGAAAGCATAAAAAACCCCTATCACCCAAAGATAACTATTCTTAGTAGGTCAGTGTTTTTGTTATTTCCCAAGTATATAGAGATCCTTTCCTTTCAGAAATGTATATTTGTTTTCTTCCACCTAAAAGTGTATCATGACTCATCTTTCCGGGTCTGAAGTCTACTTACACAATCTAATTTTAACGATTTTTGTGATCACGAAAGCAATACAGCGGGCTACCCCGGGAGTTCGGGCTTGACCGCACACAAGTTCACGTACGGCAGAAGAATCGCCCACAGAGTGTGTTAGGTGGCTCGGGCTGCCGTAGCAAAGTGTCACGCACCGGGAGGCTGAAACGACAGAAATTGATTTTCTCACAGTTCGGGAGGCTGGGAAGTCCCAAGATCCAGGTGTCGTTGGCCGGGCTGGTTTCTTCTGCGGTCTCTCGCTTTGACTTGTGGATGGTGTCTTCTCTCTGTGTCACCGTGCGGTCTTCTCCCTGTGTGTTTGTGTCCATGTTTCCTTTCTTTTTTAAACATTTATTTATTTTTGGGACAGAGAGAGACAGAGCATGAACGGGGGAGGAGCAGAGAGAGAGGGAGACACAGAATCAGAAACAGGCTCCAGGCTCTGAGCCATCAGCCCAGAGCCCGACGCGGGGCTCGAACCCACGGACCGCGAGATCGTGACCTGGCTGAAGTCGGACGCTCAACCGACTGAGCCACCCAGGCGCCCCTCCATGTTTCCTTTCTTTACAAGGACACCGGTCATGTTGGATGAGGGCCCCTTCGAATGACCTCAGTTTACCTTTATTGCCTCTTGAAAGGCCCTGTCTTCAAATGCAGTCACATTCTGAGGTCCTGGGAGTTAGGACTCGAACGCGTGGGTTTCGGAGGGATACAGTTCAGCCCGTAACACAGCAAAAGCCAAGTGTGGAGCCTGGAGGACACGCTTGGAAATCTGGGTCTCATGGCCCCACTTCCCCATCCCCCCCCCCCCCGGGCTGCTTGGGTGCCTTTGCCACCCTTGCTGCCCCTGTTCCTCCAAAACCACTGCTGGGACCCCGTGACATCCCTACCTCCGGCTCGGAGACAGTCACATCCTTTCTTGAGATGTGTTAATATTTCCAGCCGAATGACACTCAAGCCCCCAAGGCTCAAGAGTTTCCTTCCAAGGACTTTGCATATCTTTGCTCTGATCTATGAAAAGACGCAATGAAAAGTGAATTCTTAGAGGCCAGTCTTGAAAAAAAAAAAACTTACCATAAAAGCAACGTGAGCCGGTATTAGAGGCAAAACGCGCTAACAGACACATGAAAACAAAAGTGAAAACCGTTCCTCTTTCCGCTGCTTACATCCTCCTTCCTGCCCTGCCGGCTTCATTCCCAGGTGGCGGCCACCATGGAGCCGGCTGCGTGTCCCTCCCTTTGAGTGATTAATACAGTAGAGTAAGATGTGGCCACTGATACGGTCTGGTGACACCGGTGAGGTGTTTCTGATGCTTCACGCACCGCTATGGCACTGCCCTTAGTTAACCCCCCATGCCGGCTCGCCACCTGCCGGGTTGAGCCCTGTGCCTAATCCTTGCGCTATCCTATGCCTGTGTCGTCCTGTTACTACCCCATTTTTCAGACGGGCCAACGCCAGCTTAGAGATGTTGGAGGGCACAGCTCAAGGTCACAGAGCTGGGAACACCCTTAAGCCGGACCTGCTGACTTCTAGCCCTTAGACTGTGAGCACGTGTCCGTGACGCGACCCAGAGGTCAAGTTCGTTGTTTTGGCATCTCGACCTTGCGCTTCCTTGGAGGGCCGTATCCTGGCAGCCTTAACCGCCCCTCTTCACGGACGTCTCTGTCCATGAAGGATTTCCATCCTTCGCGTTTATAGACTTGGCCGCGGAGGGTGGGTGTTCTGTGCTGTTGAGCGCAGAGGTCTCTAGAGAGAATGGTTGGAGTAGGCACTGTTAAAATCATGATACAATGTGATATATTTTGATAAGTTGTCACCAGGCAATCTTATTTCTAAGTTCTTGGGAAAGACCTCTGTGCGGTCCCCAAGTAATGATGTAGATTTAGTAAAACAGCCCCTTTTGTGCCCCAGGTACCTCCTGGCCCTTGATGAAAGCTTTTAATAATAGGGATGGTGATTCCACGTACAGTTACCCTGAGATGAAAGAAAATAGGCAGTTTGAGTGTGGTTATCGTTCTTGGATGCTCTTACTTCGACTTTAGTTTGTTTCTATTATCAAAATAATACTCAAGGCTCCTCTCTCCTCTGCATGAAAGGGGGGAAAAAAGTAAATACTTCCTTTTTTCTCTTTGAACTGCTGCAGAATCCTTTCTCCGTGAGACTTCAGAATTCTCCGTGAGGCCAAAGATCCCTTTTTTTAACTTTTCCCAAAGCGAATTTAACTGGAGTGGCAGGGTTGCCTTAGCTCTAAAGCAAGATTAGATTTTGGTTTGTGACAGACGGGGAAAGTCCTCCGTCTGTCAGGTGCAGCAGAACCCGAGTCCCCCGTGTCCCCCAACCTGCCCCGTGGGGGTTCTGCATGCTGAAGTCTGACCCTGGGGCTCCCTGAGAAGTCCAGCTTGGCAACTGTTGCTTTATGAGTGCACAGTTCGAAGCAGACATGTTCAAGTGATGGGAGGGGCCTCGGGAGGCTTCTCTCCCACCATGACCAGGGAAGAGATCAGCAGAGCCTGGGGGGAGACCAGAGCTGAACAGTTTCACCGAGGACCCATGATGAAAGAGGGTCGCATGTGGTATGGCCATGGTGGCCGTCTTTAAAACTCAGCAGATAACATTTATGCACCTGTTACCGTGACAAAGCGAGTTGCCGTGGATGGTGCCTCCACGGTCACGTTTGCCCGTAGAATCTTTTATGGAGGCACTCCTTGCCATAAAACGTGCAATTTCCACGTAAGATTTCCCCCTTCACTGTCTTGCTGTGAAAGCGGCCGCTGTGTGTCTCTCCATTTTTGGTGGGCATGCCAATCTGGAATAAAGATCATATTTCCCAGCCTTCCTCCTGCTTACAGGGCTGATAAGGTTGCTGGCTGTGACTTCTGGGAACATCCTTATGAGGACACTCTTGTCTTGGCTGTGGACAGGGTCAGCACTACAGTGAGAAAGCCCCAGCTTGAGAAGGATGGAGGAACAGATAGAACAGTCCAGTGAGAGTCCTCTGGATAGGACAGAGAGAAATTTCTGTATTGCAGAAGCCATGATATTTTGGGTTTTCGGTTGCCCTTGGCTAAAACTTGATTATAATGGATACATTTGCCTTCTGTGTCCCAGGCCTTGTGCAGTGTTTGTAGGTAGATCATCTTATGAACCTTTATGAAAATATGTTGTCCATATTTTGCGAAGAAACAGACTTCTAGAAGGGACGTTATAAATGACTTGTGCAAGGTGACATGCCTTGTATTTGACGGGTCCAAGATTCTGACCTCTTTGATTCCAGAATCTGTACTTTTATTTTTTATTTTTTTATTTTTTTAAGTTTATTTATTTGAGAGAGACAGAGACAGCTCGAGTGGGGTAAGGGCAGAGAGAGTGGGAGAATCCCAAACAGTGCAGGAGCCTGATGCGGGGCTCAGACTCCAGAAACCGTGAGATCATGACCTGAGCTGAAACCGGGAGTCGGACACCCAACCGACGGAGCCACCCAGGTGTCCCCAGAATCTGTACTTTTGATCTCTGTGTTTTCCAGAAATTACTCAGACATTGATTTCTCAGTCCATATGGATGGCCTGCCCATGTGCCAGGCACTGTGCTTGGGGTGGGGGAGACACGGGTAAATAAAAATAGTTGATTCTTGCTCTTGTGGGACTTGCCTCCCAGTGGAAAAGAAAGATCTAACCCAACAATGGTGAATCAAGAAAGTTAAACCATGGGCGTAAGGAGCGCTATGAAGGGACAGTCCCCCGCACTGCAGGTGAACGTAACGCGGAGTTCGCTTTGAACAAATGGCGGGAGGGCTGATCTATCCAGATGCCATCGCTTAGAGTGAAGTCAGAAGGGACAGCTCTGCCGGGACTTGGAGGACACGTTAAAGACTTGGGGCTTTTTCCTGGGAGAAACAGAGGACTGTTCATTGGCTTTGACAGAGAGCTGACATGGCCAGCTTCATACTTAGAAGTGATCAGTCTGGTTGCCATGTAGGGAACGGGCTGGAAGGATAGGGGTGTAGGTCCATACGGACTCTAGGGAAAAAAAATGCCCAGTGCCTTAGACCAGGGAGGTGGTGGCGAAGATGGAAAGAACCAGACGATGTTGGATGATACGTGGGAGATACAATTGAAAGGATACGGTGTTGGCTTACGTTTGGGGAATATGAGGGAGCTCAGAAGTCTGCTCGAGCCCCTAGGTTTCCGGTTTGTGAGATTGCGTGGGAGAATAACAATCTGCCCACCAAATCAGTGACCACGAGAAGCTCTGTCCAGTTAATCTGGCCGGCGTCCCCCGGGCCCTCTCTCTTGGAAGAACTGTGAGTGCAATCATGTGGCTTGGGGTTGGATTTCCCTTCAGAAAACCCAGCTCCCCTGGCTTTACCACATTGTACGTGGTTACGGTACAGGCATCGGCTAAGTGACCACGTCTTACACGGCGAGATCCTTTTTCATGGGAGCCTGGCAGTGAGGGCGAAGGAGATTCGCCTTGGGAGCCTCGAAACGAGCAGGAAGGAACGTGACGGATGCTTCCGGTCACATTTCCTGCCTGTGGAGAAGGCAGGTTTGCAGGGGGAGAGAAGAAAAGTGAGGTGGAGACAGAGATGAGAGATGGAGAGAGAGAGAGACCTTATTTTGCTGTTGAAATTCCTGAACCCAGGCATGCCCGAGGCCAGCTCGGTCCAAAAGAGTTCTAGTTACCAGAGCCGGTACGTTTCCCTTGCCGTTTTAAACCAGCTTGCGGCAAGTTTCTGATCCCTTCATCTGACACCTGCCTGATCAATCCGGGGAGATAATGAGGTCATTTTTCAAAATTGTTGTACTTGAGGTGGTTCGGAGACATCTCTGTGTAGATATCAAGCAGGCGGTTGAATATACGCATCTGAGCTCCAGGGAGAGGATGTGGCTGGAGAGACATTGGGAGTCACCAACATACAGGTGATGATGGAAGCCATGGTCCATGATGATCTCGCACAGGCAGCAAATCTATGCTGCCGAGGGAAGAAGGCTCAGGATCGGGCTTTAAAATTGGGTGAAGAGAGGGCGCCTGGGTGGCTCAGTCGGGGAAGCGTCCGACTTCGGCTCAGGTCACGATCTCCTGGTTCGTGGGTTCGAGCCCCGCGTCGGGCTCTGTGCTGACAGCTCGGAGCCCAGAGCCTCCTTCCGATTCTGTGTCTCCCTCTCTTTGCCCCTCCCCCGCTCACACTCGGTCTCTCTCTGTTCTCAAAAATGAATAAAAAAATTAAAAAAAAAAAAGAAATTGGGTGAAGCGTACGTCACGTTGAGGTTGGAAAGGAAACAAAGATGGACAGTAAGAAGACAAAAGTGCAGTTCTAGGGGCAGTGAGTGCTTTAAAAAACAAGGAGTGGTCAGCCGCATGGAGGGTCACTCAGGGATCTAAAGAGAAGGCTGAGCGATGGCCATCTGCTTCAGATAAAGCTTGAGAAAGAGTTGGGTTTTTCCCAACTCTTTTGAGAAAGAGATGCGTCTTAGCATTCCCAGAGCTGGGAGACGCCAGACCCGGCGCCAGAGACATCTTTAAAAGTTCGGATAGGGGCGCCTTGGTGGCGCAGTCGGTTAAGCGTCCGACTTCAGCCAGGTCACGATCTCGCGGTCCGTGAGTTCGAGCCCCGCGTCGGGCTCTGGGCTGATGGCTCAGAGCCTGGAGCCTGTTTCCGATTCTGTGTCTCCCTCTCTCTCTGCCCCTCCCCCGTTCATGCTCTGTCTCTCTCTGTCCCAAAAATAAATAAACGTTGGAAAAAAAAAATTAAAAAAAAAAAAAAGTTCGGATAGAAACGGGTCAGCGTTGAGTTGTGGCCCTTAGGAACGTGGGGAGGCCTCAGTGAGGAGAACGAGTTGCGGATTTAACGCGTGTCAGGCAATCCCATCCTTAGCCAGACCCCACCGGTGCCAGTGAATCACACGGCACAAGGCGCTTTTATCCGGTGAATAACGAGGCCCTTTTATTTGTGTGTCTGGGTGGGAAGACAGACGAGCAAATGCCAATCACAATTTAGGTTAATAAGTGTGGAATGTGTCCGTTTGCACGCTTTGGGCTGTAAGCAAGAGAGAGCCTAATGAACAGTGACTCGGGATATTTAGATTTTACTTAGCGGGAGACCCAGACAGGTGGTCCTGGGGCCGATCGAGCAATTTGCCAGCGTATTAAACATTCAGGCGGTTTCCGTTCTTCCACTCTGCCGTGCCTGGTGGATTTTGAAGTATGCCCGATGCCCCGTCATCTGAAAATGGTAGCTGTAGCTGCAGGCCTCAGATTCTTGCAAAAAAAAAAAGAGGAGAGGAGAGGAGAGGTTTCTTCAGGCAGCCCTTGCCTTTCGTTGGGGAGAAAATTCCTTCCAGAAGACCACGGTGGATTTGGGCCATGAAGGAGTCTTGCTTATTTTATTACGTCATCCGTTTGTTCACGTAAAAGTTTTTGTAAAGGTTTTATTTATTGATTATTTATTTATTTATTTCTGAGAGACAGAGCATGGCGGGGGGTGGGGGGTGTGGGGTGGGGTGTGCAGAGAGAGAAGGAGACACAGAATCCGGGGCAGGCTGCGAGCCGTCGGCGCAGAGCCCGACACGGGGCTCGAACTCGTGAACCGCGAGATCCTGACCTAAGCCGAAGTCCGCTGCCCAGCCGACTGAGCCACCCGGGCGCTCCCACACATTTACTTCTTTAAAAGAACCTGTTCAGTAACTAACCACTCTGGGCCAGGCACTGTTGTAGACCCGGAGTCTAACGGTGAATAGAAGGAGAGAGGTTCCAAGAGAGGTGACACTGAAGCCAAGAAGTGAGGGACCCCGTGGGTTAGTCACTTAGGTAAGGGCGGGTGGTCAGGGCAGAGTGTCGGGGCGTAAGGAATAGAGTTTGCAGAGGCTTGGAGGAGAGAGAAAAAATGGTTCACAAACGTCCAATGGTGAGATGGCCTGATTCTTCTCTTTCGGGGTGTCTGCAGGGCGGGCTGATGGGGGTTGGGGGCTGTGACTGCTGTCCGACCTTGAGGGTCTCTGGGCACGCTCACATGTTCTGGATTGAAGGTTGCCTTGAATTACTACCTTATAGGAGCGAGCCTTACCCTGTCTGTCTGTCTGCCTGTATGTGTGTACGTGCGTCTGTATGGCTTTCTTCCCCCCCGATGGCACGTGCCCACATGGCCACGAGACGCTCTTCTTCCTCGCATAGCAGTATTTTTCACGACTCGCATCCAAGTGGATTAACACTCCCGGCCCACCGGACTCACGTGGCGGAAGCGTGCCCCCACGAGGGCCGGGGCCGGTTGACCGCTGCGCTGACTGCCAAAGCCCATCAGAGGGTATTTTTGTGCAGAGGAAAAATTGTTTTATGAATCGAATGCAGGTTTATACCGAGAGTTGCCTTCTCTTGACAAGAAACCTCAAGCTGGAAGAAAGGCTGGGGAGACTTCCATGCATCCCTTTGGTTATTTGTGACCACGTGTCTTTTTTTTTTTTTTTAAGTTTTATGTGTTTTGAGAGCAAGAGAGAAAGAGAGAGAGCGCAAATGGGGGGAGAGGCAGAGAGAGAGGGAGAGAGAATCCCAGGCAGGTTCCACACTGTCAGCGCATAGCCTGACGGGGGGCTCGAACCCACGAACCGTGAGATCATGACCTGCACGTAAGTCAAATGCTCAACCGACTGAGCCACCCAGGAGCCCCTGTGACCACGTTTTCTTTCTTTTTTTAAATACCCAGTTGTATTTAATTCTAATGGAATTAGAATGAAATGGTGGTTTGGCAGTGTGGTCCTTCCGGGAAACTCCAGTTCATAAGACAGCTTCCTGATGGGGACTCTGTTGGAAGTGGGATGACATAACCAGCCTTCTTGGGAAAATAAAACTAACCGGCCACCTCCACCCTGAAGTTAACCGGCTAACTGTGCACCTTACAGTGTGAGTTGTTTTCATTCAACTCTGCAGGCCTCCGTGAGATCTTGGAGAGCACAAAACCCAGAACCCAGAGCACATCTTTCTTTGTGTGTCTGATGCTCCGTGACGAGGGTTATCTGGTCTACCAAAGGTTCCCGCTGACGATCCGTTCTTCCTTGCGATTCCTTTATTAAAACCATTTTATTTGTGTATCTGCAGTACCCGGTGTGTCCAAAGCACTACTCGTGATCTTTTCCTTTTGTCTCATTTTGCTTTGCTTTTGTAGCTCATCAGGAATGAAGCTGGCCTTGTGGGAAATTACCTTGGTCTCTCAGACAAACCCTGCAAGGGCATATGGGTGTCGAGTGACTCGGTGAAGGTCACAGCGTTTCAATAAGCTATCTCCGCCGGCTTTTGGAAGAAAGAATAACGTGCCGTCTGCCAGATGTGTAGACTGCCTTGTGAATAGGGGGAAGTAGGGTAGCACAGGCTCTAGGGACAACTGCTTGGCCATGAGTATTGGCTGCACGACCTGTTGGCTCTGGGCCTCGAATGAGGTATTGAACTGGTTTATGACTCAGTTTCCTCGTCTGTCAAATGGGTATATCAGCAGTGCTCCTTCATAGGATAGTTCTTTTTTTTTTTAATGTTTGTTTATTTTTGAGACAGAGAGAGACAGAGCATGAATGGGGGAGGGTCAGAGAGAGAGGGAGACACAGAATCCGAAGCAGGCTCCAGGCTCCGAGCTGTCAGTCATCACAGAGCCCGACGTGGGGCTCGAACTCACAGACCGCGAGATCATGACCTGAACCGAAGTCGGATGCTCAGCCGACTGAGCCACCCGGGTGCCCCTGTTCATAGGATAGTTCTAAGGTCTAAATGAGATCTACATGCAAAGCTCTGGAAAATAAATACCAATAAAAGCAAAGAAGATGATGTAGACATTTTTTAAAACGTGAGAAGTCACTTATCTATGATTATAGACAAGTTGATCCAAATGCTTTTGGTAGTTGTTGTTTAAAAAAAATTTTTTTTAATGTTTTATTTATTTTTGAGAGCAAGAGAGACAGAGCATGAGCAGGGGAGGGGCAGAGAGAGGGGGAGACACAATTGGAAGCAGGCTCCAGGCTCCGAGCTGTGAGCACAGAGCCCGATGGATGGGTCTGTCCATCAGCCTGGTAACACTGTCATACTTCTTTTTCCTAAAATAGAACCAGTGAAGTTCCACTGCTTTTTTTCCTTTGGCTCAGAAGTGATTTGACTTCTCCTGAGTTAGCACACTCGTCTCCCATTGTTCTTTGTATTTGGTTACTTTTGTCTTGTCTGTGGGGCCACAGGAAGGGTGGTTTTGAACCTATTCTCATCCACGAGCATCCGATCACACTTTACACGTCCTTTTTTTTTTTTTTAAGTTTATTTATTTCCAGAGAGAGAGAGAGAAATAGCGGGAGAGGCAGAGAGAGAGGGAGAGAGAATTCTCAAGCAGGCCCTGCACTGTCGGTGCAGAGCCCAGTGCGGGGCTCGAACCCGCAAACTGTGAGATCATGACCTGAGCTGAGATGGAGAGTCCAACGCTGAACCTGCCTGAGCCACCCGGGCGCCCCAGCGATCACACTTCTAAATCACCTACTACTTAGAAATCCTGCCATCATATCCCCCAAACCAGAATGTAGACATTTGGAGGATGGGCTCATGTCTACACCTGAGAACGATCTGGAAAATGAAGGAACGGGCTTCACCCAGAGAAGCTGCCATTTCTAGTGAGCAGTTTGAGGGTGCCACCCTGGGGCACCGCTGGGGCAAAGCAGCAGATGAAATGAAGTCACTAATGGCTGTGTTTTTTACTAAAGCTGGCCGCTCATCCTTACTTATTCTTTTAATGTAGCTATGTTTTCTCAACAGTGAAGTCACCATCCGGGCCGGAAGTAGGCCTGCTTGCAAAACTCCTTATCTAATTTTAAAAGAGGTCAGGTCACTGGCTGCTTCATTAACTCATTATGAGTTAAAACAACGTTTATTGAGTACCTGGGCGTTTTAAAATTTAATAACCCCAGAAGGATTATTTGGTGGCTGAGACCTGTGGTCATAATACGGAAGCTTCGTTAGATTTATTTATGTTTTGGAATCAGGTATTTTTTTGGTACTTTTTTCCTTTTTATTTTTCTTCTCCTTTTATTTTTTTCCTCACCCTCTCTGTCTTTCACTTTTCACCCCCTGACTTCCCCTCCTTCCTTTTTTCTAGGAACACGTTACACCAGGATACACAGTACTTTTGAGAAATTGCTTATTTATTTATTTTGAAAGAGAGAATGGGGGAGGGGCAGAGGGAGAGGGAGAGAGAGAGAGAATCCCAAGCAGGCTCCACGCTGTCGGTACAGAGCCAGACGCGGGGCTTGAACTCATAAACCGTGAGATCGTGACCTGAGCCAGAATCAGGAGTTGGATGCTTAACTGATGGAGCCATCCAAGTGCCCCCATAATACTTTAAATTCTGAACAGCCACTCTCTTATTTCTCCTGCACCTTTTCCAGGCACACCCCCGCTTGCCCCCTGTGCGTTGGTATGCAGCATGTCTCAAAGATGGGTTTTCACAGGAGTGCATCAGAGGCCCGAACAGTTGTCTGGCCGTCTCATTTGCACGTTCTGTCACCTGTGGCTGGCTCGTAGGAGCCACCCGAAGGTTGTGGTTTACTTATCGCAAACACACTTTTGCAAAGTAGCCTTTGTTGTTTTTTTTTTCCTCTGCCTACAACACGATACTTGTTCATCATAGGGAATTTCGGAAATACCGGAAGCGCACGGGGAAAAATTACATTCTCCCCAAATCCTGTGGTTTCTTGCATTGGCCACAATGTCTGCACGTACGGATATTGTTGCTTTTCTGTGCACTTATATGCGTATATATTTGATTATCGGTATTATCTCAAACTTGGGATCATACTATATAATTTTTAACCTGTTTCTTTTTTTTTTTTCTGCCTAAACACAGAGTGTTGATGTATTACGATGCCACTGAAGATGCCATTACCACAGTGGCTTCCAATTTTTTTTTTTCCCCCACTGTATCCTGCAGTAAGAAATACATTTTGTATAATGATCTAGTAGGAACACACATGCATTTTTTTTAACGTTTTATTTATTTTTGAGACAGGGAGAGACAGAGCATGAATGGGGGAGGGTCAGAGAGGGGGAGACACAGAATCTGAAACAGGCTCCAGGCTCCGAGCGGTCAGCACAGAGCCCGACGTGGGGCTCGAACTCACGGACCGCGAGATCATGACCTGAGCTGAAGTCGGCCACTTAACCGACTGAGCCACCCAGGTGCCCCCACACATGCATTTTTAAAAAGTCTCATAAAACCTTACTTAACTCTTACTCACACTTAACTCCGATATTTTCTATTCTTCTATTTGAAAAGCTGGCCATGGCCCACAAAAGCTGGTTTTGTGATTCATTAATGACTTGTGACCCATAGTTTGAAAACCACTTTTTAAAAAAAATTTCTTTTAATGTTTATGTATTTTTGAAGGAGAGAGAAACAGCATCAGCTGGAGAAGAGCAGAGAGAGAGGAGACAGAATCTGAAACAGGCTCCAGGCTCTGAGCTGTCGGCACAGAGCCCGATGCGGGCTCGAACTCACAAACCGTGAGATGATGACCCGAGCCAAAGTCGGATGCTTAACCGACTGAGCCACCCACGTGCCCCTAAAACCATTTTTTTGCTACGTGAATTTTACTAACTGTGTAGTTCCTGGTATGGTTTGGGTGTATTATGTGTATTTAAGTGATGCCACATTGTTTCTGTTTCCTTATTCCACACTGCAGTCAACAAATGGATACAGAACGCATACACAGATACGCACACACACTCGGGGTCATTTCCCGGGTATACACGGGCACGTCATCATCGGGTCAGAGGGTGAGCAGTGAGCATGATTTTCAGGCTTTTCGTACTCCTTGCTAAATTTCCCTCCCGGAAGCTTCTATAAATATTTACACTCTGGCCAGCTGTGTCTGGGGATGCCCAGTTCTCCCTGCCCCCAACACGCAGACACCACATTCTTTTGAGTTAACTTAGAATCTCAAGCACGGGTAAGATTCACGGCGTCACTTGACAGCGAGGGGAGAAACGTTTTTGGCAGCGATCGGTCTGATCTATGACTGAAGATTGCTGTTGCGTCTAAAGTGTATTATGTTAATGCCCCATGCAACACGCCCTACAGGTGGCGTTTATCATTTCTAGTTTGCACGGATGCCGCCAAGAAGAAACGTGTATTTTAACACTGCACGGTGCTTTCCGGATTCTGTATATCTTTGCATTGTCTGTGGCCACGGATCCTGCCACTCGGAAGGAGTATAGACGCCGTAAGCAGACGTGGTACAGTTTTCAGGACAAGTTTCATTTCAGATGCTCATGCTGTCCGTAGGTACGCTTACATTTCTTATCTGGGGTCCTTCTTTCCGGGTCGGAGAGTACCATTTCTGTACGGGCAGGCGTGTACCTACACTGAGAGTGAGACTATCTTGTGTTCAGTTTACAGAAACCTCATTTGCACAGTGCAACACGCATACACGTTCGTTTTTATTTTTTTAGCTTTAATTTATTTTTATTTTTTATTGTGGGGGTGGGGGAGAGGGTGTGGGTGAGTGGGAAGGAGCAGACAGAGAGAGAGAGAGAGAGAGAGAGAGAGAGAGAATGAGAATTGTAAGCAGGCTCCACGCCCAGCATGGAGCCTGATGCGGGGGCTCGATCCCACACCCCCGGGATCATGATCTGAGCCGAAATCAAGAACCTGACGGTCAACTGACGGAGTCACCCGGGTACCCCAGTTCTGTTTTATTTTTAATGGCAGAATATTGGAAGTTACCTAACTGTACATCACAATGAGGCTGGGTTAAGTAAACTGTAGCATATCTACAGAAGGGACACAGTGCAGTTACTAAAAGGAATGAGACGGCATTATACGCACAGGCGTGAAGCAGTCTCAGGGACGCGCTGCTGCTGAGGAAAACAGGTGCAGAGCGGCATGTAGTGTAGACCCTCTACACCGCGAACTTCTCTTGTTTTATAACCATGTGAGTGTGACTTCAATTAAAAATAGGTAGTAAGGGGCGCCTGGGTGGCTCAGTTGGTTAAGCGTCCGACTTCGGCTCGGGTCATGATCTCGCGGTCCTTGAGTTCGAGCTCCGTGTTGGGCTCAGAGCCTGGAGCCTGTTTTGGATTCTGTGTCTCCCTCTCTCTCTGACCCTCCCCCATTCATGCTGTCTCTCCCTGTCTCAAAAATAAATAAACATTAAAAAAAACTAAAAACAAATAGGTAGTAAAAAAAAGTAAAGATTAGCAGGCGTCTAAGATACTTTAGAAAAAGGGCCATCAGAACAATACCTCTCTTGTCCGATACCGATGCTGTGTTGTTTCTTTTTTTGTTTTTCTTTTGTTTTTGTTTTTTGAGAGAGACAGACAGAGAGAGAGAGAGAGACAGAGCACAAGTGGGGGAGGGGCAGAGAGAGAAGGAGACAGAATCCGAAGCAGGCTCCAGGCTCCGAGCTGTCAGCCCAGAGCCTGATGTGGGGCTCGAACTCGTGAAACTCGAGATCATGACCTGGGCCGAAGTTGGACGCTTAACTGACTGAACCACCCAGGCGCCCTTCTGTTTTTTAAAGTTTATTTATGTATTTTGAGAGAGAGAGTGAGCAGGGGAGGGACAGAGAGAGAGGGAGAGAGAGAATCCCAAGCAGGCTCCATGCTGTCAGCACGGGGCCTGAAGTGGGGTTCGAACCCACCAACCGTGAGATCATGACCTGAGCCGAGGTCAAGAATCAGGTGCTTGACCCACTGCACCACCCAGGCGCCCCAGTACTGTGTTGTTTCTGATTGAGGATGCTGACCTGAGTTCTTCCAGGGCGGAGAAAATCCTCGGGAATCAAACAGGCGCTTGGAAAGAGTTAACCGAACCTTCCTGAACGGCCCCGTCCACCTCCACCCCATTTACACCCGGGGAGAACCTGCATCGTTCAATCATACTTAATCCGTTTAGAGGGAGCCCTTTCAAAGCTGAATTATGCCAGTTGGTGCACCTCATGACTAGAATTACGGGTGGCTTCGAGGGTGGCTGATCATTCAAGTGTTTTATGGAAGACAAAAAGCCGGGTAGAATCACATGTGCGCACACATCCACCCATGCGCACGCTTGAAGGTGATAAAAGTCAGAATTTACGACTTGGTCGTTCCAGACCTGGTGGAAATGCTGGGGTGCGCTGGAAGGGTGGAGGTCTGGCCGAGTGTGGAGACCCTGGACAGAGGCGTTATACACGTCATGGGACTTGTCACCTGACACTAACCTGCTCTTCTGTTGTGATTGGATTTTCAGTAGGTTTATATTCAGGTTTTAGAGTCGTTCTGACCCCAGCTCGAATCTCAGGTCTGCCACATTCTAGCTGTGTGACCTTGGGTGTAATTGCTTGATCTCTCTGAACTTTACTTCATCTTGCAAAGGGGAAAGTAGAATGCCTTTGCCATAGGGATGCTGATTGGGTTAAAGGAGATAAATTCACCGACGTGCCTTGCTTGATTGGCAGACCCTCGGGAGACACTGAAGAGGTAAAGCTATTTACTCTTACATCATTATTACTATGATGATGATCTGGGAAGCGAGGCCTTGAGTTCGGAAGGTATTATTGGGAATTGATAAAGGCCCTCTGGGCTTTATTTGGGAACAAAGGATCAGAGACCCAGGGGGCGAAGTGTTTGTAGGAGCCCAGATTCCAGAAGAGCCTCCAGCTTAAAAAGTTTTCGGCTGGATGTTTGTGCGGGCATCGGGGAGGAGTCTGGAGAGGTGGGGCCCCACTAAGGAGCCAGGCTGGGAGTGGCAAACCCCGAGGGATTCTGGAAGGGAAGTAGGAGTTCCTTCCTGAAACAAGAAATGGGATGTGGTGCTTGGAAAACGACCCCAGACACCTGCCGGGGTGAAAACCCGGTGGTTTCTTGCATTGGCCGTAGCGGCTGTATTATGGATGCATATCGAACCCTCCGAGATGAACCCCATAGCACACCTGCATCGTTCTCATTCAGGAGATGGAGAAAGCACGGCATAGATTGAAGTTCACCCGAGTGACTGCGTTCCCCCACCCCCGCCCCCCGCCCCCCTCTGGTGAAGTGTCCCTAGGTTTCCTAATGCCACCTGGGCAGGCAGAGAAGGAATAAGGGAGGAAGTTACCTTCTGCGATTTCAACCGCAAAGACAGATTTCCAAGCACAAGTTAGTGACGCCTTGTATTGTAAGAGACCCGAAGCCTTCGGTTCTCACTCATTTCTTTTCGGTTCTCTTGTTGTCATGGGGACTTCTTTTCCCTGAGTTATTACATCTTGCACTTCAGCAAAAATTTTATTGCTTCGGGACCACCGAGCCTCGTGTGGGACATTTTTCACTGCTCATGGGGTAATACACAGAGGTAATTTCTTTCAAATGATTTTTGCTTGAAGTGGTTTTCAATGAATTGAGAAGGGTGAGAGTGTGGACGGAGCCCTGAGTTTCTAGCATCAGGTGCAGGCATGGGAGCACATGCCCTCAGCCTGGCCAGAGCCTTAGACGCTCGCTGTTCTCCATCGGTGGCGTAGAACCAGGCATCGGTCCGTGTTACCTTCTTGTCTGACCACAAAAAGGCATTATTTAACGCCGTCATCTGTTTGAGTCTCTTCCCGATCACTTCTCAAAGTTTTATTTTATTTCTGAAACGGAATGTTTTCATCAAAAGGGCATAGTTGCTACCTCCCAAAGGTGGAGGTTAGTGGCCGTACTGGGGAAACAGTCCGACAAAGCAATCTCGATGGTGGAGTGGTGAAATTGTTCCCTGACTGCTGCACAGGCAGCCTCTGATTTTTATCTATTTTCCGTGTCTTTCAGGGCTCTTGTATACAAGGCATTTTCTTTCCTGTTATTACTTGGAGCTCAGACAGTAAGAAATTTGGTATTGGAGCAACTCCTTGGGTTTTCTTCTTGTTTCATTTTATTCCTATCCCTCTTTTCCTCCATCCTTCCTACCCTCCTGCCTTCCCTCCCTCCCTCTGCCTTTTCTCTTCCCTCCCTCCCTCCTTGTGTGGAGTTGGGGGGGGGGTCTCCAAAACCACCTTTAGATTTGATGATTTGCTAGAAAGACTCACAGAACTCAGAAAAGCTGTTATACTCGCGGTTGTGATTCATTACGGTGAAAATCAGCAAAGGGAGAACACACGGAGGGCAGAGTCCAGGAGACACGGGACCCAAGTTTGGGGTTAGCACAGGCAGTGCTCATTGTCCCGGCGATGATGTGTGACAGACGTGATGAGTATTGCCACCCAGGGAAACTCCCCGAGGGTTGATGTCCAGGAATCGTCCTGGGGGGCAGTCGCGGAGGCATGGAGTTCCTCTGTGGATTGACCTTAGCAACTTGGTCTCCAGGTTCATCCCACCCCCTCTCCGTTCCAGAAGTCAAACTGATGTAGCATGCCCCTGGGGCCCCAGGCCAACAAAAACAGCTGCTCACTCTAAATCACCATGTTAGCACAGTCTAGTCACCATGGCCCAATGTCTCAGGTGTGCAGAGACACTCTGATTATGCAGGATGATCCAAGGGCTCAGAGTTCATCTCCTAGGACATGGTCAAGGGTCAGTCCTTTCTTTGGAAGGTATGGGGTTTGGGCTCCCCAAGCCCACTGAGTAAGCCCTTTAAGGCACATTGCTGTATCGACAGGGGCTTCAGGTCAGGCAAGTGCAAGCCTTTGGGAAAATACAGATGCTTCCTTATATCATATGCAAATCAGAGGACTTGCTTGGGACTTCTGGAAGATTTGCGTTTCTCTCTTTGCTGTCCAACAGTGAGCATGCAATTTTGTTAGAGTCTACCTTGGAAGGATAAACCTTTTCATAATGGTTACAAAGGCACAGCTTAATCAAAGTGCATTTTCGGTGGCCTCTCCTGACCCAAGATTGGGGGAGAAACATTGCAGAACCCCTTATGGGGTGTCACGAGACACGTTCTGCCCACCCTTCCATCCAGGGAGTAAGTTTCAGCCCTAGCAACCAGATCAGGCTTTCCGATTTTGAAATTTGTGTCTTGAAGACAAATATTCTAAAACCAATATGGTAGTCTCCCACGCTCCTTTCCTGATTCCCTCATACCCTCCCCTGTCCCCCTGCGTCCTCCAGTCCGCCCCCAGATCCTGGGCTCCAGATGAGCCTTAGAGAAACTGCCAAATAGGTAGTATTTTTTGGAGGCAGTTTACATCAGCTAACTTTTTACATGGTATGAATTCTGTTGACGTACGTCTGCTCCGATAAATTGATATTCTCATCTCGACGGACTCATTTGGTGGGCCGCATTGATATGCCATCTCTTAGGCTGACCCTTGCAACTTTGCCACAAAACAATAGGAAATGCATGATTATTTTCCTGCTAACGAGCGCTGGAGAGCAAGCCTTTCCTTTCTCTGTTTTCACGGTGACATCCGTTGACCTTCGGCTGGCATTCTGAGTGCCACAAAGGACCGTCAGAGCCTGGGTGACTCCGTGGAGCTCTTCACACCCCAAAACAGCTTCCAGAAATGCCTTTTGGCCCCCAAACCCAAAAAGCATCCCAGGATTTGAATGGGACCCAGTGGATTTCCGGAAGGAGGTGCAGTGTATAGCGTGGGCTAATGGACGGCTCTGGATTTTAATTGCTGATCTTGCCCTTACTAAGTAGCAACTGTGGGACCTTGTGTCTGTCATCCAAGCCCTCAAGCTTTTCATTTTCTCATCGGGAGGTAACTACTTCATGGCGTAGTTATGCTCATTAGTAGGATAGGACATGTAAAGCTTGTGGCAGTGTGCACAAGGTAAACAGCCCTAAAATGGCAACACTCTTGTTGTCAACAGTGGTAGTGATAACAAAAATAATGCCTTCTGATGTAGCTAGAGATCTCCAACATACCCTGTAGATTTATGAGCCAAGAGTGCCTTCCCAGTAAACCCATCCCTGAGATTCGTCCCTTGTAGGGGATTTCTAGAACCTTCTGCCTAGGCTTCCTCCTCTCTGCCTCCAGGATATGGGGAAATAGGAACAATGGAAGATGGATCCATCTCTTCGTCCACCCGTCCGTCTGTCCGTCCATCTGTCCATCCATCCATCCATCCATCCATCCATCTTTCCTTTCATCCATCCATTTTTATGGATGGATCTTTATTGACTATATTTGACATATAACATGTAAGTTTAAGGTGTCCAGTGTATTACTCTGATGCATTTATGTATTGTAATGTGATTGTCATTGTAGAGACAATCACAGGACATAATTACGCTACAATATTGTTGCCTGCCTTCATTATATTGTGCATTAGATTTCTGTGGCTTATTAACTACTCATTGCAAGTTTATACCCTTAAACATAACATCAATCTTATCCCCTGCTCCCCCCATGCCCTTGTAACCAACCAATTTATCTTCGGTTTTCTACGAGTTTGATTTTTTTTTTTTTTCAATTCTTTGTCTGACTTACCTCACTTAGCATGATGTGTTCAGAGTCCATCCATCTTGTCCCAGATGGCAGGACACCCTCCTTTCACATGGCTGAGTAATACTCCGTTGTGTATTGTATTGTGTGTGTATTGTGTATGTATACATGTACATATGCATATGTACGTACATGTGTACATATGTATACATGTATATATGTACATAAATACCACATTCTTTTTGATCCATTCATCTGTTGATGGGCTGGAAGATGTATTTCACAGATTATCAAGATACAAGCACATCTTATTATTTTGAAAATGCCCATATGTTGGTATTGTGAGGTACACTTCTGGTATCTTTGGTTATTAGTCATCTGAATAATCTCGACTCTTTCCATCCTGAACCTGGCTTTGGATAACCGGATTTGTCAGCTCTTCTCTTGTCTCCAGCATCTTGGTGCAGGGTGACGGGAGTTCACTGGGGGTCCCCCGTGTGCCGGTAGATCTCCTTACACGGGCGGACAGCCGACATCCCTCTGCATTCGGGTCTGTTTCCCCTGCGCACCTGAGCATTAAGTGCGGTCATGTGGCGACGCGTTTTACAAAGTAGCGAGTGAGACTTTCTAACACGACTCCGTTCTCTTGGTTCAGAGGGACACTTACACGAGCAGTTAACTCCAGTCTGGGATACAGGATTCAACATCATGGTGGGGAAGAAATAGCAGTGGGCTGGAAGCTGGTTGGTTTGGATTCTGGGCCCCGTCCTGTCCTGCACTTTTTGTTTGAATTTAGGGGAAAGATCGCCTGTGGTTGCCGGGTCAAAGTTCCCGTCTCTGAAAAGTGGAGAAGCAGGGGACATTGGATTGGTGAACAGGTCTGGGTGTGACCAGGCTGCCTGTTTTCCACTGCTAGCTTGGGTGCTCACTGGATGTGTGACCTTACTGGATGTGTGACCTTACTGGATGTGTGACCTTGCACACGTGACTTAACCTGTCTGTGCCTCAGTCGGCTCTTTTAAAAAATAAGCGTCCTCATAGTCTTGCTATGAGGATCGAATGGGTTAAATATACTGTAATGTGTTTATTTTATTTTTTTAAAGTTTACTTACTTTGACAGAGACAGACGGTGACGGTGCAATTGGGGGAGGGGGGGCAGAGAGAAGGGAGGGGAGAGAGAGAATCCGAAGCAGGCTCCGTGCTACCAGGGCAGAGCCCGAGACAGGGCTCAGTTTCACCAACCGCAAGATCATGACCTGAGCCCAAATCAAGAGTCGGCTGCTTAACCAACTGAGCCATCCAGGTGCCCCAGATGTCTTGTGTGTGTGTGTTTGTTTTTTTAAATTTTTTTTAATGTTTATTTATTTTTGGCAGAGAGAGACAGAGCATAAGTGGGGGAGGGACAGAGAGAGAGGGAGGCACAGGATCCGAAGCAGGCTCCAGGCTCCGAGCTGTCAGCACAGAGCCCGACACGGGGCTCGAACTCATGGACCTCGAGATCATGACCTGAGCCGAAGTCGGCCACTCGACCGACTGAGCCCCTAAAGGTCTTGTGTTTTGAATGGAATCTGGCAAATGCTACGTGGATGATACATTGTGTTATTAAGTAGGTGCGGATTAAACTCACTCCTATAAAGAAATGTGCTACCTGTAAAAAATTGTAAAACGTGGTCCTCTTGGTCTGTCTTTGTAGCCACTTCTTCACCCAAAGAAAAGAAACAGGGTCGTGCGACCATAATGTGCAGCTGACTTTCGGTCTCAGCACAGGGACGTGTGGGGTTGTGGAGGGTGGGACATCCCAGGCTGGGTCAGAGAGGCAGCCCTTCCCGTCCCTTGGCCCACTGCTGCCTTGATTGGCGTGAGCTCAGGGTTGCCGGAACTTCCGTTTCGTAGGAGAAGCCGGATTTCCAAATCTTCCTGGGAAGATGGCTACAAATGTGTGAAATTTAGGAGGGGCCGAGCCAAACCCGTCCGTGCGGGATTCCGGTCTCAGATCTCCGGTCTCAGAGATCACCTGTTCATTTGCTGGAATGGGGCCCCCGGTCCCCCCCACCCTCCCGGAGGCGCAGGGCACGGATGTGAGTGTGTGGACTTGTGGCAGAGCTGGGACCAGAAACCGGAAACGAACTCCCAGCTCCGGGGCCTGTCTACCATAAACCATGTATCCAACGCATACGGACCGTGTGCTTCTGTTCCAGCTACTGTGCCGGGTGCTGGGCCACAGTGGGGTCCGCGAAAGACGCAATTCCTTCCACTTCAGGAATTCACAGCATAGCCTGGTGCTCGGCCACGAACCAGCCATTCTGGGCCTTTCTCGTCTCCTTACGAGGCTGCCAGCTCGTGTGACGAGTAGGCCTGTGTGATGTGGACAGGTAGGCCTGGGAATGCAGGTGACCTCTCCCCCGTGACGCGGATGTACCCCAACGTCAGCCTTAGAGAGGCAGAGAGTGCTGGAAGCCAAGGGGGGCACCTGATGGTGGGGATTTCGGGCCTTGTTCTCAGGACGGTGAGGGGTCCAGCGGCCGCACTGACCCCAGTGGAGTTCTGTTGTGTGGGGCACATCTGTACCCAGCTGTGGAGGGATCGGCCTCCCGAGAGCTCTCTCTACAGTGCAGCCAATGTGCTTCGCGAATTCCGCACTAGTCTTTGTTTTAAAACAACAACAACAACAAAACATGCTTGGCAATGTAGCTGATTCCCTAGGGTATTACGGAGAGTACATTTCCAGTGTCTGTGCATGGAGGAGCTCGGCCACCAGCCCTTGCACTCTTGTCGAAAGATCTCGTTCAAAGCGTGTGCTAAGAGGCCACCGTGGTCCCCCTGTGTGAACATTGAGACCGTCGGCACTGCAGACCATAGTGACGGATACTGTTTCTGTAAGTCAGGATGCTGTCTGTTGCGAGTGATGTCACCCTTCCCCGTAAGGGAATTTATTTGCTCAACTAACTGGAGGGTCCAGCGTTGCCCAGAGGTGTCAGGAGAAGCTGTAGCCAGGGACTCAAAGCCATCAGGGCTCTGTCTCGAATCCTTTGCTCTGTTTTGGACTGGCTTCGTGGTCAGGCAGGCCTCCCTGATGGGCGACCGCCCGCAGTTCCGGGCTTACTTTCAGATGGCCCACCCCGGCCGAGGAAGGGGAATAGTGGTCTCTCAACTCGATTCAGCAGGCGTTCTCAGGCTGATGCTCGCTGGCTGTCATGGGGGGGGGGGGGGTCACAGCCATCCCCGAGCCAGTCACTGTGTGCCTGACGGCACAGACCTGGGCGTCCGGCCATCCCTTGAGCAAGGCCGGAGGCAGCCTGCCCCTCACGCTGTCTACCGGATTCAAAAGCCAATCTCTTTCAGAAACATCCTCCTAGATGCACCCAGAAATAATGTTTTCCTAGCCATCTGGGCATCCTTCCACCCAGTCAAGTCGACGCATAAAGTTAACTTTCTCAAAGGCATAGTGAGGAAGTTATTTAGAATGGCCGTTCAAACCCAGGTTGCAAGAGCCTATCTTTGAGGATATGACCGTTCTGGGTCATCCGGTCCCTGCAGAATGACCTTGACCCTTTGTTATTATTATCTCTTATTGTTTATTTATTTTTGACAGAGAGAGAGAGAGAGACAGAGTGTGAGTGGGGGAGGGTCAGAGACAGAGGGAGACACAGAACCTGAAGCAGGCTCCAGCCTTCGAGCTGTCGGCACCGAGCCCGACTCGGGGCTCGAACTCATGAATCCGTGAGATCATGACCTGAGCCGAAGTCAGATGCCAAACCGATGGAGCCACCCAGGTGCCCCAGACCTTGACTCTTTAAATACTGGATGTGATTCACTTGAAGTGAGAAGAGAGAACACGCGACGGGAGGTTATTCGTTAACATCTGTGGGGGGGTGGTGTTAATCGTATGGATTTTGAGAGTGTTTCTGTGAAGGTTACATGCTCTATATAGCACATAGGAAATTTCTGGTGCCCAGTGAATGTTCTCATGTTTCCTCACCTCTTTCATTCTTACGATCACCAGGAATCAAGTGTTGCTAATTAAGCCACGGCCATCCTCTTACATCGAGAATTTGAAAACCGTGTGTTTATCGAAAGAGCGTCCTTCAGACTCGGACATTAATTCTCTATCACGCTTGCACATTCGTACGTCAGGAAAAGTTAAATGAAACCCATTGGCTCAAACGTTCCTGGAGTTTTCCATTCAAGGTGTGAGCCTTCTGCGTTACCCCCAGCTGGCGGGGTCTTTCCCTTCCGCCTCCCCGCGGTGTTGGTGTCCGTTCCTCTGGGCTGTTGGTTTGGAGCGTTTCTTAAAGAGCGCTCCGTTATCATCCCCGGGATTTTCTCCCGGGCCGCCGCCAGTTTTGACGCGCAGGCTCAGCCGGTGACAGCGTGTATCGGGACTGCCGTCCAGCCCGTGGCGACGGGGAGGCACGCGGTGGTGCACGTTTCAGGACTGGTGAGCGAGCGAACTTCGCTCTCTTGCCTCTGCTTCTGCCGTATTTGTGATCGGCAGCCCCTGGACAGCGGCAGTCTCATTATCCACAACCTCGTACCCCCTTTCCCGAGGCTGTGCGGGAAGTGTGTGGGTGAGTGTGGCCTCTGTGCTCTGCTTCTCTGTCTCCTGCCAGCAGTCGTCCCAGCTGACAGGATGCAGACTCAGTACATCACAGCCAAGCATTCACGACTAGGAGCTCAACTCTTTTTTTTTTTTTTTCTTTTAAATTTTTCACGTGTATTTATGGTCGAGAGACAGAGACAGAGCACGAGCAGGGGAGGGGCAGGGAGGGGGCGGGGGACACAGAATCCGAAGCGGGCTCCAGGCTCCGAGCTGTCAGCACAGAGCTCCACGCGGGGCTTGAACCTATGAGCCGTGAGATCGTGACCTGAGCCGAAGTCGGACATTCAACCGACTGAGCCATCCAGGCGCCTCTGTAAGCTCAGCTCCTAGCACATTCCCCACTGCTCCTCATATGCCAGGCTCCCGGGCTGCCTCTCTGGGTATCGGACGGCCCAAGCTTGCTGCGGACTCCGGGCCTTTGCCCTGGTTCTCTGCTTCATCCATGGTTCTCAACAGGAGAGTCACGGCCCTTCCTCTTGGCGAGTGAGGGGAGCATTTTCGGTTGTCCCCGTGACGCGGGAGAGGACCCTGCCTAGGGACATCAGGTGCGTGGGGTCCAGGGATGCTAAATAACGTCCTGTGATGCTCCGGACAGACCCACGCAAGAAAAACAGCCCCACCCCAAATGGTAGCAGCGCCCCCTTTAGGAAAATCTGCACCTCAGCGGCTCTTGGGCTTTGCTTTGCCCGGCTGTGTCACTCTCTTGTCACTCCTTCCCGGTGTGACTAGTATCCTCTCGAAGTGTCCGGGCCACAACCTGCGTGCATGGGCTGCCGTCCTGCTCCCTCCAGCCCGGGTGCCTCTTTACCATACCGCCGACCCTGCCTGAGGTTATCTTGTTTTCTGTTTACACTCCACGAGAGCAAGGATCTTTTCCTGTTTCGCGTACTGCGATATCCTCCGCATCCAGAACAGAACCTTGCACTTAATAAATACTTATTGAAGAAACGAATGGACGAGTGAACACTTAGAATTGTCTGCTAATTGTCTTAAGTCTCTAATTAGACAGGCAGCAACTTGTCCTTCCCCACTTCCCCCGTCTCCTCGGTAGTGAATGACAGGCTTAAAGCAAGCCGGTAAATGAGCTCTCCGGTAGTTGGCTGTTGTGAATGTCTGTGATTCCTGTATCTGTTTCCTAAGGAGCAGTGACATCGCTCATCAGGGTCAACGGGAACTGGATGGGTGACATCTTAAGCTGACTGTTTCTTGAAAAGTGCTCCCCGGGCATCTCTGTCTGTTTGGGCTGGCAACACGCGTGTGCGTGGGGGGGAGATTATGATGTTGGTTATTGAAAGATGTCCTTTCCACTTAAGCTTTGGTTGAGAGCCCCACGTGCGGGTTCACAGACCTTTCGAGGAGGGGGAGAAATGATGCTCTTCCGCCATTGGCTTCTTCCCCGTGGCTGAAGTGATTCAGGGCATCTTGTCAAGGCTTTGTCCGGAAAGGAAGGGATGAGACCCAGGAGAGACTCTGTGGCCGGTGTTCAGGGCTCCGTCTAAGTCAAAGACATGGGTTGTTTTGTTTTGTTTTTGTTTCTTTTGTTTTGCCTGTTCTCTTAATATAAGTGTTTGTCTGGCTTGGTCAGGTCCTTTTAGATGGAAGGAGTCTCAAAGATCTTAGGTTCCAAGCGACTCCCCTTGCACATGGTGAATTACCTTGATCAAGGTGGGACTGGTAGTTAGAAGCAGAGCCTGGTTAGCCACCAGGCATTCGGGTTGTGTCTCCCTTCATGTGGCGGAGTCTTGCTGATTTTGGCTGATTTAAACCATGCACGATGAAAGGATTCTTAAAACAGTGACCACTCCTTTGGGGTAAGTACTTCCCATTTCATTTTCTCACTCAATCCCAACCACCTGTGGGGGCACTATTACGTTAGCCCTTATGCACGTGTAGAAACTGAGGCTCGGAGAAGTGGAAATACTTGCCCAGGGCCACACAGAGGCTGAGCCAGGGGCTCCCAGATTCCCTGCCCTCCCAAACTTACATTCGTCATTGCTGTAGTAAATGGTATCTCTTCTTTCCTCTGTTTCTTCCTTTTTAATCTGTGTTTGCTAGAATGCATGGAAAGAAAGAGTGTAGAGGTAAGTGTGGCTCAAAGATACAGTGAGAGTTTCTCATCACGGGGCCTAAAAATCACAGAGTCTTGGGACGCCCAGGCGGCTCAGTCGGTTAAGCGTTCCGACTTCAGCTCAGGTCATGATCTCGCAGTTCATGAGTTCGAGCCCCCACCAGGCTCTGTCTGACAGCTCAGAGCCTGGAGCCTGCTTTGGATTCTGTGTCTCTCTCTCTCTGTGCCCTTCCCCCGCTCATGCTTTGTCTCTCTCTCTCTCTCTGTTGAATAAACGTTAAAATAAAAAAAAAAATCTGAAAATTGTAGATTCTTAGTTTCTGTTTAGAATCTTGTTATTATGTTTTTGATTACGTTGTACGGTTTGTGCGTGTGCGCCTGCTTCACTTCTGCAGAAAGTCTTCGAATTGAAGGGGTTTCTATTTTTGAATCATTTGTTGTCCTTCCTTGCCATGCGGGACCTCCGCAAATGTTGCAAGATTCATTATACCCAGACATTTTTTCCGTCCCATTTTGCATTTGAACATCAGAGCTGGATCATAAATTGTTTCTTTTATTACTTCAAATGATGTACTCCTTTATTCTTTTTTGTTTTGCTTTGTTTTTGTATAAGGAAAAGCATTTACCTCGAGAAGATTTGATTTTAAGTACCAGCACTGTATTTCCTTAAAGGATGCATTTGAGAAAGAGAGGGGGAAAAAAAAAGCTACGGGCTCAGACTGGTAGGACTGCTTGTAGCTGAACAGAATACTCTGAGGGTACCTCTTGTCGATGAACTTGATTGGGCTTCAGATTCAGTAAGTCCTAAAAGTAGAGAGAGGCTATTACATTGCCTTTTTTTTTGAATTATAGTAAAAAAATGCTCTGTAGCTTATGACACTCCTTTGCCTGTATTATTTCATTCACTTGATTCAAATGAATTCAGTGGGGTTTGTTTCTAAAGTGCCTGGCCCTGAGCTAGGTGCTGCCCTGGGAGTGGGGGGAACACGATGCTTGCTGTCAAAGAATTTGTGATTTAATAGAGACTCATGGATACATAAAGAAACCTGTGTTGTGACAGAGGTCTCTCTGAAGCACAGTGGTGATATATTGGGCATCACTTTCAGGGGTAAGTGACAGAAACCGACTGAAAAGGAGAATTTATTTGCTTACATAACTGGAAAATCCAGGGGCCATATGTAAATATTCAAATAGCTGGATCTGGGTGGGCAGATGCACCGCCGCCCCCCCCCCCCCCCCCCCGCCCAAGCAATCCCTTGGATGTAATTTTGTGTTTGTTTATTTATAGACAGGCTTTCCCTGTGGAGGCAGCGATGGTCCCAGAAGCTCTGTGCTTTCACCTTTGTAGCCTAGGCACCCTGGATTGTCAAGAGAAGTAGCTTTTCTAAGAATTCCACCAGAAAGTCTCAATGTTGATTCCCACCGGATCCACTTGGGTCATATGTCCATTCTTTTTTCTTTTTTTTCAATTAAATTTTTTTTAAATTTTATTTTAGAGAGAGTGAGAGCACAAGCAGGGGAGAGACAGGGGCAGAGGGAGAGATCGAGAGAGAACCTTAAGCAGGGATTGATCCCGTGACCCTGGGATTGTGACCTGAGCTGAAATCAAGATGCTCAACTGACTGAGCCACCCAGGCACCCTCATATGTCCATTCTTTTTTTTAAAAAAAAATTTTTTTTTTCAACGTTTATTTATTTTTGGGACAGAGAGAGACAGAGCATGAACGGGGGAGGGGCAGAGAGAGAGAGGGAGACACAGAATCGGAAACAGGCTCCAGGCTCTGAGCCATCAGCCCAGAGCCCGACGCGGGGCTCGAACTCACGGACCGCGAGATCGTGACCTGGCTGAAGTCGGACGCTTAACCAACTGCGCCACCCAGGCGCCCCTTTCATATGTCCATTCTAAGCCAGCCGTGGTGATGGGGGAATAGACTCATGGTTCGCCATGTCTGAAACATGGGCAATCCTGGATTCAGGGGGAAGGGGGCCATCATACAAGGAAAACGTGACAGAGGGGGTGGTTCCCAGGGAGCATACGGGTGCCGACAGAAGAATACGGGGGAATGGATAGATTCCGGGCAAACAAAAGCACAGAGGTCTTCACTTCTTTATCATGAAGCCTTTTGAAAGCCTCCTGTACTGTTTTCCGTAGCACAAGTCTGTTTCTGCGCTTAGCTGCCGCTGGCTTCTCTTTCCACTCTATGGTTCGTGGCTTGAGCCTTAGCGTCGGTCATCCTCAGGGTCTCCTTTCTGCCTTCTCAAATGTCAATGCTTCATGGCTTTAGTTATCACACATCCAAAGGTTGCTTTCACATTCTTTATCTCTAGCCTTGACTGTTGGGACAAATGTGTGCCTTCGCGTATTTCTCATGTGTCTCTTGAACCACCTTCCAGTTGTGTTAAATTCACATCAAGTCTTACAGGTCACAAGCTCAAGTATCATCTGTTCCCCCAGACTAGAATCCTGCTGAGCTCCTCCAAAGCCCCAGGTCTTCGAAGGTGTCTGAGAGGTCCACCTAATTAGGTCTATCTAACTGTCATCTCAACATCCGGTTCACTGGTGAGATCTGTTTCAGTGACAGGGAAGCTTTGCATGTTCCAGTGGGGAAGAAAGGGTATAGATTTCTGGTGATGAACTCATGAGCTCTGAAGGCCAGGACGCTTGTCTTTAAATCCTGGCTTTTACATCCATCCTCTGTCTGTGTGACCTTGGGCAAGTTATTTAACCTCTCTTTCTCAGTTTGCTCATCCATAAAAATAGGGATAATAATAGTACCTACTTAAGAGTGTTGTGTGAATCAAATGAATTATACATATAAAGCACTCAGAATAGTGTTGTCACATAATCACTTCAAAAATGTTATTTATTTTGGGAACAAGGTGAGGTGTAAATCAATCAGTCAGCCTATCAGGGAAGTCAATATTCTGTAAGGCAGCTTCGTTTTTGGCTTGATGGCTCTTCTTCTACTGACCCCCTCTGGCCCTGAACATCCTCTTCCACGTGTTCCTTTTAGAGATGGGTGGAATGAGTCTTACTGTTCTAGAACGTGATGGCTTTACAGCTGTTTCCCATTAGCTGTATCATCCCATCCCAGGGTCCCCGTCTCCAGTTTAGATAGTCTAAATTCTTTAGTTGAATTTTTCTAGGCTCTGGACCACACTCAGTGCTCCGTTCTAGATCACCCAATTGTGTTCTTCATTTGAAGTGTCCAGAAATAAATTCAACGCTTCATCTGTTTTTTGGCAAGTCTGCAAAGGTTCATCTTCTGTGTTCTTTATACTGCACCCCATGAACATAACATGAGGTTGAAATAGCTTTTTAAAACCATCTATACCACTGGGTGGTTCGGTCGGTTAAGTGACTTTGGCTCAGGTCATGATCTTGCGGTCCGTGAGTTCAAGCCCTGAGTCGGGCTCTGTGTTGGCAGCTCAGAGCTGGGAGCCTGCTTCTGATTCTGTGTCTCCCTCTCTCTGCCCTTCCCCTACTCACGCACTCTCTTTCTCTCTCTCTCTCAAAAATAAAAAAAAAACATTAAAAAAATTTTGAAAAACCCATCTACATCGCAAGATTGACTAATATTGGGTCTTGTGGTCCACTGAGACCCTTAAGAAACTTTTTCATTTGTCCCAGTTTTGACCAAATATCTTTTATAGTCATATTTTTAGTGGGTCTAGAAATCTGCCTGAAGTTTGATTCTGCCATCCAGCACATTGGACAATGAGACAAGCTTGGTGTGAATTGTAAAGTCAGTAAACATGTATGACTTAGGTTCAGCTGTGTATTAACAGAAACTTTGCACATAACAGTGTCTTAAAGTAAGACAGAAGTTCATTTTTCTCTTCAGTGTGGAGGAGGCCCAGAGGTAGGCTTGGTCTAATAATAGAGCGTGTAATTCCTCCACGGTCATCAGACCATGGTCATCAGTCTCCTTTTAACAGGTGTTTCTCCTCTGTAATATGTTGCCTCAAGGTTAAATATTGTTGCTGGGGCTCCAGCCATTGCTTCATATTCTAAGTGAGAGGAATAGAGAAGAGACAGAGAAGAGCATGTCTTTTCCTTTTAAAAGAGTTTTCCTGGAAATCCTGAAATCGACTTTTCATTAGCCAAGACTTAGTTACATGGCCATACCTAGTTGCAAGGGAGGCTGGGAAATACAGTCTTTTGACTGGGGAACTATGTAACCTTATAAAATATGGATTCTTTACTACAGACGAATGAAAGAATAAATGGTGAGTTGAGCAGCTGGCAGTCTCTGCCACACCTAGGTTGGTGATAACATTTTGAACAGGATTAATAGGTCATGTATCACACAACTAGAGACCTTCCCGAGTATGACTTTGAGTAGATGATCAAACTATCAGCATTTCTGGAATGGTTGTTCTCAGACCATATCAGATTTGCTAGAGATCCTTATTAAAGAGGTAGAATCCGGGGCACCTGGGTGGCTCAGTTGGTTAAGTGTCGTGCTTCAGCTCAGGCCATGATCTCACAGTTCACGAGTTCAGGCCCTGCATTGGGCTCTCCGCTTTTGGATCCTCTGTCCGCCCCACCCCTGCCCCCTCTGCCTCTCACTGTTCTTTCTCTCTCAAAAATAAATGAACATTAAAAAAAAAAGATGTAGAATCCTGGGCCATGTCATATATTTTTAGACACATTAAATATTTGAGTGCTTCCTTTAAAATCAGTTTGGTTGAAGTCTAATTTACACTCAATAAAATTCACAAAATTTGAGTGTTAAATTGATGAATTTTGATGAATGTATACAGTCCTATATAACATCAGGATATAGAGTGTCTTTGTCACCCTTGTGCCCCATTGCAGTCCCTCCCCCGCTCTGGCCCCAAGAAATAATGCTTTTTGTCTGTTTTTACCTTGTATAGAGCTTTCTAAAGGAAGCATACAGTATGTAGTCTTTTGTATACCATTAAAGTTGAGACTTACTAACCTACATTATCATTTTGATAAAAACGAGCCCTGATTTGTCCTAGGCATTGTCTCATTTGGCTCTAATTTCTTCACCTGGTCTCTAGAGGATCATGGGACCATTTGTTGGATGTTATGTTTGGCAGATACTGAAATAGAAACGCTTCCTGCCTTTCCTTTCCATTTTCCCTCGATTAAGTCATCCTCCAGATCTGTACTGCTTCCACTTGCACTGGAAAGAAAGCTTCTTCATTCCTCTCCTTGTGCACCAGGTGCTTGTTTCATATGCTGCATTTTTCTGCAGACTCACCTGTTGATTCCATGCTTATTCTAGGTCTGCTCCATTAGACAGTGAGCTTCTCAAGATTAAGGGCGGTGTCTGTTTGCTCATCATTGAATCTCCAGTGTCTGTGACAATATCTGGCTTGGTGACGGTCCTTGAAAAATATTTTCAGGTGAATTAGTTGAACACAAAATGGTTGCAAGTGTTATAATGTGATGGAAAAAGTACTGTATCGGTCAGCAAGGAAATATGGCTGAGGAGATTCAGAGAATATGTTATAGAGGTTGTTGTTTGGACCTTGAAGGAATCTGCTAGGCAAAGAACAGGATTATATCCTCCTGAATAAAGCAATCCACCGGCACCAAAGCATGGAGATAGGAGTGGATATGAGGCGTTGGAAGAGGAAGGAAGAGTTGCAAGTGTAGATCAGACTGCAAGTCAAATGTTGATGTTAAGCGTCACAATTGGTCAGGAAAAAAAGTGAGAGAAACTTGATGGCTGACACGGAAAAATACTCTCTGTGTTTTTCCTTGATGTGGCTCTACTCATCTTGTCATAGAGTTTTAGCCGTCAGAAGCATGGGCTCCATAGTCAGGTAGCAGTGAGTGCTATTTCAGGAGGTAGAGATGGGGCTCCTCTTCAGCACCACTGGTCGTGGACAGCGCCCACTTGAAGACTGAGTTTTTGCTGCCTTCTGCAGGCCACCGTATTTGGTTGGTCTCCATATAAGACTTTTTGGCAGGATGGCACTTAGCAGGTGGCAGAGCATCAATCCTTCAGAACCGAAAAGGAACAGCTGCTCACGGTGGCAGAGGAGTATGCAGAGCCGTCGCGTGTCGTCATCTAATCCTTCAGTGCATCTCCGCAGATGACATTTTTGCTTCTCTTTCACAGAGGAAGGAACTGAGGCACAGAGAAAAGAGATGAGTAACAGAAGACTCAAGCTTGGGTCTTTCTGACACCAATATCTGTGCTCTTAGTCACTACCCTTATCTGCCAGTGGGCACCAACAGACTCTTGGTGGAAGTTTTCAACTTCCTTCAGGTGGCCAAGTGTGGCTGTCTCCTCTGTGGAGAGCCAGCATTGTAGACAATTCAGTTGGGATATTGCTGGAACCAGCTCATGAATGCTGGCAGTGGTGGGAGGAGAGAGGGCTTTTGCTAGCTCGCTCCCTCCTGAATTTGAAAGGGTACTCTCAAATACACACGTCAGCTGGCAAACAGGTGTGTGCATCTGAAATATTTCAGCAGTCACACCTGCGAAAGGGAAGTTCGTGGAATTCAGGAATCAGTTCTCTCTGTCACATCGGTAGGAGTCTTTGGAGATCTAGTGGAAAAAGCCCCTTGGCTTCTTTCTCACTAATATTCTTTATAATTATATTTCCCTAATGGTTGTCTGGGACTTGGTCAGTGGGAGGTCCGTGTCCAAGTCTGTGGGAGAGACAGGCTGAGCTGTCCCCAGAGTTACTGGTTCCTGGTTGTGCTTCGATGGGCATGCTCACATATGGCTGAAGCATTTCTTTCTTAATGGTTGCATGCCACTCCTCCTCGCTTTAAAACGAGCCCATACTGTGCCCCATTAGCTGAAATTGACATGATGGTTATTTTCAGTGCCATTTCTTTAAAGAATTCAGCCTCACTGTGCACGGCTAGCTTTCCCCCCTTGCTTAAGTGGAACGGAGAACCCCTGGGAAAACGTGGTGGCAGCTTTTCAGTAGCTGCAGAGCCCAGCTCCTGCCTTCCCACCCTCACATCTATAGCTCCAAGAGCATCACGCATTATACAGACATTAAGGATTCCTCCCTCAATGCAGAATCCTCTGGAAATCTCAGAATCAAAAAGCTCCGTGATAAAAATGCAGGAGGCAATATCCTTATTGGTAAACTTACATATCCAGCTGAGATGCTGCACATGATAATGCAATTTTCTATGCAAAAAGGGTTTATCTCCATCCAGATATTATTCCACATCATTATTCATTCTGGAGAAGTGATTGCTGTCCTAGGTTAACTGATTGAACTTTTAGAACCAAAGCTTCAAGCTTATCTTACTGGCTATTGCCTGACTTCTCATAAATTGCCATTAGATTGGTAGGAATGAATAAATGTACACTCCATTAGGAAATATTAAAGTTTTTATACCGGTTTAGAATAAAAACAGGATTAAGGGGGGGCATTTCTAAGATTCAGTACAGCGTGAAATTGAAATCTTTTTGGCATGTGAAATACACAATATGAATATTCTTCCCGTTTTCTGGAGGCTGGGGAGATTATGAGGAGTGGACAGACCATGCCAAGGTTCACCTGTAGGTAGTAAAAGAGGAGAAGTAGGAAGAACCCATTTTTGTCCTTCCCAAGCCTGTGCCTGTTAATCATCAGGTTTTTAACAAAAACAACAGTAACAGCAGCAGAAATATGTGTCAGGCAACGTCTTGTATGTTTGCTCATCTTTGGCAGGCTTTCTATTTTTTTTATTTTTATTTTTTTTATCTGAGAGAGAGAGAGTGCGAGCAAGGGAGAAGGGTAGAGGGGGAGAGGGAGGAAGAAAGAGAGAGGGAGACAGACAGAAGGAGACAGAGAGAGTGAGAGAGAGAGAGCGTGTGAGCAGGGGAGAGGAAGAGAGAGAGGGAGACACAGAATCCGAAGCAGGCTCCAGGGTCTGAGCTGTCAGCACGGAGCCCGATGAGGGGCCCGAACACATGAACCATGAGATCATGACCTGAGCCAAAGTCGGACGCTCAACCAACTGAACCACCTAGGCGCCCTGAGAATTAAATTATTTAATGTATGTAAAATGGGCTGTGAATCAAAAGAAGCCTTCAACGAATGTTGGTTATTGTTTCTATTGTTACTACTGTTATCTTTATTTTGGTGGGTCTTCAGAGAGCTTTGTGAGGTAGCGATTGGTAGCCTCAGTCCCATTTTCCAGATGTTGAAACTCAGGTTAACAGCGTAGAAATTGATCATTGCCCAAAGAAGCAGAGGAAATAAACACATTCTGGTTTGCCACTGCGATGTAACAAACGCACAGGATTTTGTACTGTGAAGCAACAACCATTTTATTAGGCTCATGGATTCATGGCGAGTGGGGGGCAGGGACTAGAACGGTGCACAGCAAGGCTGGTTTGGAGCTGAGGCTCCATAGCATCTGGGGCCTCAGCTGGGAGGACTCAAATGAACCGGTGCTGGAATCTTCTGGAGGCTTCTTCATTCATGCGTGTTGGGCCTGGGCTGGTTGGGCGCAAAGGCTGGGTTGAGCCGGGATGGTTGATCAGATGCCTCCGTGTGGCCTGTCCGTCTGGCTTGGGCTTCCTCACGGCATGGTGACTTCAGGGTAGTCAGACCTCTCACACTGCCGCTCAGGGCCCTAAGGGTGAGTGCCCTAGGTAGAAGCTGCATGGAGTTTATTGAACTGACCTTGGAAGTCACATAGCACTGCTTCATACCTTGAAGGTCCAAGGAGATGAAACCCACCAGGATTCAAGGGAAGGGGATATAGACCTCCGTTTTCCATGGAAGAAGTGCCGTAGACTTTGCAGCTCAGTTTTATAACCATTAACCACACCTACTGTGGAGACTTGATGTTACCTGTGCGCCTGTGTGTAGACCTGTACGACGGGGCCCCATCTAATATGGCGGCATGGCCATCTCGGATGCCATTTGCATTCACACTTACGACAGTTTCTGTCCTGCGAGCGTTCAGGTTCCCGCTCACCTGCCCTGCCTCTGCGTGTGCACGGGCACGCGCGCGCGGGTGCCTGTGTGTGCACCTCATCAGCCCCTCCTGTCTTCTCCATCCCCTCGTGTTCCTTCGCCATCCTCTTCCCTTCCATTTCTTTCCTTCCAGTGGATTCAATTAGCTCTCTTTGCTGCCTTAGCAATAAAACCGCTCCCTCCACAGCATTAGAATGAGTCTCTCTCATTATTTCATTTAGATTGTTGTTATGTTTGAAAACTTGAGGGCAGGGCAGGCAGGAGGAAAGGAATGTTAATTTGCAGGGAGTCCCTGTTGTGTGGTGGGAGAGCCGCTGAAGAGCCAAGAAGCTGGCACTTGATGTACCCGTGGATACAGAAGGAACCGGAGGACGCTTAACGCCGCACCACGCCAGAGACCCACGACCTAGCGGGAGAGGACAGCTGTGTCAGTCGTGGCCACAGCCCGGTTTGAAATGGCCCATTGCCACAAGTCCTGTGTCCGCTTCCGAAGGGCCATTCCCCCCCCCCCCCACGTGTGTGTGTGCGCTCACGTGTATACGTGTGCGGCCTCATTCGGCTTCCCTTCGTAATCTCCGGTCACGGAAATGCTCTTTCACTGTGGCCGTCACCGGGGAAATGCAGTAGGTGGCAGCGACCAAGCTGAGGATCCTTGTCATTTGACTCACAGAATGTCAGAGAACGTTACACAAAGCCAGGAATTAAGCTCCGTGAGTGCCAGAGAGACAGTGATTATGTGGGAATGACATACAAATAATTACAAAGCACTCAGGGTTTTTGTTCATAATCTGTGTTTAGAGTCCCTCCTTTCAGGAGTTTGAAATGTCATCAGGTAGCTGAATGGTGCTAACAGGCTTGTGTTTCTTTCCGGCCTCACGCTGTGCCGAACGGGAATCGCGTTTGTTATGAGACTGAAGAGCGTCTTAGCGGGGTTAGAACAAAAGCGCTTGGTGGGGAGCAAATGGGTCTAGATTGAAATCTGACGGCCTTTCATGTTTTCCTCTGCTGTTTGGCCGACACACGGTGGTGGTATTTGCAGGGAAGGAGGATTAGACTGATGGCCGGAAGCTGGGTGGGAAGGGACTGGTGTTGCCGTGGTCGGTAGTGGCCCCAGCCCAAGACGGGTGGAAGGAAGTCCCTAGGTCATTGTGCCTTAGATGGTTACAAAATTGGCTTTCCCACCATGCCTCTGTGGCCAGTAAGTTTTCTATCTGCTCCACTCTCATTTTCTTTGGTTTTCGTCCTAAGATTCCATCTGGGACCGCTCGCAAGCATCCAAAACCAAGGAGTGATTCAGATCAGCTTTGGAGATACAGGTGGAGATTGGAGTAGGCAGGCCTGCCCAGGTCCGTTTGCTTTATTAATAAATATGTCACGGAAAAGCCGAGTTTTCATGAAGGACGGTGGGGTCCGCGTCACTAATGATGCCAACTAATTATCAAATCAAGGTGTTGGGGCTCTTCAGTATTGCTCAGCCAGCGCTGGATACGTTTCACGAGTGCAAATGGCCAGCCGAATGGGCCAGTTGGAGAGGATTATTAATGACGTGGAGACATAAAATGGAGATGCTTGGGGGGAGGGGTGTGCAGATACGTGTACTTGGACGAGAAAGGCCATTCTGCACATGAAAAATGAGATCTCAAAGTTATGCAAGAATGAGGGAAAAGTTTAGTAATTAATCGCATGGGTCCTAATGAGGAGAGGAAATCAACATGATAAAGGGATTTGTCTGAATGGATTATAGGGAAATGTAAAAGAAGGAGAGGAAAAAAAGCAACAAAGGGCATGGCTGGCTTGGGAATTAGGCTCTTTAAAAATCCTCAATCATTCTTACAATCAATTCTGTATTTCCTCAGTAGCCACACACGTGAAACGCGGCTCTCTCTCCATTGTCTGAGATTAACCACTAACCACAAACCATACATTTAATGACGTATCGAGTATTTGTCTTCCAAAAATACACTTGAACGTTGTTTATTTCCCCGATAGGTCCGCTATGATGCATTTAGGTGCCATCTTGCTAAACACATACTGTACTTTAATCTAGTTTCCAACTGCTTAGGAAAAGCTAAGGAAGCAGCTGTGCGGGGCCCCCACAATTACAGATAGAGTTTTTCCTCATAAACTGTTTAATTGTTTGCTTCTGGAAACAATTAGACTGACGGTATTATAGAGCGAGTGTCGTATTGCAGCCGGCAATCCCCTTTATGAGTTTTCTTAGCAAAATACCATGTTGACATATGCTGGGCCCACAAAGAAGATTCAGTTAGATGGCGGCCTGACTTCCAAGGAGATCATGTGCGGTAGTAGTAGGCTCCCTGGGAAGATGGCATTGCTGAGGGCAAGTCTGTCAACAAGTGCTGCCTTGGCACTGGGTGTGGGTACTCTGCCCCCTTGTTGCCGCGGCGGAAGGGGGAGCCCTGCATCTTCCTGCAAAGCCAAGTGCATCGCACGGAGGGTGGTCCACCACTTTCGACACTTGCCCAGGAGGCGTTCACAGGGCTTGCAAGGTCCCGGTATGTGACCACGCCAGGTCTTCTAACGTGAGTGGTCGGCGGGCACAGTGGCCTCACGCCTGCCCGCTGGTGGCGCATGTCCGTCGGGTGCTTGGTTTGTGGCAGACTTTGTGCTCTGAGCTTTTTCATGCACGAGGGCCGTACTTAATCCTCACCAGTGCTCCATGAGGTTGTGTTACTGTTTCTATTTCGGCAGCTGAGAAAACGGAGGCTCAGCAAATCAGGTGGTTTTGTCCAAGGTCGCACGGTGGTGACAGGTGAGGCGCCCTCGCCTCAAACCCAGTCTTTCTGGCTCTAAACTCCGGGCTCTTGACAAACGGCGGTACGCCGTTTCCTAGAAGAAATCCTAACGGGACAAGAGATTTCTTAGGCCCACTTTTTTTTTTTTTTTTTGATGCCACAGAGACCAATAAAAGCACCAAAAAAAAAAAACAAAAACCCAAATGGGTTCCACTCATTCATGTCATTGATTATTTCCTCCTTCAGTAATCTGCTGATTATTCAGTTTTTTTCCCCGTATTTGTTCAGCATCTACAAGGCACCAGAAAGAAGGGAAGACACAGGCGTAAAGCAGTGCCTTCATGAAGCTCTCTAGCGGAGGAGAGAGGGAGGCATAAAACAGACAGTGAGCGGAAATACAGACAAGGCGACTTCAGTGAGGCAGTGAGGATTGCTAATAAGCGCAATAACTTAATAATTATCGGCTTGGTTGTGGCTCTCGTGATTGGGACGGTTGATAAAGACTTTTCTAAGGAGATTTCTTCTGAGTTGAAGCCTGATCACGAGAAGAAGCTGGTCTTCTGAAAGAGCTAGGGAAAGAGAAAATTCGAAGTCCCTGGTAAAGGAATGAGCTTGGTGTGATCCCGGAACCTACATAAAGCCAGAGTATTTGGACTAATCCTTGGCAACTGTACTTAAAGCCCCAGTGAGGAGCCTCCGGTCACACAGTCCATCTATCCACGCGTTCATCCATCCATATTCCAGCAGTTTTAATCTATCCATCATGCATCCATTTGTCCATCCATATATCCAGGATTTATATATCCATCCATTCATATATCCATTTATCTGTTCAGAAACTATCCATTCGTCTATCCACCTATCCTCCTCCTTCCCTCCCTCCCTCCCTCCCTCCATATTCTGGAATTCATAATCTATCCACCATACATCTATTTATTCATACAAAAACCATCCATCCATCCATCCATCCATCCATCCATCCATCTATCCACTCGTCCGTCCATCCATCCATCCATCCATCCATCCATCCACCCATCCACCCAACCACCCATCTATCCATCCATTTATCCACTCATCCACTCATCCATCCATCCATCCATCCATCCATCCATCCAACCATCCATCTGTCCATCCGTCCATCCATTTATCCACTCGTCCATCCATCCATCCATCCATCCATCCATCCATCCATCCGTCCATCCATCCTCCGTGCATCCACACAACAGATTTTCATGCAAGCCTACTCTACAATCCCATTGCTCGTGTTGGAGCCACAGAAATCAATAAAACATAAATTTTTCTTTAAGAAGTTCCTGTGCTATTAGACAGAAATTGATGCAAATAATATTTAAAAAAAGTGGGTTCACAGTTGAATGTTCAGAGGGCTAAAGGATCCTGAGGGAAGCAGTGATTACCTCTGCCAGGGGAGTTGGGGAAGGCTTCACTGAGGTGGTGACATTTAAGACCTGCTTTGGAGGGGGACTTTTTCCAGGTAGAAGAGGAGGGAGAGGACACAGCGTGCCCGAAGGCCCGAGGCGGGGTGGGGGGAACATAACTGTGCACATGGAGGGGTTTTAAGGGTGAATGGAGTGAGACCAGGGCAGTGCTAGGAGATGAGGGTAACGTGTATTCTAGGTCGTGAAATGGAAGCCACAGATTGCATTTGACTTGTAGCTGTGCTTCTTTCAGGCTTTAAAGAATAAATTCATTTCCCAGTCTTTAATTAGCAGCAGCAGCTGCTCTCGGAAGAATCAGCAGACTTGGCAACAGAGGGCCCACCGTCCTCCCAGGTAGCAGTGGGCTGGCCATCCAGTCAAGGTTGCCATCTTCCGTTGGAGCCCGTGGCCCCACCTGCCCAAGTCTCGCCTCCCCGGACTCTGTCCGCAACACAGAAGCGGAGTATCCGTTTTCTTTTATTACCGTGCGTGCACTGTTGCTTGTCTTAGAGCAAAGAGGAAAGTAAAATATTTCCTTTCCTTATGTCTCTGTTAAAAGAGGGAAAAGAAAAGCTAGCCTGAGAGGTCTGTTTCATGAAAAGTGAGAGAGAAAACATATTTCTTTGTAGACGTGAAGAATACTGTATCTTTAACATGCAAACAGAGTATGTCAACGCGGGAAGGATACATTTTTAGGTGGCATTCTAGGAAAACGCACACACACACACACACACACACACACACACATGCCTGCTTCTTTCCTTTATGTTACCTGTTTGGCCCTGAAAGACATTTGAGTCTATAACCCTTACAGCAGGACTCAAGGAATCTTGAAGAATTTTAAGCAGAGGAGTGACGTTGGTATGGTTCGATCACCGCTTTGGTTACACCACTCTGGTCACGGTGGGGAGGCTTGATGATGATGATGGTTTTGTGGTGGGGAAGATGCTGGGTAAATCTACAGACTGTCACACTCTTAACAATGCTGCAACGGAGGAAAGCTGTGAGTCTTCTTTTTAAATGTTTATTTACAAATAAAACTGTTTTTAATGTTTCTTTTTGAAAGAGAGAGAACAGAGTGCGAGCAGGGGAAGGGCAGAGAGAGTGAGAGACACAGAATCTAAAGCAGGCTGCAGGCTTTGAGCTGTCAGCACAGAGCCCGATGCGGGGCTCGAACCACAAACAGTGAGATCATGACCTGAGCCAGAGTCTGATGCTTAATCAACTAAGCCACCCAGGTGCCCCTAATATTTATTTATTTTTGAGAGAGAGAGAGAGAGAGGGAGTGGAGGAGGGACAGAGAGAGAGGGGAACAGAGGATCTGAAGCGGGCTCTATGCTGATAGCAGTGAGCCAGGGGCAGGGCTCGAACTCAAGAACTGTGAGACCGTGACCTGAGCTGAGGTCAGAAGCTCAACCGACTGAGCCACCCAGGTGCCCCAGAAAGGTGTGAGTCTGAATGAAAACAAGACGGTGGCCAGGAGGAGTCACGAGGCAAGATTGGGATTCAGACGGGACATGACGGAGGTCAATCACGTGACCACCGTTGGTGCCCCTCCCCCTTTTATCACTCACCCCAAAGAAGAACCCCGGTCCCCGAATTCGGTATTTTGACCACAGCCTTTCTGCGGAGGCGGAGGCAGCTGCGGCCTCTTGAAACCTACAATATATCCTTGTAGCGAGACTGCTTTGTGGATAAAAATGATCCTTGTGTGAAACAGATGTCACTGGTGCTGGTGCAGAAAGATGGGGAAAGATAAAGAATTACAATGGAGTTGGAAACACTGTACAAAAAAAGAAAGAAAGAAAGAAAGAGGACCTCACAGCACAGCAGAGCAGAGAAGCAAAACTGCTTTGAAGCTACATATCTTTCCTGCACCTGATAGTGAAAGCCTGTGAAACTTCATACATCATTTAAAGAACTGAAGCGAAATTTGTTATGGTAGTGCCTTCACGTCTCATCTGGTGCGTCTTATCTGTTTAATGCGATCGAGAACAACTGGAGGGCAGGTACCTAGTCCTGTGTTTCTCCTGTCACTTTAATAACCCCTTACCTGTGCTCATAGTTTCATAAAATCAGTTTTCCATACGTTCAGGACTGCCATGTAAAATGGAGCCGGTTGTGCACTGCACAACTCTGGGAGGACACTATCTGCATCGATCCCAAAGTGAATGGTACTCTCCAGACTTGTGTCCTGTTCAACCTGCACAACTGTACTTAGGGGACCTATGAGATTACGCTAATTCCAGTATCACGTTGTTTTGACTGCTGTAGCTTTGTAGTATGTTTGAAATTGGGGAGCATGAGTTCTCCAACTTTCTGAAACTTGGGTACAGGGGCGCCTCTGTGGCTCAGTTGGTTGAGCGTCCAACTTCGGCTCAGGTCATGATCTCATAGTTTGTGAGTTTGAGCCCTGCATCGGGCTTGCTTGCTGCTGTGAGTGCAGAGCCCTCTTCAGATCCTCTGTCCCCTTCTGTCTCTGCCCCCCCTCACTCATTCTCTGTCTCTCTCTCTTAAAAAAAAAAAGAATATTTAAAAATATTTATTTTATTATTATTTTTTAAGTGTTTATTTATTTTTGAGAGAGAGAGAGAGAGAGACAGAGTGTGAGTAGGGGAGGGGCAGAGAGAGAGAGGGAGACACAGAATTCGAAGGAGGCTCTAGGCTCTGAGCTGTCAGCACAGAGCCTGACGCAGGGCTCGAACTCATGAACTATGATATTATCACCTGAGCCAAAGTCGGATGCTTAACTGACTGAGCCACCCAGGCGCCCCCCAAAATATATATATTTAAACCTGGGTTCAAATCTCATTTCTAACACTTATAGGTCATGTGACCTTAAGCAAATTATTTAACTTCCTTGAACCTTATGTTCCTTATTTTTTTTTTTTGGAAAATATTTTTAAAAATAAAATGTTTTTATTTATTTTGAGAGAGAGCAAGTACACGAGCAGGGGAGAGGCTGAGACAATGGGGAGGGGGGAGAGAGAGAGAGAGAGAGAATCCCAAGCAGGCTCCACACTCAGAGCTGAGCCCGACTCAGAGCCCTAACTCACAGCCGAAAAATCATGACTTGAGCCCGGTTGGATGCTTAACCGACTGAGCCACCCACGCGCCCCTGGTCCTTACCTTGAAACTAAGTACAGTTGCGATACCTGCCTTTACCCTAGGCTCTGAAGTCAGACTGCGTGGCTTTGAACTTCTCTGTCTGCTCCCTCCTGCTGAGTGCCTCTGAGGGAAGCCTGTTAAACTTGCTCTTTATCATCCTTATCATCTGTAAAATGGGGGTAATCATAACACATCCTTTGTAGAATTGTTGTAAGGATTGAGCCAGTTAATATATGCAAAGGGTTCAAGAGCACTCACTGCACCTGCTAGGTGTCCGATAAATGCTGGCCCTTCCTATGGTGGGGACTTGTGATACAGTGACACGGTCCGGCTGTTACTGTTAGTGGCTCAATAAAGATTAGTGTTTGGACTCAGAGAGCAAACGAGTGCTTGTTCTCTGGGTTTAAGGTTCAGTATCCTCCACAGAACGTGGTCCCTGCTCTGTAGGGGCTGGAGAAGATCTCAGGGCCTGACACATAGTAGGTGTTCAATTAGCGGGGTGACCCCCTGTGTGCTACATAAACATTGCCAGTTGCGTTTTAGAAAGACCCGAAACAGGAAACACCAGTTCGAGCAACTGAAGCCGGGGATGATGAAGTTTTTCTTTGCTAGAAGAAGGGTAGGAGGGCCCTACTCTCCGTAAACATAAATAAATATAAGCTTTATTTTGAATTTAATGAATTAATTCACTTTTTAAGACTTTGTTGCCCTTCTAGGAGTTCTTTCTAAAAAATTTTTTAATTAGTATTGTTTTTTTCCCCCCTTTTAGGAGTTCTTTTGTTTCTTTATGCGTTTTTTAAAAACCAGCCTTGTTTGCAAAAGAGCCGTTTTAGGATCACAGCAATGCGGATAAGGTACAAGGATTTCCCGGTAGTCCCTTCTTCACTCAGGCACAGCCTCCCCCATGGCAGCCTCTCCCCCACCAGAGTGGTGCACCTGTTCTAATGGACCAACTCACACTGACACCTCATTATCTACCCGAAGCCCACAGTTGACATTAGTGTTCATTCTCGGCGTGGTACGTTCTGCGGGTTGGGACAGATTGATAACGACACGCGTCAAACACTAGAGTAGCACACGGAGTATTTTCTCTGCCCTGAAAATCCTCTGTGAATCTCCTGGTCGTCCCTCCCTCCAGCCGTTGGACTCTTACTGTCTCCGCAGCTTTGCCTTTTCCAGAATGTCATGCGTTACGTAGCTTTTCAAGACTGGCTTCTTTCACTCAGTGGTGTGCATTTAAAGTTCCTTTATGTTTTTCCAGGGCTTGATAGTTCTTTTTTTTTTTTTTAATGTTCGTTCCTTTATTTATTTATTTATTTATTTATTTATTTATTTATTTATAGTTTTGAGAGAGACTGAGACAGAGAGAGGGAGACACAGAATCCGAAGCAGTCCCCAGGCTCCGAGCTGCCAGCACAGAGCCCCACGCGGGGCTCCAGCCCGCGAACCGTGAGATCATGACCTGAGCCGAAGCCGGACGCTTCGCTGACCGAGCCCCCCCCCCGGGCGCCCCAAGATGGGTCCTTGAATGGAAGTAACTTTTGTCTTACCACACAGATTTATCTTTTAAGGGGTACGCGGTTCCTTGCACACTCTCTCTCCTCCGCCTCCCTCCTGAGCCCCCAGAATAACGAGCCGCCTTTTCGGTATGGCACAGAAGGGTGCTAGAGATACGTGCCGCCTTGGGTACACGCTTTACCCATTTCCTCCAAATTTCTCCGCCCCAGAGGGGAGAGGGGCCAAGGAAGCTCTGAATAGAGCCGTACCTCCTGCTTCTTTCTTACCCCTTGAAACAATGTCTGTGCTCTAATCGTTATGTCGTTCCAATCCAATGCCAGCATTGATCCGATCATCGATCTTCTTTTCAGTTATTTCTAATTGGTTACAGATGTTAATCATGGTCTCTCCCTGACAGATTGTATCTGCTGCCGATACCTGGGCTCAGATTGCTTCTAAGAGTCTTTCTTTCCCTGTGGGCGTAGCTGGTCAGGGGCTTCAAGAGGGTCTAGGGCACCCATGGCCTGGCCTTTCTCACGTGCCTGCACTTGAGAATGGACGGCCCGTTGGCTGCTCCTCCACCCCCTGCAAGCGTGTAACGAGCATCTCAGGTGTGGACCCTGCAGCCGCCTGTGCCAAAGAAAACGTGGCCCCTGCCTTGTGTAGCTTACGGTCCAGTTGTGCAGACCGATGTTAACGAGATAACCGCGCATGCGTAGGAGGTGGGGTACAGGTGTTCCCTTCATTTATCGATAGGGAAACCGAGGCAGAGACTGGGAATCTCCGTGGTGTTCCGCTGGCATAATCGTTATGGCTTATACTATTTTGTGAGTGGTTGCTATGTGCCAGCTGTACACGTGGATTCACACGAGTTAGTTTAATCCTCGTAGGGGTCCTCTGAGGTAGATGTTGTCTCTCTCATTTTATAACAGAAGCAGGTGGGGTTGAGGGAGATTCAGTGACTTGCCCAGGGAACTGGAAGAGGCAGGATTTGAACCCAGGTTGGCCTGACTCCAGGGTCTACACTCATAATCATCGTGCCCTTTTGGCAGATCCCATCGGAGAGGGGTGGCGGTCGGCAGAGTGGGCCGGGGAGTGCTAGGCAGAGCAGAGCAGGACCTGGCACGTCGGTTGACTTTGAGACACGCTGTCACTCGAGAGCACAGCTCACGTCAGGAGGACGCCGGGGGCGAGGCCTCCACAGGTATCTGCCGAGGGTTTTAACTCGAGCCCAAGCCAGGGAGGAAGTGATGGTGGGGATGCCAGACCGGAAGGGACAAGGCACCCAGACACGGGGAAGCACTCGAGTCTGTTGGGTCACGATGCACGCTGGGGACCCGGACGGACTCCCAGGTGTCCAGGAGGCAGGGAGGCTGTCTGGAAATTGGGGAGCTGGTCTCATTCACCTGCTTTTGACCACCTCCCACACCCTTGCCTTCTGGCACGTGCACCATATGCATCTACGTTTTTTTTAGAAAGTTTATTTATTTTTGAGAGAGCGAGAGCATGTGAGCAGGGGAGGGGCAGAGAGAGAGGGAGAGAAAGGGAATCCCAAGCAGCCTCCGCCCGTACTGTCCGCACAGAGCCCAGTGCAGGGCTTGAGCTCACGAAACCAGGAGATCATGACTTGAGCTGAAATCAAGATTCGGAATCTTCACCGACTGAGCCAGCCAGGCGCCGCAGCATCATCCCATCTTAGAAGAAAGCTGCTCCCACCTCAGGCAAGGTCGTGCCGAGGCCCAGGAGTTAGGAAACTTCAGGTGTCTGGGCTTTTCTGCTTTGTGCTCTGCTGTGTCCCCTGGACGGAAGACAGCCGGGGGCCACAGGAGATGCCACCCGGAGGCTAGCACCTGCCTCGCCTCCCATCGGGCTTCAAGCCTGAGAACGGGGTTGGCAAAGGTAAACTCAGCCAAGGGGTGCCTGGGTGGCTCGGTCGGTTAAGCGTCCGACTCTCGGTTTTGGCTCAAGTTCGAGCTCTGCGTCCGGCTCTGCGCCGACGGTGTGGAGCCTCCTTGGGATCCTCTCTCTCCCTCTCTCTCTGCCCCTCCCCTGCTTGTGCTCTATCTCTTTCTCCAAATAAATAAACTTAAAAAAAAAGGTAAACCCAGAGAAGGCCTGTGGGGGGTTCCCAGGTAGACCTTTTTCTGCTACCTCTCGGCACACCTTTGAGTGTGAGATGATTCGTGCATTTACCAAATATTTACCAAGCCCCAGGCACATGTGCCGAAAGCTGGGATGGGGCTGGGACAGGACAGACGCTAAGTTAAGTATCAGAAGGGCGACTAGTTTGCCAGCTGAGGAAGTGAGGAGTGAAGGATCGCAGGCAGAGGAGAGGGTCTGCGCAGAGCTCTGGCGGGGGCATTCGGGACACAGAATGTCACTGTGCCTGGACCTTAAAGCAAGCGATGTGGCTGCAGCGGGTTTGAGGAGCATCAGGGATGATGGGTTCCACCCGCCGCGGTGTGTGAACAGATTGTGTTTTATGTTGAGGGCAGTGGTGAACCTCGGAAGGTTTCTTTTTTTTTTTTTAAGGTTTATTTATTTTTGAGACAGAGAGAGACAGAGCATGAACGGCGGAGGGGCAGAGAGAGAGGGAGACACAGAATCGGAAGCAGGCTCCAGGCTCTGAGCCATCAGCCCAGAGCCTGACGCGGGGCTCGAACTCCCGGACCGTGAGATCGTGACCCGAGCTGAAGTCGGACGCTCACCCGACTGAGCCACCCAGCCGCCCCAAACCTCAGAAGGTTTCTAAGCAAGGCAGTGGCTTGCCCAGAGGGAGAAGTCGAGAAAAATGGCTCTGGCTGCAGGATTGGCGACTGGATCAGATGGGGCGAGAGGGGCTGCGGGAGGAGCAGTTGGAACGCCCGTACGGGTGATGGCTTGGGTTGCCATAGGCAACCCACCCGGGAACCGGGGCCCGCCATGGGGGGGGGGGGTCCAAGGAAAAAGGATGCAGATTCAAAAGGACTCAGCGAAGGAGAGAGCCCTGTCCAGGCTGACTTCTGGGCGGAAGGGGGTCCCAGGCTGTGATGCAGGGAACGCAGAAGGGTGAGCGGGTGTTGGGGGGGAGGTGAGGAGTTCTGTTGGGGACACGTGGGGCCACCGAAAGGAGGTGGCCACTGGCAATCAGATTCAGAGGTGTGGAGCTCAGCAGGGGGGGTGAACTGGAGGTGATTTGCACGGCTGCCACAGGAGGGGAGGGTGAGAAAGGGCGTCAGTGGCTAATGTAGGATGGGCATTTGCGTCATTGTCTTTCCTTTGGTATTTACAACACAGTCCCATTTTACAGATGAGGAAGGAGAGGCACAGAAAGGCTAAGGATCACATGTGGCTTCGTATGCAAGCTGGAATTTGAGCCACGCCCTGTGTGTGTGTGTGTGTGTGTGTGTGTGCGCGCGCACGCCCACTCATGCGTATGTATGTGCGTGTGCACACGCATCTGTGCGTGTGTTTTCCCCAATAGACGATCCTGCCATCACGCTCCCCTGTGCCAACCAGTGTTGGAAAACATCACCGTTGCCTTTGCCAACTTGGCACGTATCGTTCACTGAATTCCGTGGGGACGTCTCGTGTTGACTGACCCCGGAATCCTAGCACAGGGGTGGCACCTCGCTCCTGGAGCGTGGGACTCGAGTGAGCGCTAGCCTGATGGAAAGGAAATGAAGGCAGGGCAGCGTCACCCTGAGTGGCGGATGCTAGATTTCCAAGATTCTTTTTCCGCACCCTGCCATATGGGCAGCTACCGTGGCCACGAACGTAGATCTTGGTGAAATCACTTTCCCGCTGAAGCACAAGCTATCGGGAAATAATTCCGCTCCACGCTGTGCGTGCGTGAACCCGCGGCAGTATTGTTTCGGGTAAGAGCAACCCTGCAAAAGGCTCTCTTCTGATCCCGTCGGCTCGCTCTTTTTCTCGGAAAAAAGCTTAGACATAAAGGAAGAGAAACGGCTCGAGGGGAAGAGCTGGAAGACAGGGGGAAAAATAAATGGCCGAGACCGGTGGTGCTCGTTTCTGAGTACTCTCGGCTGTTGGGGCATGGCAGAGTGGAGTCCACGTGAAGCATTTTGTGGAACAGCCGTGCGCAAGGCCACGGCCACTGGGCTTTCAGAGGCCGTGACCTTATTAAAAAGTTAGGTTTTGATCCTTGGAAGCAGACTTTGTTTGTGTGGGTGAGAAGGAAACAAATCCTGGCGTGAAATTCTGTTCCACCGAATTTATTCTGAAAGATGTTCTTGTTCAGTGGGCCAAGGTGTTAGGAAAATCCAAGAGTCGCCGCTGAGAAGCCAATTCTAAGGGATTTGGTTTGTCAAGAGCCAGGCATGAGGGGCTGGTCGCCGCTGGTCATTGTTAAGAGTTGAGCCGGGGGGGTGAACATGCCGATTCCCCGAACGCCCCTGAAATAAAGGCCAGGTCAGAGGCAGGGGCTCGAAGCTGGGATGAGAGCGCTTAGGCCAGATTCTAAATCAGATGCAACGGCCAGATGGGCAGTCTTGGCTTCGAGCAGAGAGATTCAATGGGTGTTGGTTCTGCCAGTCTGCAAGTAGGACCCAGGACTGGGACCCATCCCCGGCTAAAGGGCTGTGACAATCTTTATGTCCCTTTTAGGCCCTGCACGGGCTTTTGGCTTCTCTGCGCATCTTAAATGAGTTTGCTCCAACGGGTCCAGAGGGAGTACCTTCGTCGGCTTACCTGAGTACTGTCGCCCCCTAGTGGCCAGAGTTCTCTATAGCAAGCCTCGTGGTACTCGGTGGCCAACCTATGGATGTACTTTGCTTGAGTCAGATGCCCAGGTCTAGCCCAATCAGTGGCCAACTCAAAGCCATGGTACTCTGCCACGGGGGCTGTGTGGGGCAGGGTAGCTGGAAGTGGCTGGACCGTGGCTGCCCTGCCCAGTGCGCACTCCCAGTTATGCAAGAGGGCTTGTCTCAAAACGAGTTACTAGAGTTACAACCAGACTGGTGAAAGGTTGAAGTGTTAATCAGCCACTGGGTTAGAAAGTGGGAGCAAAAAGAGCTTGTGGGTTGAGCAGAAAGTCAAGAATCCGCACCCCCCCCCACCCGAGTGATGTAAAGATCTGCCCAGCCATCATCTAGTCTATTCTGTCAGGGGTGTGAGACTACCTTTGGACTTGGGTCAAAGGGCAAGGATTAAAGAGGCACCTGTGTGCTCTTGGGAAGCTTGATTAGCCAATCAGAGACAAGGTCTCTTGTCCTGTGAACTGGACGAACAACTGTGCCGGCCTGCAAGGGTTGTGAGCGGGAGGTGAGATATTGAAGGCGCCTCCCCTAACTCCTGGCAGCCAAGAGGCACAAAATGATGATTGGTCTCCTTATAGGGAAATTCAGGCGACCTTCCGGTACAGAACGGATTGTCGAAGGAATGTGTCCACCCAGGGGCCAAGGGAGTGGGATACGACGTGTGTAAGCATCTTAGTTACTGTAGCCAGAAGAGCTTGGCATACTGGCCAGCCTTTCTGGGTCAGGGTCCGGAGAGGAGCGGAAAGGACGATATTAGTGGTGACAGTAATGTCCGTCTGCCTGTCTGTCTGTTTTGCTCACTCACTCGCTTATCCGTTGCTTTATTTTATCTACCCATCCGTCCAGCCATCATCTCTTGATTATTCCATCTAGGTACTCACACGGCATTTTGTAATCAAGAGATATTTATCGGATGCCTCTCTTGTGCCAGCACTGGGGATATAGTAGGGAAGAGAACCACACCCTGACTTCACAGACTTGCATTTGGGGGTGTGGCGGGGGGGGGCAAAAGATAGTACAGAAAAGCAGAGTCATTGCAGGGGCACCTGGGTCAGTAGAGCATCTGACTTCGGCTCAGGTCATGATCTCGTGGTTCGTGAGTTCAAGCCCCGCATCGGGCTCCCTGCTGTCAGCACGGAGCCCACTTCAGATCCTCTGGCCCCTCTGCCCCTCCCCCACCTGTGTTTTCTCTCTCTCTCTCTCAAAAATAAACATTAAAAAAAAAAAAACAAAGGCATTGCCGATGGTGACAGTATAGTGAGTCCCACATGCATTGCCCATTTGAAGGGAGGTCTTATCATCCCATTTGAAAGATAAGGAAAGTAAGACTGGGGGAATGTGGCCGATTGCCGCTCCAGTCGTTAACCATCTGGTAGGTAACTCGGCTTGGAGCTGAGCCCTCTCCTTGAAATGTCACCAGGTGGACAGGGCGAGTCTGGGGCCGAGCTTCCGGACTCCAAAGCCCACATTCCTTTGAACTTCCCCCATGATGGAACTCACCGAGGGAAGGAAGAAATACGAGCCGACAGAAAAAAAAAAAAAAAAAAAGAAGAAGGTTTTCAAAGTAAGAGTTTGTAAATCAACCTTAAGAAGGTCCGTGAATTGCAAGGGGGAAAAAATAGCTCACTCAGTTACTTTTATTTTCATTTCTGGTTTTTAAATTCCCATAGCACACTGTCTCTGAGTGGTTCAGGGTACTTTTAGCTTCTGGGAATGCCAGGCAAATACTTATCCTTGTGGATAAAGCGATGCCATAGCCGTCTTCACGGTCTTGCTCAAAAAAGTCTCCCCTCCCCCCTGGAGTTTTTACACTAGCCCGGAGTTTTAGCGACTGCTGCTCCTTTCTTTTTGTGTTATTAGTCCAAGGGCTGCAAGGTGCATGCCCTGGTGGGGTGGGGGGAGGCAGACGGCTGTCGAGCGGTGTGAAGGGGGGCCCGGTGGGAATACCCAAGAGTGGATGCACCTCCTCCGGGAGGTGGCCGTGACTCAACGCCATCCTGTTCCTGCAGTGGGGGGGGGGGGGCTTGAGGGTGCCCAGTATCTCATGGAAGAGCAACACACATCAGATTCTTATGCGCGACGCCTTGAATTTTACATCTTAGTTCGGTTCCCACAAAATGAAACAAACCCATAGCATGGGCCAAATGAAACGCTCCTGTGGGCCAGGCCGTTTGGCTCCTCGGCCGGGAGGTTTTGACCTCTGGATTACGACGCGCTGCTCGAGGGACAGGGATGGTTGTTGTCCCCTGTCCGCCTGTGTGCCCCGGGACTTTGCAATGCCTGGCGCGCCGCTGATGCGAAACGAATACTTCTCCGTGGAAGCGGGTACTCGGGTTAAGTCACGGGTACTCGGGTTAAGTCACCGGCTCAGGCTTCCGCTGGTGAGTGACCCAGCGGCCGCTCGCGCTCACATCGGCTGGTTCCTGGGTGTCCCTGCAGATTGGCTCATTCACGGTGTGCGGCGTCCCTGGCATTGTCCTTAGCAGCGGGCCACGTATTAGGACTTGTAACCTGGGTAGGTGTGGGGCTCACAGCGCAAACGTAGATGTTTGAGGCCCAACCTTCCAACTTTACTGGGGGGGGGGCAGCAGAGGCACGTGGAGGTGAAGGGACTTGTCCGTGTCACATCTGAGGAGCACAGCAAGAGGCAGAACTGGGCTTTTGAGGCTGTGCTTTCTCCCGATTGCTGGCTTCCCTGTCTGCTTCTTGGCCCAGGCACATCCAAGTCAACAGAGTCGACGTCATGCGATATATGGATCTTTTCACGGATCGTATCCTTCTAGTGTCATTTATTTTTCCTTTTCAGTCGTCACAGCTCTGCTGTTTGCCTGAAAAGGGAGTGTGTTTCCTGGGGGAAAGCAGTCTGATCCCTGTGTCTCTGTTTCTTGAACAAACACAGCGATCAGAAGACCAGCTGCTGGGTGATAAGAATTCAGGGAGGGGTGGGGGCGGGGGGCTGGTCCCTCCAGGGGCTGAGAGGCCAGAATTTGCTTGGACCTGCTGGTCCTGCTGGGGGGCCACCTGTGGCAGCTGTGGACCAGAAGCCCCGTGTCTTGTGGCATAAAAGTTGGCCGGCAAAGGCCACCTGCGCTTTGCTATTCTCAGTGGAGGGAAGGGGTGGGTTGATATCAGAGACCAGATTTTATTTGTTCGGCCTAGAGCGTTCTAAGACCGTTGGAAATCAGTGGCCACTATTTGAACAGTGGGAGATCTCACATGAAACTCTGGGCTGCTTCCGTCTTAGAAAGAAAAAAAAAAAAAAATCAAAACCCGGAACCACATTCGTCTCCAGTCACGCTCCACAGGAGCGATGCCGCTTCACGCGGGGAGGTGGGGTTCTGTAATTGGCCACAGTCCCTGCCATTCCTAGCTGTTGACTTCCGACCCGCTTCATCGACTGATGTGCGCCCCACCCTCTCCCCCCGCCCGGCCTCGGCTCCTGCTGGCATTTGGGTTTGTGATCCCAGGTTCACATCCGTGTTGGACCAGAACACGAAAGGGACTTTCCTACTCACCTGGTGTCGGTACGGATGGGCGGCGAGAATCAGCATGCTAGGTCTCCCCAGGCAGGGGACGAGTCCCAGGAGCAAAGTCAGTCCTGTTGGCATCTTCTCACTCCCAGACGTGCTTACTTTTTTTTTTTTTTTACTGTTTATTTATTTTTGAAAGAGAGACAGAGTGCAAGCGGGGGAGGGCAGAGAGAGAGGGGGAGGCACAGAATCCGAAGCAGGGTCCAGGCTCCAAGCTGTCAGCACACAGCCCGACGCGGGGCTCGAACTCACGGACCGCGAGATCGTGACTTGAGCCGAAGTCGGACGCTCAACCAGCTGAGCCACCCAGGCGCCCCAGACGTGTTTCCTTTTTACCTGTGCCTGGTGTAAGGTGAGAGTGTGCCTTTGTGTGCACACACACCTGCCTTTGCGCTGCATGTGTGCATGTCCGTGCCTGTCACGGAGGTTGATGTTCCCAGTGCCCCCTTCCGTCTTTCCCCTTCCTAGACCGCTGCCTGTGCAGTCTTGAGCCCCGCTCTTGAGCTTGGGGAGCAATCCCTTGCTAATTGCCGCAGGGGCCCCCGGCCACCTTCACTCCGACGGTGGAGCCCCTTAGTGGCTGGTGAACTCAGCTTTCCCCCCGCTGTGCGCCTCCGGTAACCGTTTTCTGTTGGTGCTGCTCAGAAATCTGCAGCGGTCTCCTTGAGATGCGCACGTTCAGCTGGTGTGCCACTCCAAGCTTTATCCCTCTGGTCCGCCAAGGCTGCCCTCTCCAGAGAGGATTTCTGAAAGGGAAACCTTGACTTTCGGGTTGATTTTTAAATAAGCACATACTTAGCTGTTGGTGCATGCAGTGCAGGCTGGATTATAGTCCTCCAACAAGCAAACTGTCTTCTCGTTCCTTCTGCTCTTAGATAATGAAGGAGGCCGTCGGCGGGGTAGTTCCTCAGCAGGCTGGGGACAAACCTGACACTTACAAAGTTGTTGGCAACAGCGGGGTGTGGCAGGCACGGCTGGGGAGCTCTTTTTCCCCATTCTTCCCATGGAGACTCTTAACCTGCCCCTACCCCTCCCTTCTAGCTGCATCGCTATGGTTTTGGTGGGGACTCCAAGGTTTTCGTCCCACTGCTAAGGAAGTCCTTGTGGAGGCGCACCTAGTGGAATGTTCAGTGAGCGAAGGTTGGACAGGATGTTTACAGTTGGGACAGAACTGAGAAGTTGCAGGATTCTTAGTGAATATTTTTCTCTGCTTTCGCTAGAGATGTCTAGAATCTAAAATGCTTTTCGCTGGGGCACCTGGGCGGCTCAGCTGGTTAAGCGTCCGACTTCGGCTCAGGTCGTGATCTCGCGGTTTGTGAGTTCGAGCCCCGCGTCGGGCTCTGTGCTGCAGCTCGGAGCCTGGAGCCTGCTGCGGATTCTCTCTCTCTCTCTCTCTCTCTCTCTCTCTCTCTGCTCTCCCCCCACCCCTGACCTGCTTGTGCTCTGTCTCTCTCAAAAATAAACATTAAAAAAAAATGCTTTTTACCAAGAAAGGGATAGAAGTCCTCGCTCCTCCACCAGGCGTGTGAAGAGGAAAGCATGTTCTTTCTGTCAGGTAGCAGTGACCTTGAAGGTAAGCGAATAGCCAACATTATTGACCACTCCCGATGTGGCAGGCATTGTGTTGTGTGCTTACGTGACTGTCTCATTTGGTCCTATGACCGCGTTGGAAGGTTGGTTTTGGTATCATCCCCAGTTTCCAGATCGAGAGACTAAGGCACAGAGAGGTTAGGCAACTTCTCTCAGGCCACGCAGCAAGGAAGTGGGGGGTGGTGTCTGGATTTGGGCTCACTTTCCACTGCCGCCTAGGTCCGTACGTTTCATCCGGGTACATACTCCCTGTTACTTGTCAGCATCAGTGGAGGCTGAATGTGGCAGTTTACGAACAGCAGGTAGTTTGTGGGAATTACTGTCAGCTCTGATACGATAATAGTTAAGTACGAAAGTGAGTATTCAGTGCTTCCGATGTGTCAGGGGCGGAGCAAAGTGCTTTAAGTGCGTTTTCACTTTGTGCCCTCACAGGGACTGTCAGAGGTGGGTACAGAAGTCACAGACCACCATCCCACATCCAGGATTTGAACCAGGATTGACACAGTTAGGACTGAACCTGTCGAGCTTGTCTGCAGACCCTGCCATCCGCCCGCCATGTTGAAACTGTGTCCTCTGCCCTTCCCCCTCCAGTGCCCTGTCTGCTGCAGCCACAGGGGGGCGCTTTGGCGTCGACTTAACGTGCTAAATGATTTCCTACCTCAGGACCTTTGCACAGCCTCTTCTAGCTGCTCCGCGCCCCTTCCCTCCTCTTCTCCCTTCGGCAAGCCGTACGTTAATCCCCTGTTTGGCTGTCGCCACAGGAAGCTTTCCTCGTCTTCCGTGGAAAGAACCAGTTGCTTCTTCCTCCGTCCCGTCAGCAGAATTCAGCGTCTTTAGATTCTCTTCCTGCCCTCCTTACGCTGAGTTTTTCCAATCTGGATACCCCATGTAAATTCTTTGGAGCAGAGCTGATGACGTATGTGTCTCACTGGAATATGCAGCTGCTGTTTATCACCATCTCCCCGTCACCCGCTCTAGTCCCTGGTACATAGCAGGTGCTCGGGTACCCAGTAAATATGTGTTGAGAGAGTGAGGCCCTCTCTGTGGTGCCCAGCCTGGAGGACAGTAGCGGTCCTATCGAGCATATGCGGTAGGAGCTTGGGTGAGGGCTTTCCAGAGAAACGGAACCTCTAGGACGTATGTAGATGTATTTTAAGGGGAGATTGACTCTAGGAACCGGCTTAGGTGATTGTGAAAGCCGAGAAGTCCCCTGCTCTGTGATCTGCAGGTGGGGGATCCGAGAAAACAGATGGTGTAATTCCGTCCTGGTCTGAAGGCCCGAGAACCGGGCTCTGATGTCCAAGGACCGGAGAAGGTTGCTCAAAAAGAGGGCGGGAAATCACTCTCCCTCCGCCTTTCTGTTCCATCCGGGCCCTCCGCCGGTTGCATGGTGGCGAGGGTAGGTCTTCCTAACTCGGCGCACTGGCTCGGTCTGCTCCAGGCACCCCCCCACAGACACCCCCAGAAACGGTGCTGGACCAGCTCTCTGAGCTTCCCTGAACCCGGTCAAGTTGACCTGTAAAATCAACTCTCACAGCGCTCGGCACGTTTTCACTGATGCTTTTCTGCCATTCCTCCCCCCACCCCCACCTCTGTTCTCGTCGGTTTCGAACAGCACTTGCTGGAAGATGGAATGATGCTCGTGGCCCAGGGCCTGGCCAGCTTTTCCTCCACAGGGACAGATGGCAGGTATTCTAGGCTTTCTGAGTCCTGTGGCCTCTGTCACAACCACTCAGCTCCGCACTGAGGCGTGAAAGAAAACTTTGTGGACGGAACGTGGCAGCAGGCTGGATGTGGCGGGCAGGCTGTGGCTTGCTGACTCCAGTTCTGGAGTATTCCCGTCCTGACAAATTCTGGTAGATGGTAACTGGGCTCTGAAGAAAGCGTTATGTCTGCTTTTTGTCATGCAGAACATGACTCTGAGTGTGTCACCGCTAACCCTTTGCTATCATCTTACCAGAAGGTTCCGGTGGAAAAGGCCTGTGCTTTGGTGTCAGCTATTTGTTTGAATTCTGCAGCTGAGCTGTGCGATCCTGGGTGAGTTCCTGAGCCTCTCTGATCTTTGGTTTTGTCATGTGCAGCACTTAGATCATCATCGTCGCCTTGCCGGGTTTTAATGGGCTGAAAATAGTTGCTGTTTCGGGCACATAATAAGCACTGAGCAAATATTAGTTGTGTGACTTCTTGCAGGCTTTTATTCCCAAATCTTAACCTTTCCACCAAAACATGGAAACGTGAACTGTAAAAGCCAAGGCGGCCCGGGGAGGCCCCCCGTCTTTAGAAATTCTAGAAAGAGGCTTTGAAAAGTGAGAGACATTTAAGTCTGAGGAATTCATCGTGTCTTACTGCCTCACCATTCTCTTTTGAGAGAGAGTGAGAAAAATTTGACATTTCGTTTTCACACCTGTAATGTTACAAGTCTAATGCGAGCCGGGGAATCAAAGGTGGCTGTGACGTCAGGGGACAGGGAAATGGCAGTGGCAGGGGACGCGTTTGGCAGACCAAGGGCAGAGATGCTGTGTCCCACTCCGCGAGGCAGGTGGATCCGAAAGGTACGGGAAATCGAAGGGTCTCGTAGAAGTTTCGCGACCAGGAGTCCATACGGAGGCCGTCCATTAGGAAAATGAAGATGTTGGATGAGACCACCAAATATAACTGTGCACGCCTCCAACCACACGTATGTGCGTTCCACAAGTACTCGCGGGGGGTGTAGGGCAACTAAATGTCACACAGAGCTGTCTGGTTCCTCGTCTGCCTACACCTCCCAGTTCCGTTCCCAGACGGGATCTCTGCAAGCTTTGAAAATGTCTCTGTTCGGGCCAGGCTGGCGTCTGTGCTCCTTAGTGCCAGGACCTTCGTGCTTTTACCACCGAGCTTTGGCGATCTTATTTTTTCTTTTAACTGAGAAAAGGTTTTAATGTTTATTATTTATTTGTGAGAGAGAGAGAGAGACAGAGTGTGGGCAGGGGAGGGGCGGAGAGAGAGGGAGACCCAGAATCCGAAGCAGGTGCCGGGCTCCGAGCTGTCAGCACAGAGCCCGACGCTGGGCTCGAACCTACAAGCAGCGAGCTCATGACCTGGGCCGAAGTTGGACGCTTCACCGACTGAGCCACCCAGTGCCCCTTTGGCAGCCTTTTATAGCCTATCGCTTGGGAGGGAGTCTGCCATGACCTGACCCCTCCCCAAGGCAGATCGAAATGCTCCTGTTCTGTCCAGCCTCACAGCATTTTGTTCTTAATACCATGGAACGCTTTAAAACATGGAATTTACCTTGGCTGTGCATTTTTCTCCTTAATATTAACAGATCCTTGAAGACAGGGCCACCGTATCTTATTAATCTTTACAGTTCTAGCACCTAGAATGGGCATGGGCCCTTAATAGAGTCTTGATCACTATCGCTGAATTCGAAAATAGGAGGTTCTTTGTGCATGTGGGGATATTTGCAAATTGACAAACCAGAAATGTCTTGAAATGCTGGCTGTCCAGAAGGAGAAGGTTTTGTGCTGACTTCATAGTTGAGTCCTCCTTCCTTTTCAGCCGGTCTTGCTGAACTCTTGGTGAATCTCAGAGTATCTTGGGGGTTAGAACATCATTCAGAGACCTGTTATGATTGGCTTTTCTGCAAGGCACAGTGTCATCCCAGATGTCAGTCTTCTAGGGCTCTCGTAGGGGAGCCCTGGGGAGTGGACCTGCCCTAGGAGAAATACCCCAGGATCTGAAGGTTTTGACACTGAGAATCGCCGTGGCCATGGGGGTAGGTAAGTGGGTTTCATACAGGACGATCGGCGGGCAAGGGCGAGCGGCTTAAATGAGGCACTTCCTGGGAAGCGATTCATGTTTAGTAAGTGTGCATTCTAAAACTCGAGTTAAATAGCCACTGCGAGAGCTCTTTGGGGGGCTTCTCTGTTTGGGATTCAGTGCACATCTACTAGCCACCGTGTGCACGTGCTCACTTAACGGTTCAAGACCTGCTCAGATGAACACCGTCAACACCTTCACCTCACCGTTGCCCAAACCGAGGTTCGAAAGATGAAGCAGCTGTCTGAGAGGCTGAGGTGTAGAGCTGGGGGCATTGAAACGGTCTCTTCCCTCTCGGGGGTGGTTTGCCCCTCTGAGCTCTGAAGCCGGAAAGGCTGCCTTTCCATTCAGGCTCTGTTACTTAGGAGCTCTGTGACCGTGGACAGATTACTTAGTCTCTCTGTGCCTCGGTTTCCTTACGTCTAAGTGAGGATACTAAGTAAGGGCTCCTCCCTCATGGTGAGGATCCAACGATACAATGTGTGCAAAGTGCCCGGAACAGTGGAACAGCGTGTGGCATCCGGCTGGCACGCTGCAATAGTGTTACTTACTTACTGTTACCGGTCGGGACCTCTTCTTCCACCCCCCCCCCCACCTCCTTGATTTATTTGTTGCATAGTTTTGCATTCATCATCTTGATGGGCCCCTTGGTTGACAGTAGTGTCTCTTTGCATATCACAATGTACATTTCGCCTCCTGTTCTTTTTCTCAGGCAGCACTGAATTTCCAGGGACACAGGGACCTTGCTGCATAATGCCCCTGCTAGCCCGTAGCCTCAAGTCTGGTGACTCTTGTTATTTTTCTTCTGCGAGATTATGCGTCCCAGGGTTTTTCTCTGTTCACACCGACTAAATAGGATGTTATTTATGCGGGGGCCTTGGGGTCTGGACTGCCGCGGTAGCCACCATGTTGATGGGCAGTGTGCACACTGACAGATTGATCCGTCAAGGGTTCCAGGAGCGGAAGTGCGTTTCCCTCTGTTGCTCCGTGAGGACCTTGGCCATGCTGTCTGTTTGATGTGCCGGAGGGTGGTTTTGCGGAGGGCCCCCCGAGCTCGCGGGACATCAATACGGAGGCTTCTAGAGGATGGATCTGAACAATGGGTGTTGCGGGCATGTGTCTGCAGGATGAGCAGCTGCTGCTTGCCTCTTGCCCTCCCATAAAAGGAGGGAGCATCTGACTGCAGAATGTTCTGTGGCTGAAGGGACGTGGATTCTGTCATTAAAAACCCCAGGGCTCGTTATACGGTGGAGTGGGAAAAAGCCCTTCCCGCGCCAGTCCGGTCGTATCTGCCTGCCTGCAGACCGTCTCTGGCTATCCTCCAGGGCCAGAATCCGCTCCAGAGCCCCTAGCTTGGCACAAGCTCAGGTGTCCCGTCTCCAGCTGTGGGCACAAAGCCACCCTTCTCCCACGCGCACGCACCCCACGGTCACTTTCCGCGGTCTTCACTGGTCTTCAGGTAGTTTGCTCATAGCTTTTACCTTTGCATGGAACGCCCTTCCTCCTCTTCTCCGATGGCAAACTCCTAGGTATCCTTCAAAACCCAGCTCTGGTAAGACCTCCCCTGGAGGAGCCTTCGGCGAGGCCAAGATACTTGCCTCTCTCCTGTTCTCTTTGGCCGCGCTCCTTTCTAATACGATAAGGACTCCGCCTCCTTTTTGTTAGGTCTCTGCACCCGTCCATAGTCCTTGAAGGCAGAGGCCGTTTATCTCTGAACGCCTGGCGTAGTCCTAGCCCCGTAGTTATTATGGGAATAAGACGAGTTCAAGAGTCTGGTTCGTGCGGCGCCTGGGTGCGTCCCCGCTTAGGGACCAGCAGCGATTCCCTGTCAAAGAAGTCGGTCTCCTTCTCCCAGCCCGGGGGTCTGGTCTTCTGTTGAATTGCAACCGTATTGTCGATGGCCGGTTGTTCAGTCCTGTGCTCACGGCCCACGGGAGAAACAGCGGTCGGGTCCTCTGCTCAGGATGTTCTCAGTTGCACAGGGGACAGTATGTTCCCCTTTGTCTCCGGTCCTCACCCACATGTCCTTCCCCTCTTCCCTAGGGCCACCTTCTTCTCGTGGGCACAAGAGCGTCTCAGCTCTAAAAATACCTTCTTCTGGATCCTGCCTAAGTCTCTTCACGTCTCGGGGGCTGAGTCCTGTTTACCCAGCTCTGCTGAGTCGATGCATGCTATTTTTAGCAACAAACTATAACTGCCCCCCCAAGTGTGTGTGGTCTCATTTTAAGTTACATTTCCCCATAGGTATTGCTTAACTGATGCTTTATGCCTTATTTTAACACCTTCCGACCCCCCAGCACCCCTCCCTTTCCCGCTTTTCCTGGGAAGAGCCTGAGGCGTCTCCCATACGCCCCTGAAACGTGGGTAGGGATTCTGGGTGGCCTCTAGCATGTTTATAGTCCCTGCACACAGGGGAGTGAACTCCGTGTTGCAGCCAACACAACCTTAGAATGAACAAAATTTCCTGTCCCGCCTTATCTGTTTTGTTTGTTTCTCTAGGCTTCTGTTTTACCCAAAACCTGCCAATATCCTTCACACCTCCATTGCTTTGCCAGGATTCACTAATCGCTTGTTTTTTTTCCCAGCAAATATTTATTGTTTGCTTTCCATGTGTTAGGCATCGTGGATGCAACACAAAGCACGGCAGATCTCAAGCTTACGCGCCGAACAGCTAAATAAATGAAATACTATGATCGGAGATGAGAGTACTCCGGAGAAAGATAGGGGTTCGAGAATAAGCCTTGTGGATACTTGGGGGAGGAGCATTCCGGGACGAGGAAACAGCAGGTGCCAAGGCCCTGAGGTGGAAATGTGCCTGATGGGTTTGAGGAACATGCAGGAGGGAGGTGTGGATCAAGTAGGAAATGGAAGGTCATCGTATAGAGACTCTGGCTTTTCTTCTGAGGCGGGAAGACATTGGAGAAAAATGATTGTCTTCCTGCCTTAACAGCATTTACTTGCTCCTGTGTTGGGAACACGTGGTGTGGGCCAAGGGTAGAAACAGATCAGATAGCGGGACTGTGGAGGACAGACCAGTGGGGTTCCAAGTTCACGAAGAGCTCCTCCTCTCCCCCCGTCACTAACTTGCCCTTCTCCTTCCCTGGGGACATCTGGGGCAGGGACCTTCTCCTTTGGTGCCACTTGCCCGGCCTTTCCTTAAACCTCTGCATTCGTCGTGTTTTGTGCCAACTCGCGTAGGAGTGACACCACATAATACATCATCATTGATTTTCCTCTTTACTTGGTTTACTCACCTTGGAAATCCTTGGAGGTTTATTCGTTTGGGAAATCCCAGGGACTAGCAGTGCCTGGGACCTGGTAGGCAGGGGTGGAGGGCAGGACACACACAGAAACATGTGCTTCTCAGCAGTACCCAGAGGAGCCTGTACAAGTCTGTCCCTGTGTTCTTGGCTACCTGTCATCTGGCCATGGTGGCTAAACAAACACATGCTCCCCAGAGAGGACCCCCGGAGGGGCGTGACGGATGGAAGAGGGGACTGATTTATTGATGACACACGGCTTAAGTACGGTGCTTCATGTTTCCCTGTTTCATCCTCCCACAATCTCAGGCAATACCCTTTTTACAGGGGACGGAACTGAGGTTCCGAGGGGTTAAGTCACCCCCTCCCTCCCCCACTGCCCGGCAGATGGCGGAGCGAAGACCCCAGCCCAGGTCTGTGGGCTCTGAAAACTGAGTGCTTTCCCCAAAGACGGACTGGTCTCCTGAACCATCAGGAAACAACTCGTCGCTCCTGATTACCTTAATACAACACAACGTAGCAAGGAAGGTCGTGCCCGTCACTCTCGGGTCTTAATCAAACTGCCTACCAGGGGATGGATGAATTCTCTGAGTAAGTTTCCTTCCTTAGAAAATAATCAGCTTTTTTGTTCACTGTCTGCCTTCTCTTTAAGGGTTTTGCATATGTAGTAACGATGCAGCATAAAATTAAATAGCATTAATATAAATACGTGAAACATATTTCACGTATATGAAAACGCGTTAGTATATACAATATAAATACATGTTATGTCACGGGTATTGATAAAATCACCAAGAGATACATAGACATAACCTACATGTTCATGGATGGGGAGGGCAAGTTAAGAAATGTGTAGCCCTGAAAAGAAATTGTGTAGCCTCCCGTATGCCAGTATGGTATGATTTCCTAGGTATATTTTAAGGGGAAACAACCAAAACGAAACACAGTATATACGGGAGGTTTCCATTTGCATCGAAAAAGATCTATACAGGCACACACTTACTTATGGTTAGGATAGTCCCGGAGGAAGGTAAGAAATTGGAAACTGTATTTGACTCTTGGGGGGGGCTCAGTGGATTGTGTGTCATGGGTGGGAAGGAGACTTATTTTTCAATAGATTTTTTTTTATGCTATTTGATTTTTCCCTAAACTAGACATACATAGATATAAATGTTTATGTGTATATGGCTGTATAAGTATACTCTATATACATATTGGTGCATACTTTTATAAAGCCTAGATAGTTTTTAAAAGGCGCACTTGACATCTTTTTTTAAAGTTTACTTACCTATTTTGGGAGAGGGCAGGGGAGAGGCAGAGTGAGAGGGAGAGAGAGAAAATCTAAGCAGTGTGTGCATTCCCAGCACAGAGCCCGTTGTGGGGCTCGAACTCACAAACCGTGAGATCGTGACCTGAGCCAAAACCAGAGTCAGACGCTTGACTGACGGAGCCCCCCGGGTGCCCCCCCCCATCTGACATCTCTTGTACACGTTTCAGAACTTGGTGGCCTCACCAGACCGTGTCCAGGGACTTTGGCTGTTTGGTTTGTGGTGGCCACCTCTGAGGCTGTCAGCTCAGCAAGGGCTGACTGGCCTCCTGACGTGGGACCTCTCCGGTGCCTTGCCTCAAGTCCTCCCTTAGCACCTCGTGCCTTCTGCCCTAAATTTTCTACCTGGACACTCGTTCAGGCTCAAAGACAGCCGGAAGGAGAAAGTTCACTTCTTTCACAGCTCGAATAAAAGCAGAGGCTGAATCTTCCTGGCTGTTGTGAGGGTTAATTTTATGTGTCAACTTGGCTAGACTGTGGTGCCCCGTTGTTTGGCCAACCACCAGTCTAAATGTCGCTGGGAAGACGTATTCTTTTCGATGTGATTAACAGGTAAAACAGTAGACTTTGAATAGCCAGTTACCTGCTGCAATGTGGGTGGGCCTCATCTAATCAGTTGACGATATTTCTATCTCCGTTTCTATGTTTCTGTATCACCTCTGTTCGTATTCATATCCATATATCTATATCATTTGTCTCTGTCTCTCTTGCTTAAAACATTTAACCGTTATGTTAAAGCAGCATGATTTGTCTGATGCAATCCTAAAGTAGCTTTATGTTTGTCTTCCGTTGTCTCTTTAGAGTTACTCAGTGGGCTGGTTCTATTGTGGCCTCTGGATGAAAGTTCTGGAAGGCCCTACTGACCTTTGGGTACCTGTTTGGTAATAGAAGGTCCTGCAGCCCCTGTAAGTCATAAAACTCCGCTGCACATCAGGAATTAAAGTATCTGGTCCATCCAGAGAAGCTGCTAAAACTTTGAACTTGGTTTCTGGAGCTTTTTACGTACGAGGCAGCTTGGTTACACGGAGGAGGGGTGACCACCTCCTTCCCCCCCCCCCCACTTGCCGCAGTTTCTGCCTTTCTCCAGGGTCGGAGAGGGCCCGGGGGGAGGGGTGTGTGTGTGTGTGTGTGTGTGTGTGTGTGTGTGTGTGTGAGAGAATGTGTTTACTTGACTGAACTGCTCTCAGCACTTTCTGGAATTGGCAGATGTTTGAAGCAGGCTCTTTCGCTCACTGTTGCTTTTGGGGTTTTCTTTGGAGATTCCCATACACATACACCTTCCTAATTACTGGGCTCCCTTACTGGGAATTCTCTTGATGAATTGCATCTCTTAACGGCGTCTCTATTTCTGCACTGTCCCTTCCAGCTTCCTCCCCAGCCCTTCCTTTGGAAAGCAGGGTCTCACTTCTGTCCTTTTGCTCTTGAGGTTCCGTTTTTCCTTCCCAGTTGTCTTTCTGATAGAACCTTTGCTCACACGTGGCTCCTGTCTGGTTCGTGGACACCTGAGCTGCCCTCCAAACTCCTGTCGACGTCACCCGCCCTCGGGATGGAAGCTATCGTGACCCGCACCGACAGGCACAGAATCGAGGGTGTCGCGTGCGCCTGTAACTTCTCCGAGATCAGGCAGCTAGCAAGTGGTGTAGTCGAGATCTCAGTCTGGGTCACTCGATCCTCTTGCCCAGGGTTTTAACCACTCGGTGCTGTACTCTTTTTTTTTTTTTTTAAGTTTATTTTGAGAGAGACAGAGACAGTGCAAGTGGGGGAGGGGCAGAGAGAGGGAGGGAGAGAGAGAATCCCAAGCAAGCCCTGCTGTCAGCTCAGAGCCGCACGTGGGACTTGAACTCACAAAACTGTGAGATCATGACCTGAGCCAAAACCAGGAGTCAGATGCTTGACCGACTGAGCCACCCAGGCACCCCCAGTGTTTGCTGCACTCTTAATGTAAAATTCAGCATTATTGTTTTCCTTCACTGCCTGCACAGAGATGTTTAACGATAACGTACAATTCTCTTTCTCCCCTTTGGGTTATTTTTTGGGGTACCGGGCTGAAAATACTCTATAGACCTCTTCATCTCGGGTTTTCTCCCTTCTTGCTTTGCCCTCTAAAAACCGGTAACCCCACGGGGCCCCCCGGGTGGCTCAGTTGGTTAAGTGTCCGACTCTCGATCTCACGAGGTCCGGGTCACCATCTCGTGGTTCGTGAGTTCGAGCCCTGCATCGGGCACTGCGCTGACAGTGCGGAGCCTGCTTGGGGGCCTTCCTCTCCCTCTCTCTCTCCATGCCCTCACCCCACTCGCGCTCTCTCTCTCAAAATAAATAAATAGACTTCAAAAAATAAAAAAATAAGTAGAAAATTAGAAACATAAAAAAACGTTAACCATACAGAGAAACCAACACACACGTAGCTGCCAGAGAGAAACACCCACGTCTTTGGCTGGTGCCTGTTTGCTCTGCATCCCAGAACTCTGCCCGTGGGCTCCGTGGCACAGGGTCCCCTTGCCACGAGCTGTCTGTCCGCCTCCTGCCTGTTCTGTGTGTTTCACATCAATTCTCTCCAGCTCACGCTTAGATTTTCTCCGCTCTCGGATCTTAACCGTGTGCTTTGGAATTCAATTTGTAAGAAAAACATATCACACTTGATCAGGTTACCCTGCCAACCCCCTCTATCTGTCTGCTGACGTCTCTGGTGTCTGAGGGTGATTTGGAAGCAAACTTGATTAAAGCAGCGCCAGATTAGTGAGAGAAGGATGCACCTTGAAGCGACTTGGATAGCCCATGGTTCTTTCTTTAATAAAAATACGGGATAATCCCACGCAAGCAAATGAAATACCAGCTTTTGTTAATGTTCCGACCTCTTTGGGAATTAATGAGGTTTTTAGAAGGTCCCGGTAGGTTACAATAAAGCAGACTCATGCATTTTTGCAAACATGAGTGTATGAAATCAAGCTATCTAAGACTGATAGCCAGTTAAGACTGGCTTAATTGTTTAAAAATACTTCTCCTAGATTTTATTTTAGTTCTGTGTGGCGATAGCTTGTCTGTTTCAGTGGTATTGGGTCTCTTACCAGATGCTTGCATTGTGACAGCATTTTCTTCCCTACTTAACCCAAAACCTAATCTACCCCTCTTTCCCCCCCTTTCTTTGGGGAAAAAAAAAGGATTGGGGTATTTAGCTAGTCTGCCTTGCTTCCAATTTCTTGTATCGGAGGAACCCCGCTTTCTTTTTTCCCTTCGTGTTTTGTAGATTGCAGACATGTGTGAAGATGTCATCTTCAGCGAAAGGATTCTTCTCAATTTTCCACCGTGTTTCTTTTTGCCGATCTAATTATCTCTTTAACTCACCGCTGCTTTTATTTGTAGCTTGTGACTCCTTTTCCAACCTTCTGATGCTTTTCCAGAATGGCGCCGGTTTTGAAGCCACTGACTATAGCTTGTATTTACAGTTGTCGCAGTTAGACCCATGGGGGTCTGGCTTCCCCGTCCCCTCTTCTCAACATCCCCTCCGTGGATGGCGGCTGTCACCGAAAATCACATTTTTGGCTCTCCGCCAGAACTTTGGTAAACACACCAGTTGTAGGTTTTTTGTGCCCGTGGCCTCGTGACAGTTTTCCTGCTTTCGAGACACTTGAGCCATTTGGAAGCTCCAACCGCTTTTGGGGGAGAAACGGGCGATATGGAAGGAGAGGACAAGGCGGCAGCGAAAAACAGGACTAATAAAGAATTTGTGGAAATGCAGGCACTCAGGCTGCTATGTTTTTACACTCGGAGGAAAGATACTTGTGAACTTTTTGGCTGTGATAAAATACCCATCACACAAAATTTACCGTCTTCACCTGAGTTCAAGCCCAAATTTCCTTTTTCCACATGTTTATTTTGTTTTATTTTGAGAGAGAGAGAGTGAGCTCAAGTGGGTTAGGGGGAGGGAGGGACAGAGGAAAGGGCGGGGGGAGAGAGAGAATCCCAAGCAGGCTGCATGTTGTCAGGGCAGAGCTTGATGCAGGGCTTGATCCCATGAACTGTGACATCATGACCTCAGGCGGACACTCAACTGACTGAGCCACCCACGCTCCCCCACCATTTGGCCATTTCGCCATTTTTAAGAGTCCAATTCAGAGGGCATTAAGTACCTTCACAGTGTTACGCAGCCCCCACCCCCATCCGTTTCTAGATCTGTAGATTTCAGAGATTTCGAATGACTTGGGTGACTAGATTTGTTAAGCACTTAAAAAAAATTTTTTTTAACGTTTCCTTATTTTCAAGAGAGAGAGAGAGACACACAGCACGAGCTGGGGAGGGGCAGAGAGAGGGGGAGACATAGAATCCGAAGCAGGCTCTGCAGGCTCCGAGCTGTCAGCCCAGAGCCGACGCGGGACTCACACCGACGGACTGTGAGATCATGACCGGAGCCGAAGTCAAACGCTCAACCAACTGAGCCACCCAGGCACCCCTTCCTTTTTTTTTTAAAGGATCTGTTTTTTAAGATGCATTATTTTATCCATTTAGTGTTTATCCGTTGGTTGTTTTTGCTCTTTGAGGCATAGCTTCGGGCACAGAGGGCTGTGGATCACTGGACAGAGGAGGCGGGTAGCCTGGAGGCTTGGTTATGCTGATTGGTCTAGTGTTGCTCTTCAACGGTTACTTGTTTCACGCATCTGAAAGTGTTATGCTTTTCAGAGAGCCAGCATATGCCTCACGCACGGCCAGCGTCCCCTCCCCTCTCCTCCGTTTCCATCTCCATTTTGTCCTGTCTCTCAGACTCCGTCCCTGTGGTGTATTTATTGGAGCGACACGGTTCCAGTCCCTGTGCTCTGTAGTAACGTTTGGTGGGTATTTAAACATCGGCGATGCTTTAGGTATTGCTGGGCAGTTTGCTGTTTCGTCTTAAAGTTTATTTTTTTAGTAATCTCTGTACCCCCGGCTGGGCTCGAACTCAGGACCCCGAGATTCACACTCGTGTGTGCCTCCAGCCGAGACAGCCGGGTGCCCCACGATTTGCTTTTTTACTCCACAACCTTCATTGGAAATCAATCGGTATTTTCATACCTAAGTTTCTGGCAAATGCCGGGTGGCCCCTCCCACATGGGAAGAGTCGCAAGTCGGGGACCTTTGCTTCCTCGCCGCATTTACCCGGGACAGCGACCCTGGGAAGGGAGGGGTCTTAGCACCATTCTCGCTCTATGTGTGAGAGAACCGAGCACATAGAGTTCAGGTGTTTTGTGCGAGGTCGCAAGGCTGGTTAGTAGAGCCGGGGTTCAAACTCAAGGTCCCTGACCTTGAAGCACGTGCACTGGCCATTTCACCGACCTGCCCCTGAGGCTCTGTTAATGGGGAGATGTCAGTCACTCAAAGAATTTGTTTCCAGCTAGTTCAGTAAACGGCCTGTTGTTCATTAGGCCACACACACAGATACGTCCCTGCCGTTCTGGGTTGTGTTTCCAGTGACAGGCGCGTCGTTCTAGAAGAGGGGTCGGACCTGGTCAGAGCTTCCCTGTCTCAGCTTCCCTCAGGAGATGATAATGAGCCAGAGAGGTGAATGGATTTTAACCAGGTGAAGAAGAAAGGAAGAGAATTCTGGGCCAGAGGGAGCAGTGGGCACAGCAGTTGGGATCAGAAGGAGACCGGAGAGGGGCGCCCGGGTGGCTCAGTCAGTTAGGGGGCCGACTTCGGCTTGGGTCGTGATCTCACGGTCCGTGAGTTCGAGCCCCCGCGTTGGGCTCTGGGCTGACAGCTCAGACCCTGGAGACTGCTTTGGATTCTGGGTCTCCCTCTCTCTCTGCCCCTCCCCCATTCATGCTCTGTCTGTCCCTCTCTCTCTCTCTCTCAAAAATAAATAAACATTAAAAAAAAAAATTAAAAAAAAAAAGGAGACCCGAGCTTCGAAAAACCTGAAGTCGGGTGGGTTGAAACACAGACAGGAAGAGGGGCAGTGGAAGGGGGTCTGTGCGTGGCTTGTTAGGCCATGTTGTGGATGCCGGTCTTTATTCAGAGAGTATTGGGCGACCATCAGATGATTCTGAGACGATGGCAGTTTGGACAAGGCCAGGGGTGGTGGAGATGTAGGGAAGTGAATCGATACAGTTGCTGTCAGAGACGTAGAATGAGCCCGTCTTGGAGTGGCATTGGACGTCGGGGGCGGGGGCGGGGGGGAGGATATGAATCAGTAATGTCTCCTGGATTTCTGGCGTGAGCAGCTAAATGGAAAGTGGCGATGTTCGCTGAGCTGGGGAAGGCCAGGAAATGGCCAGAGTTGGGGAGACTGTATGAATTTAAGGATGGGTAGGTGATTTCTGAAGGGCCCTCCAGATTTCTAGGCAGTGAATGGTTGAGTTAAGGTGAAGAGCAGTGTCTGCTCTTCAGTCTCGGCAGCTGCCGGGAGTTTCTAGTCACTCCCGTGAGCTTCTGTGTCATCTTGAGCGACGGGGCGGTTCTCAGTACTTGCCCTAAAGAGCTGGGAGGATTACATAAAAAATGCACACGATGCACTTAGCCCCGGCGTTCTACTAAGTGCTCAGTCTGGTTACCTAGATCATTATCATTATTACCACTATACATTATTACCATTATTCTTATTCTAAAACGATTTGTAAGTAAAATAGTAGAGGACCTTTGGGTGGCGGAGGAGATAGCGCTTTTGTTTTTCAGGATAGACCCATTAAACCTTGCTCGTGACTTAACAATGGGCTCCCCCGAACGGTGCGATCTTGGTCCCCGGACCTTTCATTTTATTCCGAGCAAATCAGGCAGACCGTTGCATACGTGCGGGGGGTTGTACAAGAGCTGTAACACGTAATTGGAAAGGTCATTGATGTCAGGTTTTAAATTAATTTTTCCCTTTCATTACTAAGTTCAGATCAAATTCCTCATTATACTAAGTTATAAAAAAAAAAAAAGAAAGAAAAAAAGAACCAAACCCAAATACCCTGTTATTTTCACCGGCTGGTGTCTGTCTCAAGAACGGTGGCCCCGGGACGATGCTGTAAGAGGGTGTTCTCGGTAGCGTAAATGGAAAAAAACTACTTTTACGAACACCGAACTCTCATGGGAGGACCCTGCCTCTGACAGGTGTCAGAAGGGAGCTGCCAGATTATTCTCTTTTTCCCACCTGCTAAATTAAAAGCAATTCAAACATTGCCGGTTGAGGTAGAAACTTCGAAGCTGTTAAAAATGTCACATGAAATGTGAGTATACCTGTTGGAGAGGGCAATTTTCCGCCTAGAGATGGCACAGATAAAGCCATCTGATTTTCAGAAAGTATAATATGGTTTCACTAAGTAAATATATACCAAAGCTTCTATGCCTTATCTCTGTTTGAAAGAAGGATCTTGTATAAGAAGACAAATACAGGGTATTTGGAGAACGGATGTTAGCAACAGTGTAAGTAATTGCCTGTATTTTAGAAGGAAAAGCAGGAGAGCGTGTCTTCCAAATCAGGGGCGGGGGAGTGGTTTTACGTAGACTTTATTCCTGTTGGGATGTGTTTGGCCTGCATGGGAATTTAACAGACAGTCCCTGAGAGCCTCTCTGCCTCAGACAGGCTTTTGGTCCCTCTCCTGTATCCTTTGTCTTAACCTGCTTGACCCCTGTGGGAATTTGAGCCCGTCACCCCTTCTGTAAGTCTGTTCTTTTAAACCAGGAGATGTGGCCTATGGGAGCACAAAGGAACATGCAGGTCCTTCAGAATAATGTGGTGCATCTTCTTGGGTTGTTGACGTAACCCGACAATTCAGAGGACATTTAAAACGATTTTTATTTATTTATTTTTGAGAGAGAGAGAGCACAAGCAGGGGAGGGGCAGAGAGAGAGAGAGAGAGAGAGAGAGAGAGAGAGACAGACAGAATCTGAAGCAGGCTCTTGGCTCTGAGCTGTCAGCACAGAGCCTAATGTGGGACTCGAACCCACAATCAGCGAGATGACGACCTGAGCTGAAGTCGACGGTCAACTGATGAGCCACCCAGGTGCCCCAGAGCTGGGTTTTTAAAAGTTGCTCTTCAATGCGAGTATTAACACATATGGTGATGGGCATAAATCTTAAGGGCGCGGTGTGATGAATTGTCCCAAATTGCAGCCACCATGCAGATCAGGAAACAGAAGGCGCCCACTCGTGCACCTCGCCGTCTCTACCAGCCAGTCACCGGGACTCCCCTGACTTCCGTTACCACAGATGAACTTTGCCTATTTGACCTTTATGTATATGCAATCATAAAGTGTACGTTTTTGTGTCTGATTTCAGCAGCCCCGCGTTATTTGTGAGATACGTTCATGCCGTAGCTCATTCTTTTTCATCGCCGTGTGGTATTCCGTCACGCAAGTATGCTGAAAATCATGTGCCCGTTCTACTGTTGAGGAATTTGAGGATGCCTCTGGGTTTTTGTTATTGGTAAACGGCACTACCATGAACATTCTTGAACGTTCCTTCGGGGAGCATGTACACACATTCCTGGTGACCGTATTCTAAAGAGTGGAGTGCCTTCGTCATAATGTTGACTTAGCTTCAAATGTAGGTAAAACCGTAAACAGTTTTCAGAAATTCGCTGCTAAGAATTCAAGTTCCCACCAGCAGTGTCTGAGAGTTCAAGGTCTTCCACATCTTTACCTGCACTTGGCACCTGTCAGTTGTGTTAATTTTTATCTTTTGTTGGTGGTGGGAGTGTGTCTTATTGTGGTCTTAATTAGCAGTTTTCTAATTTTTTTTATGTTTATTTTTGAGAGAGACAGACAGAGCGTGAGCAGGGCAGGGGCAGAGAGAGGGAGACACAGAATCCGAAGCAGCTCCAGGCTCTGAGCTGTCAGCACAGAGCCTGACACGGGACTTGAACTCACGAACTGCGAGATCATGACCTGAGCCGAAGTCGGGCACTTAACTGACTGACCACCCAGGCCCCCGTTAATTGGCATTTTTCTGATGACTAACAAGCTGGATCACTTTCGTGTACTAACTGAACCCTTGGCTGTATGCTTCTGTGAATTGCATTTCACATTTTTTGAGTTTTTTTTTTTTAATTTGAGAGAGAGAGGGAGACAGAGTGTATGTGGGGGGAAGGGGCAGAGAGAGAGAGAGAGAGAGACACAGAGAGAAAGAGAGAGAGAGAGAGAGAGAGAGAGAGAGAGAGAGAGAATCTTAAGCAGCTTCCATGCTCAGCGTAGAGATCTCACGGCCGTGAGATCATGACCCAAGCCAAAATCAAGAGTCAGATGCTCAACGCACTGAGCCACCCAGGTGCCCCTTTAACCGTCGTTTTTAATGGTTTACTTTTTTAACTTACTGTTTTATAGATGTTCCTTATATATTCTGGATAAAAGTCCCCTGTTGGATATATGTGTTGAATATATCTTCAGCCAGTCTTTTCATGTTGCCTTTGTGAACAGGAATTTTTAACTTAAAAAAAAACCCACTTTTTAAAATGTTTATTTATTTTTGAGAGAGACAGAGAGAGAGAGAGACTGAGTGCAAGCGGGGGAGGGGCAGAGAGAGAGGGAGACACAGAATCCTAAGCAGGTTCCAGGTTCTGAGCTATCAGCACAGAGCCGGACGCAGGGCTTGAACTCATGAACCATAAGATCATGACCTGAGCCGAAGTCGGACGCTTCACCGGCTGTGCCACTCAGATGCCCCCTAAACTTTTATATAGCCTTATGTGTCAATACCTTTCTTTATAATAAGTGCTTTTCTCATCCCGCTTAAAAATTAAGATTTTATCTCGGGGTCATGATGACATTCTGTGCCTTCTTCTTAAAGGCTTGTGGCTCTGTTTTTCAAGCTCGGATCTCCATATATGATGGAGTTTTTTGGCGATGTAGAGGTAAAGATCCATTGTTTCCTTTATTTGTTGTCATTGTTTTGTTCTCTGATGGGATCCCGATGACACAGAACCATTTATTGACAAATAATCTACTTACCCTCACTGGCTGTGTAACGTCACTTTTGTCCCAAATGAAGTGATTGCATGTTTGTGGGTCTGTTTCTGTACTCTGTTCTGTTTTGTTGGATTGTTGCCTGTTCCTGAACCAATTTCACACCATTTCAGTTCTTGTAGCTTTGTAATAACTCTTGATATCTGAGAGTCTAAGCCTTTAAGAGATTGCTCCTTTCCTCCATGATTATCTTGTCTTATCTTGGTCTCTTATGTTTCCATATCTATTTTAGAACTGTATCAGTTTGCACAAAAGCAAGTCATTGGGTTTTGATTTGAATCACATCAAATGTAGAGCCTAATTTGTGGGAAAAGTTAGCATCTTCATTTAAATCTTTCCACGTATTAAGATGTCTTCACTTATGTCAATGTTTCCCAGCTTCCTGTGTAGAGGTCCTGCATGTTTTTGTTATATTTAGTCCTACGTTTTTGATGATACTGCAAATGTAGGTTTAAAACTTTTTCAGTTTATAATCATTTGTTACTAGTATCTAGAAATACAGTCTATTTTTTGGATATTGTCCAAATTCACTTTCATTTCTAGTAACGTGTCTGTATATTCTTTTGGATCTTAGTATGTAGAAGTTAGTAAACTGTGAATATTGACAATTGTATTTTTTCGTTTCTAATCCATTTTCTTGTCTTCTGGGACTTCATTTCCTATATGTTGTTGGATAACAGTGGGATAGGAAACATCCTTGTCTTCTTTCTTCCTTCAGAGAAGAAACTTTCAACATTTCTGATTTGATTATGGTAATTGCTCTAGGGTTTTTAAGTTGCTTTCTATCAGATAAAGGAAATACCATTTTTATCCATCATTTGCTTGCAAATGATCGTGAATGGGTATTGTGTCTTATCAGATGATTTTTGCTCATCTTTTGGTATGATTTTTCCTCCTTTTTCTGTTAGTATGGTGACTTACGTTGATTTTTTAAAAAATACTGAGGTGTATTATAACATTGACAGGATACATTTGGTAATTTTTATTTAGCATATTTACATCTATATTTATTAAAGAGATGGCTCTCTCACTTTCCTTTCTTATACTAACCATATTCGATTTTGATTGTGTTTAAGGTAATGCTGACTTTGCAAAACAAGTTGAGAAATAGCCCTGTTTTTGTTGTTGTTGTTTTATTTATTTTTGGGACAGAGAGAGACAGAGCATGAACGGGGGAGGGGCAGAGAGAGAGGGAGACACAGAATCGGAAACAGGCTCCAGGCTCGGAGCCATCAGCCCAGAGCCTGACGCGGGGCTCGAACTCACGGACCGCGAGATCGTGACCTGGCTGAAGTCGGACGCTTAACCGACTGCGCCACCCAGGCGCCCCTGTTGTTGTTGTTTTAAATGCTCAGGAAGGTTTTGTGTAAGACTGGTAAGACTAACTGTAACTTAAATGCTTGGAGAATTTCATGGATAAAGCTATCAGGGCCTGGGGATTTCTATGTTTGGAAGTTTGCATGTATTTTTAATTTTTAATTTAATTAATTGATAAGGACTGTTCAGATTTACTGCTTCTTCTTGTACTCGTATTCTAAGTTGTGTTCTAAGATTTTTTTGCATTAATCTGAAATTTCACGTTGGTGGGCAGAAAGTTAATCTTTATATTCTTCCATTATCTTTTGAGTGTCTGTAGGATTTGGAATGATCTTGCTTCTTTCACCCTTGACATTGTAACTGATACTTTGTTTTCTTGACCCTCTGGAGAGGCATTTAGCCATTTTGTATCAATTTTTTAGTCTTTCAGAGAGCCACCTTGTACTTCTTTGATTTTTCTCTATTTGCGTATCAGATTTCCCCTTATGTTTATTATGTCTTTCTTTCTCCTTTCATAGTTTATTTGGCTCTTAAGTTTTTGAGCTACAGAGCTAGATAATTGCTTTTGGCTTTTCTTCTCTTCTAATAGATGCATTTAGGTTATGAATTTCCCTCTAAACAATTCAGTTGCATCGTACCAATTGTGTTTTCATTAATATTCAGAGGAAAATATTTTCTAATTTCCATGTTACTATGTTCCCCCCCCCATTATGGTTACTAACAAGTATAATGTTTAGTTTCCAAATATTTTTGATTGCTTAGTTTTCTTTTGTTATCGGTTTGTTGTTGAATTTTAATGTAGTCACATAATACGCTCTGAATGACGTTTGCTTGGGCTCACTTTATAATCCAGGATAGGATAAAGTTTTTAAAATAATTTTTTTAATTTACTTGTCTGTTTTTAAATTTACGTCCCAGTTAGTTAGCATATAGTGCTAGGATGATTTCAGGATTGGATTCGTATGTGTAACACCCGGTGCTCATCTCAACAGGTGTCCTCCCCGATGCCCCTTCCCCATTTAGCCCACCCCCCCCACAACCCCTCCAGCGACCCTCAGTTTGTTCTCTGTATTTAAGAGTCTCTTCTGTTTTGTCCCCCTCCCTGTTTTTATATTATTTTTGTTTCCCTTCCCTTATGTTCATCTGTTTTGTCTCTTAAAGTCCTCCTATGAGTGAAGTCATATGATACTTGTCTTCCTCTGACTAATTTCACTTATCATAATACCCTCTAGTTCCATCCATGTAGTTGCAAATGGCAAGGTTTCATGCTTTTGGATTGCCTAGTAATACTCCGTTTTATATATATCTACATATACATATATATACACACACCACATCTTCTTCATCCATTCATCCATCGATGGACGTTCGGGCTCTTTCCATACTTTGGCTCTTGTCGACAGTGCTGCTACAAACATTGGGTGCCTGTGTCCCTTTGAACCCGCGCACCTGTACAGGATATGATAAATTTTAATAAATGGCCATATATACTTCACCATTTTGTTTATGATCTAATTGCTGGGCATCACATTCTACACATGTCATTTCGGTAAATACTGTTAATCATGTTGAGATGAAAAGAACCTTCTTTCTGGTCTTTTGCTCTGCTCGCTCCCACCGCTTACTGTGTCCCCGGGAGAGTTTGTGTAAGTCCTCTGCCGTGTCTGTGGCTTTGCGTATTTCCTTTAGCAACCTCATTGTTTGCTTTATGTATCTGATGTTATGCTCTTAGTCGTGGACACATTTAGACGGTTTCTGTCTTCCAGGAGGATTGACCACGTTACTACTGTGAACAGCTCTTTATCTTTAGTGAGGTGTTGCTTTAACGACTGTCTTGCCTTATACACGTATAGCTGCATTGACTTTCTTTCGCATCGTGCTTGCCTGGTATAACTTTCTCCACCCCCTTACTGTCCACCTTTATGTGTTCTTATATTAAAGGTATGTCTTCTATAAAATCAATATACAGTGTTCTATTTTAATTCATTTTGATGCTTTTAAGTTGGTGCATTTAGGTTATTTATGTTTAATTTAGTTGCTGATATGTTGCAATTTTTATGTAACCATTTTTTATTTTCCCAGGGGTGTGTGTGTGTGTGTGTGTGTGTGTGTGTGTGCGCGCGCGCCCGCTTCCCTCTTGGTTAGTTTAAAACGGGAAAAAATTGAGTGAAAATTTATTTAAAAAATTATTCCATTATCCCCTTGTGTCTGTAGATTCTTATAGGGGTTCCCTAGGGATTATAACGTGAAATCTTTGAGGGGCGCCCGGGTGGCTCAGTCGGTTAAGCGTTCAACTTCGGCTCAGGTCATGATCTCACGGCTCCTGAATTTGAGCCCCGTGTTGGGCTCGATGCTGGCAGCTCAGAGCCTGGAGCCTGCGTTCGATTCTGTGTCTCCCTCTCTCTGCCCCTCCCCCGTCACAAAAATAAACGAACATTTAAAAAACATGAATCTTTGAATATCACAGCCTATTATTAATCGTTTGACAAATAATGGTAGGGATAGAGAACATGTTAACTCCCCCTACTCTTTCTAGCCTTCTGAGTTATTGTCGTCATGCATTTTAATTCTACGCATTGTCGTTAACACTGCGAAACATGCCACTTCTTGTGTGCATTCAGTGTTTCACTAAATTCATTCTCGCCCTTAAACTTCAAAAATTCCTTTCTGCATTCGTGTTTCTGTCTGGGATCCTTTTCTCCCTTTCTCGGTAATTCCTTACGGTATTTCCTTGGCACGGGTCTGCCGGCAATGAGCTCTCTGAGGTTTTGTCTGTTTGGAAATGTGTTTATTTCACCTTTGCTGGTGAAAAACGTTTTGTCTTGAGTATAGAAGTTTAGGTTGGGAGTTCTTCTCCACTTTATGCTGTTCCATCATGTTCCGGCCTCCGGTATCGTAGTGAAAAATCAGCTGATAGTTTAATTTTTGCTCCTTCGAGGACACATGTCTGTCCTCCCCCCCCCTCCCCACACCAATATTTGAAAATTTTGGTTTTTTTTCATTCTCGCCAGTTTATATGTGAGCTACTTAGGTGTAATTTTCTTTGTAAGTATCCTTGTAGGGCGTTGTATCACTTCTTAAATCCATGTCTTGAGGTCATTGACTGGTTTTAGAAAATTCTGAGCTACTGTCTAGTCACACCTTCACCTGTTTCCTTTCTCCCTGTTTTGCTCTCGTAGGACCCAGATTCCATATGTGATAAACCTTTTCCCAGGGTGGCGTATATCCCTTTCGTGCTCTTTTTCTGTCGACTGAGTTCTTAGTGTCAGTTGTTGTAGCTTTTGGTTCTGGAATTTCTGTTTTATTCTGTTTCAGTTACATTATCAGATTCTCATCTATTCTATTGGCCATCCCAAAGTTTAAAGTCCGAGCCTCATAATTTCAATAAATGAGTCACTTGTGGATCTAGAATTTCTGTTTTATTCTGTTTCAGTTACGTTATCAGATTCTCATCTATTCTGTTGACCATCCCAAAGTTTAAAGTCCGAGCCTCATAATTTCAATAAATGAGTCACTTGTGGATCTCTTTTTGTGATCTGTCTCTTTTCCTGGTTACACTGCCTTTTGATATGCCTGGTGATTTGGTTGGATGTTGGACATTATGAACGTCAAATTGTAAAAAATGTGGATGGTGTTGTTCTTCAGTGAAGAGTCACTCCTTTGTACGGCAGGGGACAGGGGACAGATCATCTCACACCGCCGTGGGCCGAGCGGACTTGAGATTGGTGTTACGTTCCTTGAAGGGCTCAGTCTGCCTTTCGTTCAACCTCAGTCTTAGGGTCTCACCCTCTTTGTGTCCCAACTAGAGCCTAGGGTATTTCCCAGATCTCTTCCCAATGGCAGATCTTCACATCTGAGTTTTGTTTCTCCAGCGCCATAAGACTGTCAGAACTCTGCCTTCTTTTTATCCCTTTTAGTTTGGCTCCTTCGCTTCCTGCCCTGTGACATTTCGTAGACAATGCTTCAAGAGAAAAAGTGGTGCTGAATGTTAGTCTCGCTTCTCTGTTCTTTCCTTCTGTCTCTGATTTTTGCTTCTCGAGTTCTAGTTAAGTTGGCATCCCTAAACCCCAATTTATTTTAACCCAAGCCCCATGCAGTTGCCTCTGTCTCTGCTGGTTTGCATCCCTTGTAACAATTGCCTTTGCCTATTCCTTCAGCTTCTTAACCTGTGCCAGTAATTTTGACAAATATCCTGTGGAAAACATCAGCATGCAGACAATTGGGCTCATCTTTGTGAGCTTTCCTTCTCTCTGGGGTCTGAATTTTAAATTCTGGCTGCCATAGAAACACACCGATGCTTTCAAACAGATGAATTTTGATACGTTATTGGCTTTTATCATGGCTCTTGGTGGGAGTGTTGGTCTGCTTCACGCTATTCCACTTTAGAAGAAACGGGATGCTTGGAATTTGATGTTCTACACAGATTTCCCGTCTGTGGTCTAATAATGCTGGTCAGTATCAGTTCATTGTTGCCTCTGAGCCACCAATTATGCCATTGCAAAGATGAGTTGTTATCAGTGACACTTAATTAGCATTTTAGAGTTCATAGTTGTTGTTTCCATCTATTCCCATTTTCTGTTTTCACTGAAACCTCACAAAATGAGAATCATTACCCTCATTGTGTGAACGAGGTAACGTCTTTCAGGTGTGAGTATGGTGGGTGGTTCCAGATCACAGAGTCAAAAAGTGCCATTGTTTGGACCCAACCAAACAAAGACCACCTCGACCCTTAAGTTGGTCTCCGTTTTCTCCATGCTCCTTTTCTTGAAAGAAGATTCTAGATGTGGAAGAATTTCCAAGTAGTTTTATTTGTTTGTGTTTTTAATCTCAGGCCGTATAACGTGATGACTAGGTACTTGGGCTCTGATATTAAGAGCCTTGCATTCAGACTCCAAACCTTCCACTGAATTACGACTCGTTGCAAGTTAACCTGTTTAATCTTCTATTTTGTCACCCTTAAAGTACAGATAATAAATTGTACCTTATTCTCAGGTTAAGTTAGGAATCAGCGAAGAATTCCATGCCCGTGAGGAGCTTAGAACGCTGCGCGCCATCCGGTAAGAGCTTGTCAGCTTTCGGATTTAATAACAATAATGCCCCTGTTGTGGTGACTGCTGCCTCTTGACTGTTCTCAACCCCTTTCCCCCCGCCCCCCCGCCCCCGCCCCTGTATTTTCACTTCCTTTCAAGGCGTCCCCTGTACTAAGGAAGTGATAGGTTTGCAAAGGTCCAAAAGCACTGCTCATCAGCCATTCAGAAGACAGATGCTTGCGTCTCATTGCCAGCACCAACTATGCTTTGTTGTCAATGGGTAGAACTGTGAATAACAGCCGGAATGCCGGATTCTTGGAAGACAGTGTTACTCAAACTGTAAGATTCGTTATGCAAGGCTTGAGAAACCAGGAGCCCTCGAGGATTGACTGGAAGAAAGGATTTCCTGTGTTGTCGTGTTTTGGCTGAAGACCTACTGTGTTTTCTGCAGGCGAAGTTAGCGATGGCTTCTCCTGGCTTGCCTTCACAGGAGAAGTCCTGTGACATGTAGGAAGAAAGGGAGAGGGTCTTCTTTTAACGTTTCATTTATTTTTGAGAGAGAGCGAGCGAGCACGATCGGGGGAGGGGCGGAGGGAGGAGGGCAGAGGATCTCGAGTGGGTTCTGCGTGGACACCTGTGGGCCTGATGTGGGGCTGGAACTCATGAACCATGAGATCGTGACCTGAGCTGAAGTCAAGACGCTCAGCCCCACGGAGCCCCCCGGGCGCCTCAGGGAGATGGGTTTTGATGTACGTCTTGTGGTACTCTTGAGTAGAAGAAAGGGTCAATGGGGGACCTTGATGCAAGTCGTCTAATCCAAAGGAGAGTAAAGAAACTCCCTCCGCTTCAGCAAGAAAGAGGTACCCGGATCAGCTCTTCTCTCTGTGAGAACACAGAGCGGCCACAGAGCTTCTAGGAGGAAATGAGTCTTGACGTCCAGTGGGTCTCCAGCTAGGAAAGCAGGGATAGAGTGGTGTATCAGTCAGTTCATACTAAGACATGCTACAGTCACAAGTCGACCCCAAGGTCTCTGGCTTCACCACCAACCCAGTTTTACAGCTCACGTTCACTCTGTTTTGGCTCAGCTGTAATCATGCCCACAACTTACCTACTCTGGGATCCAGGCTAACCTAGCTGCACCTACCTGACATATCAAAGGTTTTAAGGCACATGGAAAAGAGAGCATAGCCACATACCGTCAGCATGCAACGACTTATTTGTTTAAAAAAATCTTTTTTAATGTTTATTTATTTTTGAGAGAGACACAGAACTTGAGCGGGGGTGGGAGGGGGGGGCAGAGAGAGAGGGGGAGACACAGAATCTGAAGCGGGCTCCAGGCTCTGAGCTGTCAGCACAGAGCCCAACACAGGGCTTGAACTCACAAACTGGGAGTCATGACCTGAGCTGAAGTTGGACGCTCAACCGACTGAGCCACCCAGGCGCCCTTGTGACTTACTTATTTTGGAACTAGAAGTTCACACGTCTTCATCCCCTTCACCTGTTTCACCCATGCCCACCCGTCTCTGGCAACCACATTTGTATTCGTGAGACTGTCACAGACTTCTTTCAGTCAAGTTTATACCGTAGACTATTTAGGATGCTTTCAAATAACTTTGCTTACTATATTCGAAGGAAAACACGCCCTCAAATATTGCCTGGAAGCAATCCCGAGTGTTGGGATTACTGGGTCAAACGCATGCCCAGTTTTACACGTTTGCTGTAGATTTCCAGCCCTCTCGTTTTGCCAGGAACCTGTGAGAGCATACTACACCTTTGACTCCATTCAGTTCTGTGATATTTCTCAGTGCCGTTTGTTTGGTGAGCGGAAAAAGTGGTCAAACTTTAGTACAGCTTTAATTCTGGTCAACTTGGATGTTGACAGCCTACCTTTATTAGAAATTGTCTGGCTTTTTCATGGGGCTGGCATCCCTCAGGTGAATCTCTTGTCCGTCTTTCTGTTGGCCAGTCTCTCTCTGTGTCTCTGTCTCTCTCTGCCTCTCTCTCTCCCCTTTTCCCTCCCTCCCTTCCTTTCCCGCTTTCTCTCTCTGATGGAAGTAATTTCCTTTCCTGACCTCAGATGCGATGCATGTCAGTTGGATCATAGAAATAAACAAAGGGGAGAGAATAAGTCTTCCAATGAAACTGCTGCCAGAAGCCACTGTTAGGTGCTGTGTGGTGTTCCCTTTCAAGGTTCGCCAGCGGTTTTCAGAACTTGAACGTGCATTAGAGTGGCTCGCGGGGCTTGATAAAACCCAGATTTCTGAGTTCCACCCCTAAAGTGTAGGATTCAGTCAGTGTGGGGGGAAGCCTGAGAATTTGCATTTCAGACAAGGTCCCTGGTCATCCCGATGCCATTGGTGTGGGGACCCGGGTTGAGAGCCGCGGTTAACATTTGCACACACAGATGAGCTGTCCCTGCTGCGGAGTAACTTGGTGTCTTGCTGAATTTATCACAGATACTATTTAGGCAGTTCTGAGCCACACTGGCTTGCAACATAGTATATATTATTCCATTGTGATGATGCATCCTAATTTATTTGATATCAGAGGCATTTAAGCTGTTGCAGAGTTGTTTTTTTTTTTTATGATGATAGCTGTGCATCGAAAATCCTCGCCCCTGTTTGTCTGAGTGCTGTATTTGTGCAGGCCTTTCTCTATGACAATTTCCCAGCCGCAGAATTGCTGGTAAATGGGCATGCACATATAAAATTTGACACATTTCATTCCTCTCCAGAAGGATTGTACTAAAATTTACTTCTGCTTACTGGTGTAAGAGTCCCTATTTCCTTACACTCTGGCTGGAGATAGAATATGATCCGATTGTACCAGAGGAGAGAGAGATGACGTATTTCACCCTTACTCGAGCACACATTCTTTTGTTATTTGTGAGGTTACACATCTTAAATGTTTATTGACCACTCACATTTTTCTCTTCTGGATGTCTTTTTTTGCCCCTCCCCCTTTTTTGGTTCTTAGTATTTTATGAGACATTTTTTAAATGTTTATTTATTTTTGAGAGAGAGAGAGAGAGAAAGAAACCGAGTGTGAGCCGGGAAGGGACAAAAAGAGAGAGACAGACAGACAGAGAATCCAAGCAGACTCCAGGCTCTGAGTTGTCAGCACAGAGCCCGATGCGGGGCTCAAACTCATGAACTGTGAGATCATGACCTGAACCGAAGTTGGACGCTTAATTGACCGAGCCACCAGGCGCCTCTGTTTCAAATGTTTTATAAAGGCTAGTTGTTTAAATTTTAAAAAAGGTTTTTATATTTATTTATTTAGGGGAGAGAGAAAGTATGAAAGCAGGAGAGGAACAGAGGGAGAGAATCCCAAGCAGGCTTCACAGTGGAGCCTGACTCGGGACTCGATCTCACGACTGTGAGCTGAAATCAGTAGTTAGACCCTTAATGGACGGAGCCACCCAGGCGCCCCAAGCGTTTATTTTTTCAGGCAATCTCTACACCCCACGTGGGGCCTGAACTCACGATCCTGAGATCTCAAGAGTTGCATGCTCTCTTTTCTTTTACTGCCTCCTTATATTTTATTCTCTAACAGTGCAGCCTCTCTTTCCTTATTATTTTCTTTTCCAAATTTTTGAGGGGCTATTCTGATCTGCTTACACTTGCTGATCTTAGAATCAGGTGGCTAAGTTCCGTATAAAATGACTTTGGAGTTTTACGTACTGCGACTAGATTTGCAGATTAATGTTTAAAGACTAAAAGTTGATGCGGTGTTAAGTTGTCCCATCTAAGAACCTGTCGTGTGTAACAGTGTATTTTGTTATATTGTCCATCAAAAGGAAAATATTTTTTCATTCGGGGTTACGGGCATTTTTCTGTGAAGTTGTTTCAAAGGTGTTTTATGTTTTTGTTGTTACTGTGTGAAAATCACATGTTCGGCTTTTTAACCAGATACTGTTGCCATATAAGGAAGTCAGATATTGAATTTTATACACAGTAACTTACATATATACATATGCATACATATACACAGTAACGATACATATATATGTGTGTATATGTATATATATATATATATATGTGTATATATATATATATATATATATATATATATATATATAACATGGGCTCGACTCCCTACTGAAAAACTGTCGCAAGTTTGCACTGGACTCTCTCGGATTTGTGAGTAGCATAGCGTGATCCACAGGTGATGATATAGTTGCTTCTTTTCCACTCTTTATACAGTATTGTTTCATCCTACATTTTCATACTGCTGACAGTTTTCGAGAGGACGTTAACTAAGAATAGACAATTTCCTTTTCTCGTTCTTGACTTTAATGAGAATTCTTCCATCGTAGCATCATTAAATATGACGGAGCAGACATGTCTCGAGCACCGAATATTTTCCAGGCAGCGCGTTGTGTGAGGTGCAGGAAGGAGGTCAGGAGAGCTTCACGTGTAGATGTTGTCAGGACAGAGTACTGTCTTTGGATTCTTTTATGACATGCCCTCCCTGCAAGTGAGGTTTTTATTTGTGTTTTTTATTTTTATTTTTTTTAAGTTTTATTTATTTATGTTGGGGGTGCGGAGGAGGAGAGAGAGAGAGAATCCTAAGCAGGCTCCAGCTGTCAGGGCAGAGCCCGATGAGGGGCTTGAACTCACCGACCTGGAGATCATGACCAAAGCTGAAACCAAGAATCAGATGCTTAACTTAACTGACTGAGCCACTCGGGTGCGCCTGTTTTTAATTTTTAAATTATTTTTTTAACGTTCATTTATTTTTGAGAGACAGAGAGAGACCGAGCATTATTAGCAGGGAGGGGCAGAGAGAGAGACACAGAATCCAAAGCAGGCTCCAGGCTCCCAGCTGTCAGCACAGAGCCCGACGTGGGGCTCGAACCCACAAACTGATATCATGAGCGGAAGTTGGACGCTCAACCGACTGAGCCTCCCGGGGCCCTCTCTTTTCATTTTTAAAACGCATCCCTTATTTTACTTAGTCTTCTTATATTCTATCCCCACCACCCCACCTCCCTCCCCGATAAGTACCTGCGGACTCCATCTCCTTCCTCCCTTCCTGCCAGGGAGTTTCTTTTTTGTTGCTTTCACAAGCGTTTCAGCTTGAGGGTGCAATCCCCAAGTTACAACCGCCGTCTCATTAAAACCGCATACTTTGTTTCCTTGTTTCTGGCATCTTCCTGCTGAGGTGCAGGAGATTGCTACCAGTTTAATTTGTACTTCTTTGCATTTGGCCAGGGTCCCTGCCCCTCCCGTGGGAGGACAAAGTATAAGGGGTGTGTGTGTGTGTGTGTGTGTGTGTGTGTGTGTAGATGTTGCTTTATTTTCGCCGTCTGCCTGTGGTGCAGGACCGTCATTTCCAGGAGCATTTCCATTTTGCATTTTGTCTTTTTTACTTTCTCTCTTTCTCTCCAGCTCTGCTCCATAGGCTTGATAAACAAGTTACTAACTTGTCTGGCAAGGGAGTGAGCAAGCACCTGGTTTATCTAGGGCTCCGCTTCCTCGTGTACAGTCTGAGGGCTAAGCGAGCTCGTTCCATGCCTGGTCATCTGGTTTGTGTTCCTTCCGTCCCATGTTCTTCCTCAGGGACTCTGGTTCCTATTCGCCATCACTGTCATCCACAGATCTATAGAAACCATCCTAAAAGTAATTTCTAATGACTTCTCTCCCCGCCTCCCCCTTTCCTTTTGCATTCTGGAGAAGCTTCTTCGTGTTTTGCTCGAGCAAGGTGTTAAAATTTTCCGTCCTGTCCAATTCCGCTCTTTGCCACCTTTAATGTTTTAGTTCCGGAAGTCGTTCGTTTCTTCCCTTGAAATCATTCCTTCACGGTGTCAGCTTTCACTTTATTTTCGCCCTCAGTAAGTTGCCTTCTGAGTCCCTCTTATTTTACAGGTTCTGTGTTTTCTACGATTTCCTTGAGAGTCCAAAGCAGATGGTATCGAAAATTTCCCGAGCAATTTTCCTTGAAAATAGGATCTTCCTCTGCTCGTTGGAGGTTATGTTTAAATCCTCTCTGAAAGCGACAAGTGTTCACGAGCCTCTTGCGGTGGTGGAGGTGGTGTTCTCCTTTGAATTTGCCCTCAATTGTGGACAGACAGCCGTAGTCCAGCTTCTTATTTGCCCCCAAGTTGCATGGCGTTTCTCTAGGGTTTTCTTTGGATCACCCTCACGCCGTTGGGATTCTTGTCTTCTGTCTTGTAAGATTGTCCTATGAGGGAATGAGATCATGTGTTTAATGAGCTTATTATTAATTCATTGGCTGATGCTTGACATTAGTGTTTAATAGTTCGTTCCAGTTATTGTTGTTACAGTATTTTCGCAAGCTGGAGTGGAGGATGACCTAGGGTGGCACCAGGGGGGATGGGAAGGGGTTCTGGGGACCAAGGCAGTCCTATCAGCTCGTTGATTGCCGGGTGGCAAAGTGGTAGGATCCATAGAGACCCTCTCTCTTTCTTTTTTCAGTGTATTTATTTATTTTGAGAGAGAGAGAGAGACAGTGAGTGGAGTAGGGGTGGAGAGAGAGAGAGAGAGGGAAAGAGAGAGACAGAGAGAGGGAGAGAAAGAGAGAGAAGAGGGAGGAAGAGAGAGAAAAAGAGAATCCTAAACAGGCTCCGCCCTGATGGGGCTTGAACTCATGAACCGTGAGATCACGACGTGAGCGGAAATCAAGAGTCAGGTGGACACTCAACTGAGTGAGCCACCCAGGTGCCCCCAAACAGACCCCTCTCTTGACGCTCCTGGCTACCAAATTGGACCCTGCCATACCCCAGCCTCCCATGCTTTGTCTCTAAGAAAGGCCTTGGGGGGGGGGGTACAGTTCCATTTCTCCCGGGTTCCATCTTGCTCCCAATACTTTCCAGAAAGGAAGTTGCCTGTGGTAATTTCTTTCGGTGCCCTCGCATCTGCTGTCTGCGTCACCTAATGTTTCGCAGACTGTTCACAAATAGATGGCACCCTTCCTGCATTCAGAGCTGGGACCAAGTTCCCCCACGTCGGTTGTGCTGAGGGTGGTTCCGCTGTGTATGTGAGTGTGTGTGTGTGTGTGTGTGTGTGTGTGTGCGCGCGTGTGTCTCCACGTCAGAGACAGGACATCAGTCCACACTTCTCATGCCTCCGTTTTCTTCTCAAATCCCTTGTCGGTGTTACATCCACCAAATCCGTGTGGACTGCACGCCCTTGTCCACAGGAGTTAACACACTCAGTGTTAATTATTTCTTTGAACGTTTGTCCTCCCCAGCAGACCACCGGCTTCCATAGAACGAAGACTTCTCTTACTTATTTGTCTAAGTTGAACCTTTTGAGATGATCCTAGTTCACTGACGGGATAAGGAATGACACAGAGAGGTCCCAGCTGCCCCTCAGGCGGTTCCCTCAATGGTAACATGGTGACGTCTTGCAGAACTGTAATACGGTATCGCACCCAGGATACTGGCATTGATAAAATCCACCGGTCTTATTCGGATTGGCCCTGTTTTGCCTGGACCCTTTTAGGTGTGTGCGAGTGTATGCGTGTGTGCGTGTGTATTTAGCTGTGTGTGCGGTTTTATCGCAAGCCTGGGCTGGTGTCAGACCTCTACCGCAGTCAAGATGCAGAATTTCCCATCACCACAAAGATGCGTCCTGTGCCCTTTTATGACCACACCCATTTTCCTCCTAGCACCACTTCCCATCATCCCCCACCCCCGAGAGCTGCTAATCAGTTCCCCGATTCTTTAGTTCTGTCGTTTCAACAGTGTCATATTAACGGAATCTTACGCTGCGATGGAACGCTTTGAGGTTGGCTTTTTTCACTCAGCACGATTCCCTGGAGACTCAGCCACGTTGCTGTGTGTATGGCCATAGTCCCTTCCTTTTTATTGCTGAGCAGTGTTTGGGGGGAGGTACCCCCATTTGTTCACCTGTTGAAAGGCTTCTGAGCTGTTTCTATTCTTGGCTCTTAGAGAGAAATCTGCTACGAACCCGCCCGTATGGGGTTTTGTGTGAACATTGGTTTCTCTGGGATAAATACCCACGAGTGCAATCGCTGGGTCATAGGATAATCGCGTGTTAAGTTTCATAAGGAATTTTCTAACTCTTGCGGAATTCCACTTTCCTCTTCCACCAGCGAAACATGAGCGACCCAAGTTGTCTGCATCCTCACCAGCATTAGGGCGTCCCTGCGTTTAATTCTAGCCTTTCAGGTGGGCGGGGAGTGATTTCCTCATCGTGGCTTTACTTTGTTTCCTGAATGGCTAATGATGTTGATTATCTTTTCACACGCTTTATTTGCTTTTGGTATATCTTCCTCGAGGAAATGTCCGTTCATGTCCTGTGCGTATCTTCTAATTGGATTGTTTGATTTTTAATCTTGACTTTTGAGAGTTCTTTATGTAGTCTAGATAGTAGTCTTTTGTGGGCTACGTGATTTGCAGATTTTTTTTTTTTTTTAATCCAGGCTGTAGCTCATCTTTTTATCCTCTTCACAGGGCTTTTTGCAGAACAAACGTTTTGTATTTTGATGAAATCAAGTTTATCTGAATGTCCTTTTATGAGTCATGCTTTTGGTTCCTAAGGATTTTTTTTTTTCTTGGTCTAGCCAAGATTGGGGAAATTTTCTCCTGGTTTTTTTTTTTTTTTTTGAATATTTTTAAATGTTTTTAGTTATTTTTGAGAGAGACTGAGCACGAGCGGGGGAGGGGCAGAGAGAGAGAGGGAGACACAGAACCGGAAACAGGCTCCAGGCTCCGAGCCATCAGCCCAGAGCCCGACGCGGGGCTCGAACTCACGAACCGTGGGATCGTGACCTGAGCCCATTGATCTGTGTGTCTGTTCCTCCAACCACAGTTGTGATATTGTAACTGTACAGTGAGTCTGAAAAGGGGTGATTCTTCCCACTTCATTTTTCTTTTCCAAGATTGTTTAAAATATTCTAAAGCCTCTGCCTTGCCATATAATTTTTTTTAGAATATGTTTGTCTACTTCTACAAAAACCTTGTGTAGATTTTGATAGGAATTCATTAAATCTATAGATCAGCCTGGAGAGAGACTTGACATCTTTACTGTGCTTGAGTCTTTCCCATTCCTGAACATGATATGTTTCTCCATTTATTTAGGTCTTCTTTGATTACTTTCATTAGCATTTTGTAATTTCCAGCATACAGATCCTGTACATGTCTTGTTAAATTTATAACTAAGTATTTTATTTTCTCTGGAGCCGTTGTAAATGATACCGCATCTTTAATTTGGGTCTGTACAAGTTCATTGTTAATAGGAACATGTTGTTGGTTTTGTGCATGTTGACCTTGTATTCTGCAACCTTGATGAACACACCTATTGCTTCTGGAAGTGTTTTGGGAGGGAGATTCCTTGGGATTTTCTGTGTCAACCATCATGCCATCTGTAAGTAGGGATGGTTTGTTTCCTCCTTTCCATTATGTATAGCTTTTATTCTTTTTTTTCCCTTGCCTGAGTGCAGTGGCTAGAACTTGTAGTACTCTCTTGAATAAGCGTGTTGAGAGTGGATATCTTTGCTTTCGTTTCTGATCTTAGTAAGAAAGTACATGGTTTTCACCATCAAGTATGATGTTAGCTATGTTTTTTTTTTGTTTTGTTTTGTTTTTCGTTTCTTTCTTTCTGTAGATGATCTTTATCAAGTTGATTCAGTTCCATTTTATTCCTAATGTGCTGAGTGTTTTGATCAGGAGTGGGGTTGGAGTTTGTCAAATGGGTTTGCTGTATCAGTTTCTTTTTTTAGCCTGTTGATAATAGGGCGGCTTATAGTGATCGATTTTTGAATTGGCCTCGCACACTGAAATAAATCCCACTTGGTCATGGCGTATAATCCTTTTTATATATAGTTGAATTTGCTAACATTTTTGTTAAGGATTTTTGCATCTCAGTCAATAAGAGATATTGATCTGTGTTTTCCTTTTTAATAATTGTCTTTGTGTGCACTTTTCTTTTAACAGTAGGGTAATACTGGCCTCATAAAGTGATTTGAGAAGTGGAGAAGAGTTTTGGAGAAGAGATTATGTACAGTTGGTATTATTCTCCTCAAAATGTCTTTCTGGAATTCTCCAGTGAAACCATTGGGGTCTGGAGATTTCCTTTTTGGGGAATGTTAAAATTATGAATTCACTTTCTTTAATGGCTATAGGACTATTTGGACTCTGTGTTTTGTCTTCATTGAGTTCTGATAGTTTGTGGTTTTTGAGGAACTGTCCAGTTCTTCTAAGCTATGAATTTATGAGTGAAAGTTGTTCGTGGTATTTTCTTATTATCGTTCAGTGGCTCCAAGATCTGTAGGGACAGTTCCAGTTTCATTTCTGCTATAGGTGACTTGTGTCTTCTCTTTTTTTTAATTTTTGCCAGTGTTTTCTTAAGTTTTATCAATTTCATTGATTCCCCCACCCCCCAAAGAACCAGCTTTTTGTTTCATTGATTTCTTTATTGTTCTCCTATTCTCAGTTTGATTTATGCTCTTCTGTTTATTATTGCTTTTTTCTGCTTGTTTTGGGTTTCTTTTGTCCTCCTTTTTCTAGTTTCTTGAGGTAGGAACTTAGCTTATTGATTTGAGACCTTCCCTCTTTTTATTATTATTATTATTTTTGTAATGTTTATTTGTTTTTGAGAGAGAGGGAGAGCACAAGCAGGGCAGGGACAGAGAAAGAGGGCGAGAGAAGTTCCAAAGCAGGCTCCACGTGCTGATAGCAGAGAGCCTGATGTGGGGCTCGAACTCACAAACCGTGAGGTCATGACCTGAGCCGAAGTTGGACGCTTAACTGACTGAGCCACCCAGGCGCCCCTTTCCTCTTCTCAAAAGTTAGCAACTAGGACTATAGATTGCCCCGTCAACACTGCAGTAGCTGCATCCCGCAGATTTGGATACATTGTGTTTCCATTTTTCATTCAGTTCCCTGTGTCTTTATCTTCTGTGAGTCTTCCTTTTGGACTGGCAGATTATTTAGAAGTCTGTTGTTCAGTTGCCACACGTTCAGACGTTTTTCCTGTTGCTCGTTATTATGTTTTAGTTTGCTTCCATTGTGATCGTAGGGAAGGGTTCACACGATTTCAGTTCTTTCAAATGTGTTGAGATTTATTTTGTGCCCCACAGTGTGACCTCTCTTGAAGGTTCTCCATTACTTGAAAAAAAAAATGTGTTTTCTGCTGTTTAGGTAGAGTGTTCTATATGTGGATCCTGTTGGATCCTGTTGGTTGGCTATGTTCAGATATTCTGTATCCTTGCTGATTTTCCGTCCAGTGGTTCTATCTTTTGCCGGGAATGGGGTGTTAATATTACCAAGTCTAATTGCATATTTTTCTGTTTCGCCTTTGAGAACTACCAGTTTCTGCTTCCGTTTATTTGTTTAGGCTCTCTTGTTTGGTGGGGACACATTCAGGATCATTCTCTTACTCTGTTTTATATTTCTAATACAGTGCCCAGCATGTAATCTATGCTGTCAGTAAATATTCCCTGAATGATTTGGCAAGTTAAAATTAAATTAAGTACATAAGTGAAAGATAGAAAATATTTCACTTTCTCAAGCTATGATTTGATTCCCCCCTGGTTGTATAAATTATGCATCATGTAGTTTTCAATTAAATCTCATTAGTTCTCATTTGTTTTTTTAATGCTTTTAATGATTCAGAAATTGTTACGTTTGAGAAGGAGCAACCCTTGGTCCGAAAAGCACGGACTTTTGGAGGGAGATAGAATAGATTTCAAATATGAGCTGTGTGTGACCAAACAGAAAACTTAACCTTTTTAATTTTCAGCTTCTTAGTTGGACAGTGAAAATGAAGGCACTCTGTCACCTAGGAAACTTGGTGACAGTTGACAGAACTGGTGGTTTCAATAACTACAGAAAATTGGTTTATTTAAATAGGAAATTTCAGGGGCGCCTGGGTGGCGCAGTCGGTTAAGCGTCCGACTTCAGCCAGGTCACGATCTCACGGTCCGTGAGTTCGAGCCCCGCGTCGGGCTCTGGGTGGATGGCTCAGAGCCTGGAGCCTGTTTCCGATTCTGTGTCTCCCTCTCTCTCTGCCCCTCCCCTGTTCATGCTCCGTCTCTCTCTGTCCCAAAAATAAATAAAAACGTTGAAAAAAAAATTAAAAAAAAATAAATAGGAAATTTCAGAGGTAACCCATCCCAGGTGTGGCGTGATCATCAGCCGTTCAAGAAACAAAGTCAAGCCACAAAGTCAAGCCACCGCACACTCTAGCGTTAAAAATAGGCACGTGCTGCGATTCTGTTCCGCCATCACTAGGATGGCAAAAACAACACCAGACAAAAACCCTGCAAAAATTGGCAAAGAAAAGTGTTAGGATGTGGAGCAGCTGCTAGAACATTGCATTGCTTGTTGGGGGAAGTACCAAGTGGTACTACCATTTTGGAGAACTGGTTGTGAATTTCTTATATTGTTAAATATCCGTTGACCCCATGACCCAGAAATTCCACTCTTTGATATTTACCCAAGAGTAATGCCGTCGTGTGTCTGCAAAAAGACTTTGACAGCAATGCTCACAGCAGCTGTATTCATTGTAACTCCGACCTGGAAAAACCCAAACGTCCATCATTGTGGGAATAGAGAGATAAATTGTAGTATACATTCACACAGTGGCGTATTATTCAACCACACAAGGCAGGCCATTGCTACATATAAAGTTATGGATGCAGCTTAAAACATGAAGCTGCACAAATGAAACCAGACATAAGAAGATAATTATGTATGATGCTCTTCATCCATAGTGTTAGAAGCAAGATGTGGTGTTAGAAGTAAGTATGGAATTGATGTGAAAAGGGCATAAGGGACTTTCCTGGGACACTAGGAGGCTTCTATATTTTGTCTCTAGTGAGGCTACTTGGCAATACGCCGCTCTTGAAACTCATCGAGCTGAACATTTAAGAACTGTATTTTATAGGATGAAAATCATACCTCAGTGCAAATAATAATGTAAACCACTGGAACATTAAACAAGAAAGAGAAGGACTTGAAGGACAGGAATCAGCAGAAGATGCTCACTGCTGTCATTATGTCCATTTATTTTTATTTTATTTTTTTCACTTGAAATGTCACACTTTCTTATTTTTTAACTGAAGTAAAGTCAACATATCCATCATGTCTGTTTTATTTTATTTTATTTGTTTATTATTATTATTTTTTAATGTTTATGTATTTTTCGGAGACAGAGAGGGAGAGAGAGAGAGGCAGAGCATGAGCCAGGGGAGGAGCAGAGAAAGAGGGAGACACAGAATCCGAAGCAGGCTCCAGGCTCTGAGCTATCAGCACAGAGCCCGACGCGGGGCTTGAACTCACGAACTGCGAGATCATGACCTGAGCTGGACAGTTAACCAACTGAACCATCCAGGTGCTCCTCCCTCATGTCTGTTTTGTAGTCGAGATAAATTTGAACTCGAGAGGTCAAATGGCTTGCGCAAGGTCACATAGTAAGTGTATGCCAAGATTCCCAACAGCTACCTTAACTACTCTGTTACCCAGTCTTTCTGGTATCTACCCCAAGCTCTGGCTCATAGGGGGAGTACAGTACCTGGGTGTGGAGTGAATGAAAGCATTTACAACGAGTGCTGGTATTGTTCCTCACCCAGATAATGGAGCCACAGATTCAGGAAGATACGAGGAATACAGAGGTGTGTCCTTGGGCTAAGGTTGGTGCTAGGGCTGGTCTTGGGGTTCCTCCTACCTGGGAATAGTTGGTTTGTTCTATGAGTGAAATGGGCCGGGGGGGAGTTGGATCACTGGATTGAGCATGATGGTGGATGGACCACAGTCACGTGCAGGGACATGTCTGGGTCCGTACGTGGACCGAGCAGAAAACGGGTCTGAACCACATGGCCTGTCTCACTCCTATGGAGTGGGACACAAGAAACAAGAACATTTTTTCAGCTCGAGAGGGGAGTGCCCGAGGGTGTTTCTGCACAAGGGGTGTGTCACTTCCTTGCTTCGACATTCCACGTGTTCCCCATTGTCGAAGCCTGAATTCATCCAAGCAAGATTGTCCAGAGTTTGTGGGGCCCTCTGTGTGCAATTTGGGGGACCTTCTTGAAGCAAAATGGAAATAAAAATCGACTTCCAATTTAAACCTCTACTTCAGATTTTTTAACTGGCTGTAAGTCTTCTCCCAAGGTCTTGCAGTGGCCCCGAGCATTCGAGGGGCTTCACTGAAGCTGCTCCTTCATTAGCTTCATAGTACAATTGCCCCTGTGCCCAAAGACCTTCGCATATCCCGCGTTCCTCCTGTGTCGTTTGGCTTGTCCCCTTCCAGCTCACGTCTGGTCCTCCATCTGGCTCCAGCCCCGTGGAACTTGCTCCTCACCCCCTGAATTTACCAGGCTGATGGTTCTCAACATCTATTTGGGCCCGGCGTTCCCTTCTTACAGCAAATATGTTGTAGGGCCTCCGGGTATGAACGTCATAGATAATACAACCAATCCACATGCATAATTTAAAAAAAAAATCTGTATGTGACCTCATTGTAATACAAAGGAGAAATACAAGTGAAAGGGATTTTTATAAAAGAATATATACGTACCAATAAGTAAATGCTTGGTCACGACTATACCAAAAGGCTAAACCATGGGTCCATGAATCTCTAATTCCCCGACCTCCCCCTGCCCCTGTAAGATTTAGTGCCTTCAGTGCGGCTAAGTGGACGAGAGCATTTCTGACTCTGGTTTAAATTTTTTTTTTTAATGTTTATTTTATTTTTGAGAGAGGGAGAGAGAGAGAGAGAGAGAGAGGGAGACAGAGCACGAGCAGGGGAGGGGCACAGAGAGAGAGGGAGACACAGCATCCGAAGCTGTGTTCTAGGCTCTGAGCTGTCATCACAGAGCCTGTCGCAGGGCTCAAACTCATGAACTGTGAGATCATGACCTGAGCCGAAGTTGGATGCTTAACCAACTGAGCCACCCAGGCAACCCCCCCCCCCCGCCCCGCCCCACCGACTCTGGTTTTAACATGCCCTGTATCCCATCTCTAGACGGCCTCTCCCCCCTCTGCCTTATTTCCTAAAATCCACCAAGGCTCAAAACCGTGGTCCTTGATGAAGGAAGACGCTTGTTATGATGAGCACTGGGGGTTGTATGGAAATGTGGGATGGCTAGAGTACAAGCTAACATTACACTGTATGTTAACTGACTGAAATTTACATAAAAACTTGAAAGAAAAAAAATAAAAGACAACGGCCGTCATCTCACCGCTTCCAGAAACTTCCATTGACAGCTAACCGCTCTAGAGGCAATCAGTACCTACTGATGTCTGATCTGATTAATATTAATAATCATTTATGTCCAGAGTTAGAGATAATAGTAGACCTAACAGGACTTCAGGCAGAGATGAGGTACAAGAACCTGTACTTAGGATGCCAGGGGCTGGACCAGAAAGAGAAGGAAGAGAAGCTGGAGGGTGAGTCTGTTACGTCGATGTTACGGGTCGTGTGTCATTGCTTGTGAAAACCTAATTGAATCTCCTCTTCTTTTTAAAATTTTTTTTTCAACATTTATTTATTTTTGGGACAGAGAGAGACAGAGCATGAACGGGGGAGGGGCAGAGAGAGAGGGAGACACAGAATCGGAAACAGGCTCCAGGCTCTGAGCCATCAGCCCAGAGCCCGACGCGGGGCTCGAACTCACGGACCGCGAGATTGTGACCTGGCTGAAGTCGGACGCTTAACCGACTGCGCCACCCAGGCGCCCCTTAAGTTATTTTTTTAAATTCACTTGCCTGATGATTTCTTCAAGACCCGTGTAAATGGTTAGAATTGCTGAATGAGAGTTTACTCAATTTAGAGTTTAAAAAAAAAATTTTTTTTTAACGTTTATGTTTGAGGCAGAGAGAGACAGAGCATGAACGGGGGAGGGTCAGAGGGAGGGAGACACAGAATCTGAAACGGGCCCCAGGCTTTGAGCTGTCAGCACAGAGCCCGATGCGGGGCTCAAACTCACGGACCGCGAGATCGTGACCTGGCTGAAGTCGGCCGCGTAACTGACTGAGCCACCCAGGCGCCCCATCAATTTAGAGTTTTGATACATACTGTCTTTTTGCCCTTTGGAAAGCTCCTGTCAACGTATAGGCTTACCAGCAGATTTTGAAAGACATTCTGATTTCCTTTTCTTCTCCAAAACCAGGGATTTGAATGATTTTTGTGTTCTCTTCACAGATGATAGATGAAAAGAATTTTCTTATCATTACGATTTGTACCTTCGAATTTTTTTGCGTTGAGAAATCTGTTGTTACGCACTTGATTTTGACATTTTGTGGTTTTAGGGGGCTTGAGGGCCCACTTTAAAAAATGTATTTTCCTCTTATTGATTTATAAGAACTTTTTACATAGTACTACTCTCAGCTCTGCATCTGTCTGGTATGTTGCAAATGGTTTTTCCTTGCCAGTCACTTTCTTTTGAGAGCTATTTGTTAGTTCATAGGGGTTTTTTCCTTTTTATGCGATCCTGTCAATCTCTTCAGTACGCTTTCTTTCTTTGTAAGTGCCGTTAGAAAGACTTGCACTTCTTGGCAGTTACGGCTGAAGAGCTTTGCATGTTTAAGATTTCTTCTGTAGTTTGATAAATCCAGTGCCTTATTGCCTGGCTTTCTTGATGCACCTGTCTCGTTTTTTTGTTCTCCTTATATTCCTGGTACGTAATATGTCTGGATCCAGTCTTTTCCTTGGCGTTTCTGCAGGTCGGAGGGGGAGTGTCTTAGGGAAGCTCTGTTACTCCTAGACTTTTTTTTTTGGAGGGGATGGCTCATGGCCTTTGGCTGGGGCTTTCCAGCACAGCGCTTCTCAATGGCAGGATTGGCTTCACGGATGTGCCCTGGGGGTCCTTTCACAGGGCTCCCTGCTTAGAAAGACTCTGTGCTTGGCTGTTAAGCCAAACACCATTCAAAACAGCTTTTCCGTAAGGGGACCTGCATTTGTATTTGGCACTGACCTGTGGTTCAGATCACTCTTTGTGGGGGGCTGTCCTGGATGTTGCAGTGCAGGCCCCGGTTTCTTCTTTACATTCTTCTTCTTTACGTTTCTTCTTCTGCCCCAGCTACGTCTCGAGAGGATTCCTAGGCATTTGTGCCAAACGGCCATATTTGTGCCATTGATTTCTCTGTCCCGGGATCTCCTATTCAGAGGATATGCTTCTCCGGGTTGTATTTTGTGCTTGCTGATTTCCCTCGGGGTTCCGAGGTTTCCGAAATTCAAAGGTCTAAACTTTTCAAAAGACCGAAGCGAGAGAGAGACTCCTTGCCGCTCCGTTCCTCCACCCCCTGGTCACGGAGAGCTTATCTTTCCAGTAGGAGGGAGGGACACAGGTAGAAGGAAGCACGGGAATGAGCTGTGAGTCTCCTTCCCCAGCCCAGCCCAGCCTTGATTATCTTCTCACCGTGCGGGACGACTCATTATTTATTGGATTGATATTTACATATTTACTTACTTTTGGCTTTTCGGTTTTCGTTTAAGTCAGAAAACAACCCAATTAATTTACATACAGCCTGAAAAACCAGTAGAAAATGTGAGTCTGTGGTCCATCTGGGAGGGGACAGGCGTGGACTGAGCTGTCACTGCACGGGCAGCCTGATGCGGCCCAGGCGGGCCCTGGGGGACGCAGGGCCTTGGCCACACGACGCAGCTCACTGAGTTGGAGGCCGGCGAGGCACTGGCTAAGCCACGCGTCCCCGCAGGGCAGACACAGTAACAGGCCTGCTGACGAGTGGCCTGTGTCTGGCAGACTCCTGATGCTTCCCGGGAGAGCCAGTGCCTGGCCTGGATACTCTGTGAGCAAATCCAGCCCCACCCGTGGCTCCTGAATGAAGCCAGTCGGCCATCCTTCCCAGTTGCCGCAGGGGCTTGTGGGCAAATCACGCTGCCCTTTTCCCAGCGGGCCCGGGGTTGGACATACTGAACGCTTGAGTCTCCCCCGGCGTAAAGAGGACTGTGGCAGGCCACACGGTGGGGGCCAAGTGGCTGTGAGCTCTGCACGCGTTCCTTTCGTTTGCTGTTTCACACGTGGGTGAGTATTACAGGTTGAATTGCGTCCTCCCCCCCCCCCCCCCAAAAATGTATTTTGAAGCCCAGACTCTTGCGACCTGTGGACGTGATCAGTTTTGGAAACAAGGCCTTTGCAGACGTAATCAAGTTAAGATGAAGCCATACCTGAATAGGGTGGGTCGTAATTCAGTGACAGGTGTCCTTCTAAATTTGGACATAGACACGCAGCGGAATGCCGTGTGAAGACAGGAGACAGGGAGAACGCCGTGCGGCAACAGAGGCAGAGGTTGGAGTGATGCGTGTGCAAGCCAAGGAACGCCTGCTGGCAGCCGGAGAAGTGAGGACCAGAAAAGGAAGGGTTGCCTTCCTCTGGGGCCTTCAGTGGGGAGCGTGGCTCTGCCTTCACCTGGATTGCAGACTTCCGGCCTCTGAACTGTGAGAGAGTGAAAATTACGTTGTTTTCGGCCACCCAAGTTTGTGATACTTAGTTACAGCAGCCCCGGGGAGCTCATGCAGACTCAGCATGGGTTTGTGGTGGCAGGGGAGTGGACGTTGTTGCTGGCTGTCTGCAGGATGCGGAAGACCGAGGGTCTGCGTGTCTCAGACCTTGGTTGTCTGGTAGGAGCCGCTGTGCAGGTTGCTTTGGGCCCCCAGCAGCTCCTGTACCCACTGGTTGAGGCTACACAATTCCTTCTTCGGTTCCATGCTGGTGTTCGCGATGCCCACAGCTTTTAGCGAGAGCTCAAGAGCACGTTGGGTGGGGATAGCATTGTGAAAAAGGGACTGTCACGGACCTGAACTGTGTTCACCTTCTTCGACTTCTGGAGGTCCCAGATGATGATGGTTTAGCCTGCAGAGCTGTTCTAGAGTTTGAGCCCTGGATTCAGAGGTCCATCGTGTGCTGCTGGTGCCTTCCAGTGGATTCTGTTGCCAGTAGAGGGTAAACAGGTCCCAGACTTTGATGTTGAGGAGAAGTCACTGACGAGCAGGCCGGTGGTAGAGGAGATGTAGAGGTAACCACCGGGGTGTCACTTTAAGGGAGCACTCTAAGATTGCTGGGGTCTTGGGGCCCCTGGGTGGCCCAGTTGGTTAAGCTTCTGATTCTTGATATCAGCTCAAGTCGTGATCTCATGGTCGTGGGATTGAGCCCCGTGTTGGACTCTGCACTGAGAGCACAGAGCCTGCTTGGGATTCTCTTCCTCCCTCTCTCTCTGCCCCTCCCTTGCCTGCTGGCTCTCACTCTCTCTCTTAAAAATAAGTAAATAAACTTAAGAAAGATTGCCAGGGTCTTAGGATCCTAGGATCACCCTGTGTAGATAGGTGTGGATGTGAGATAGTTCATCCTTTATCTTGAACACGTCCCACCACGCTTTTTGTGAGGTCCTTGCTGAACTTGTTTGGGATCTTGTCTAGGATGACAGACTTGGAGCTGAAGTTCTGCAGGTGGCTTGTCTTCTCTGAGAGCCCATCTTGGAAGAGCTTGCTGGCCTAGAGCCCCGGAAGGTGATCTGCTCCTCGGCCTGTGCCATTTTCATCTTGTGGAAACGACTTCTCCGTTGCAGAATTCCCATCAGGACCTCAGGAAGATCCTTAGGGCCTCAAAGCCGCATGTGTCCAAGTGCCTCTCGTAGATATCCAGGTTCCTCATGAATCTGCACCCATCCGTGGAGTGGAGATGCCCGGTGAGCCTGTTTATCTGGAGATAGACCTCAAACTACATCTTAGGGAGAGGGGTGGGCATCTGATGCTGTTGGGAGAGAGCATGGACCATAGCTGCTTTTGTGGTCCTTGCAGACACTGAGCTTGAAGGTGAAGAGGTGTTTACGTGGGCCTACCTTCCATACCCTGGTTGACATGTCTACGGTGAATGGAGAGCTCCTCAATCTGCTTGGTCATTGTGATGTTCTGCCTCACCAACATCAGCCTGGTGTCCTACCGAGACATCTCTCTGACTTTAAGAATACCCCGTGCAGAACGTGTGCCTGCAGTGGTGACCCACCGGGTCCCTGAACACACAGCCACACGATTGGCCATTAAGTGTGGCTTCACCGATGGCCGCTCAGCACACACCAGGGGCTCCTCCCCCTCCTTGGGCATCAGGGCTCAGAGGCAAAGAGTGGTTAGGCTGACCATGTCACAACAGTACTGATGGGTGGTAGAGGGCACACTGTCCTCATCCAGTGGAGAGTAGGTGGGGGCGGAGGGCATCCGTGGTGACATTTGTATGGGCTGGTCCCCTTGGCTTTCGTGATGATGATGGCTCGGGGCTCCAAGGTTATTTCCATGGTGACGGTACCTGGGCTTGGGGACTGATGCTTCCCTCCTGGAACAGTAGTTGTAACGGGGACTGTCCCAGAGCAGCACCTCTCACCTCCCTTGTCCGCATGCTCCCTGTATGTTGCCTAGAAAAGGACCCGTACTCTCTTTTAACCAAGGAAGCATTTTCTTTATAGGGTCAATTTCTGCATGTAAATCACTAAACACTGTGCCAGCAGCCTTACTCGTTCTGGCCTCTTCATGTGACACTGAACGTGGTTTATTCTCTGGGGGTCTCATCAAACACAGTCTACATCAGAGTGTCAGAGTTTAGAGATGAAAATAATTACTTTTAAACTTCCTTAAATACTTACAGGGGGAAAAAAACTCTATTCTCCCTCATCTGCAAAATCTATGAGATACTCTTTTTCTATATGTAGGGAGATATATATATGTATATATATATATATACACACATATATATAATATTTTAAGTGTATATAAAAATAACATATATATTCACAATATCCCATATATTCTTATATTTAGGAATATGTAATAAACACATGATATATTTACACATTATATGTATAATATATATACTATAGATAGGTATAGATAGATCTACATATAATAGATATAATATATATACGTGTATCTAGATATATAGATATAGGTAGATGTAGCTACTGCATATAGTAGATATACATTGTATTTACATATTAGAATATATAGCATATTTATGTAAAAACATATACATTTCTATAGGAATATATAGTATAGTTAGGATACTGTATTCCAAAATACAGGAATCTACCGATATATCTCTGTCTCTATCTCTATATACATACGTATATTAGCAAGTCTTTTCTGATTGGGATTTAAATTTAAGTAAGATCATATAGGTCTGTGGTGTTCGAGATATGTGCTAGCTATTTGTAAGTAGCGCTCATAATGGCCCTTGTGAAGGTAGCTGTAATTAGGTCTGTATTCTAGTAAGGGAGCCTGAAATAACTTGGAAGAGACTGGAGCACTGATGGAAATAAGCTGATTGAGGTGAAGTAATTGATAACAGAGGAGAGGAGATTCTAAGAAGGCGGGGGCTGGGGGGGCTGGGGAAGTGGGGACCAGAGCGTGAGTGGGGGGCGGGAGTAGTGGGGAGACGTACGCACAGGTACGATTGTAGGTGTCGGGGCGGGAGGCTGACGGAATTCACTCCCAGTGGCTTTTGTTTGAGTGTGACATGGCAGTCAAGACCATCATCGAGAGGAATGGGAAGTAAAGGGGGGGACATTGGGAGACTGGACGAGATCGAAAGGGAATGACGGACAGGGGGAGAAGAAGCAGGGTGCCCTGAGAGTTGTAGCGGAATTTCTAGGCGATGCCAAGGGCCCAGTTAGGGCTGGTGATTATACGTTTAGACTGAAACCGTTCTGCCTGGTTGTGTAATTTCCCCCAGCAGCTCTGGGCTCTTCAGGTGTGTGCGTGGTGAGTTCATCTTGCTGCCGCCACCATAACAAAGGGCCAAATGCAGCGCGGTTTAAATAGCAGAGGTAAATTTTCTCCTAGTTCTGGAGGCTGAAAACCCAAGGTCAAGGTGTAAGGTTGGTTTTCCCCGAGGGCTTCTGTCACTGGCTTGTAGAAGGCCGCCTTCTCTGTGTGTCTTCACACAGTCTTTCCTTTGTACGGGTCTGTCCATACAACTCTTCTTACAAGGACCCCAGTCATACTGGGTTAGGACTTACCCCAATGACCTCACCTTAATGGCGTCTCTAAAGACCGCGTCTCCAAATACAGTCACATCCTGAAGGATTGGGGGTTAGGACTTCAGCATACGAATTTGGGTGTGGGTGTGGGGGATGCAGTTCAACCCATAACACACGGACAGGGTGGGGATATGGTTCATTCAGGACTGTGACTTTGTCCTCGTTGGGGTAGTGACATGAGAAGGAGGTAAGGCAGCAAGGATCCTCTCAAGGAATTGATAGAAATAAGCACCGTGGACTGACCGCACCTGGAGACAGAAAAGAAGGTGTCGGGGGACAGTGTCGGGGCCAAGCGACGCCACGTCTCAGGTCAAAGGCGAGGCATGGAATGGAGTGACTGAGTCAAGTTGGAGGGGTCAGAGGCTGTGGTTGGAAAACAGCTGAGTATATTAGTGATTTCAGAGGTGATTTTCATACCATCTGTGGTGTAGCATTTCCGCGAGTGGTTTACCTCTTCATAAGACCTAGCCATGCCTGCTCTTTTCAGGCCTTCTCGAATGTGCGATTTTCAAGGTAGGGATGATCCCTCGCATTTCCTCCAACCTCAGCCAAAGCCGCCTCTGTTGTGATGCCTTTATTTGCAAAGAGCAAGAGAGCATTCAAACGAGGCTGAGGAAGAGGGAGATTTATTATAAGGATTCACAGATACAGGATGGAACTTAATAAGAAATAGAGCCAGACCTCTCAAGAGGCTAGCCCCAGAAATTGCAAAGTCACTCGGAAAGAGGGAGCTGCGCTGAGAAGCCCCGAAGCCACTGGGATCCAAGGTAGCCTATATTTTGGAGCCTCCCGGGTCTTTCTGTGTGTCAGCCGCACGGAGAGCCACACGGCCGTGCAGACTGGCTTTGTCTTGGCCAAGCAGGTGCAGGACTCGCCCCGTGGTAGTCTCTGAGCTCGTATGCCCCCCGTGCGAGCAAAGAGCAGAGGCCACCGTCATCCGCAGCACAGGTGTGTGGGACAGAGGCAGACGTGATCCAGGTGGAGGGGCGTCAGTTTGGTATAAACATGGACACAGTTTTTACAATCAAGATCCCCGAAGATGCTGCATTTAGCGTATTCTGATTGCTCGCGTGTATTCGATAATTGAGAAAGTTTAAAACTGATGGGTGGGAGTCGCTCGCGAGAGTGAATCTGGCCTACTGTGTGCCACGTCGACTCGTCTCTCACTTAACTGCCACTGTGCACCCCTGTGAGATTAGTGTACTCATTTAACCCATGAAGAACCTGGCTGCAGGCTTCAGAGCTAGCAGTGGGAAGAGCTGGCATTTAAGCTAAATTGGGGATTCGTGGGGCGCCCGGGTGGCTCGATCGGCGCATCCAACTCTCGATGTTGGCTCAGATCGTGGTCTCGAGGCTCATGGGATCAAGCCCCACATTGGGCTCTGCGCTGACAGTGCAGAGCCTGCTTGGGATCCTCTCTCTCTCTCTCTCTGCCCCTCCTGCTCTCTCAAAATAAATAAATAAACTTAAGAGAGGAAACTAAGTTGTGGATTCAGAAGATGGCGATTCAGAGAAGGGTTGTCACTGGTTAGCTTTGTGAACTTGGACAAGCGATAGACCTCCTGGGACATCAGGTTTCTCGTCTTTCAGGTGGATCGTAGGAATGAAGGTGCCAGGCTGGGGTGAAAAAAAATCAAGGGAATGTGCCCCTTGGCTGCTGGGTGGGTGGCCAGGAAATAGCATCCCTGCCCTTTGCCTGAGCTCTGAATAAAGACCAAGGACTGACCAGTCCCCGTCCTGGCACCTTGTTAAGGGGCAGATGGGGAATGTGGCTTTAATGGGAGACAGATGGGTCCATTGACATAGATTGACTTACGCACTCCGTCACGGATAACACTTGATTGGGACATGCCTGCCTTCATGGGGACTTGCCCGGGAAGGCGGTAGTGCACGCCGGGAGCAGAGGAGGAAGCTTCCATGCCGTGGGCAGCTGGCTTCCTGTCCGGAAAATCACTCCATCTCTCTTCATGCGGAGAAAGCACAAGGGTGGAGAAGGGGCCTCCTTGGCATGGAAGGAAAGCTTGGCGGAGGGATAAACATTTACCCTGTCTGGTACCACTGCACGCTCTTCCATCATTTTGGCTGGTGCAGATTTTTTCCCCTCAATGAAGATTCCTTCCTTGGGGTGTCATGCATCCCACGTATCATAGCTTCTGTTTTGCCATGCTCCCTGCCAAACACCTTCTCCCCTCCGCAGGTAGGGGAATGGCCTCTTCTTCACCAGTCCCCAGATTTATGTCTCTGGTTCCTCTGACCACTCCTCTGAGTTCATACCTGAACATCCAGTGACTTGACCTTCACACGAGAGCTCTCACAGCATTGCCAAGTCGATGTCTCGATTTCTCCCAGACCGGCTTCTTTCGCTCTCTGTAAAGGGGGTCCCCGTCCCTTGACCTGCTGACTGACGTCAAAAAGACCCGTGAGTTGGTCTCGATCGCCTCTCTCCCTTCACGTTCCATTTCGAGCCCACCAGCGAGTTCCGTGGTTTGGATTTTCTTTGGCTCTCACATATATTCCAAGTTGGCCCCCGTGTACATGGCCCACTGCTACATCCCCCGCCCAGCCCGCCTAGCTTCTCTCATCCCGTGTACGGGACTTTCAATCCGTTCCTCACACGGTGACGTTTCGGAATGGGTCAGTGCCCTGTGTAAGCACTCGGGGGGTTTCTCCTGCCTTGGGACCAACCCCAAGCTCCATGCCGTGGCCTCTGGGATTCCACCCGGCCTGGCCCGCGCTGCCTGTCTGCACCAGCCACGTTCACCTATCTGCTTCCTTAGCCAAGCCTCTCGACTGTCAATCCTGTGAGCGTGTGGGCCTTTTCTGGCCTGCCCACCGCTCCCTCCCCACTGGCAGAATTGTATTCTGATGTGTCCGGATGTGTATTCTGTAGGTGCCCGGTAACTGTTTGTTGAATGACTAAATGCACGGGTCCATGAATGAAGATGCGGCTGGGGTTTGTATCCATGACCCTCTTCAGTCACATGTGTCTTCTTCTTCTCTTGGGTCTTGTGCATGGATGTCTGTAACAACAGCCTCCATCAGGGACTCTTCCTGCTCCAGCTGCGATTTAGAAATCAGGGTGGATTTCCCAGGGGCTCCGTCGGTTAAGCGTCCGACACTGGGTTTCGGCTCAGGTCGTGATCTCACCCCGAGCGCGGAGCCTGCTTGGGATTCTCTCTCTCTCCCTCTCTCTGCCCCTCCCCTGCTCATGCTCTCTCTCTCATTCTCTGTCAAACGAAATAAATACACTTGAAAAAAAAAAAAGAAATCAGGGTTGATGCTCACATCTTCAAAAGTTACCTTGGTGAATGAATGGTCCTCATTATTAATCCATGATAAACCAAGTCCGTCCTCACATATATCCGGCAGTAAACACAGGACCCGGTGCCGTGAGCTCAAGAGGACCCCTCGGTTGGCTGGGGAGTCGGGGCCCCCACTGGTTAGGAGCATCCAGGTGAATTCCTACCAGGGAGGATGTCAGCTCATTTTGATGTAATTGAAAAGCACGCAATGGCGGGACTTCATATTTTCCCCGTAATTTTGCTGACTTTGCCATTTTAGCAAGAAATAATTTATTCTAATGTGATTTGCATTGCATAAAATTATAATAAATGTTTTTAAGAACAAGGTGCTGTATATTTATGAAATCGTCGTGTTTATGGGAGGGAGAGGTTTAAAATGTATTGGCATGTGTTTCCCACAAACACTTCTATGCAAAGCTATAGCCTCTGCAGCCTTGACATTAACATATATGATTTGCATAAACCATAAACAGTGGGCAATTTCTTTGTCAAACAAAAAGTACTGATTACCTTAGAAAGGATATAGGGGCGCCTGGGTGGCGCAGTCGGTTAAGCGTCCGACT
>NW_024412627.1:527521-598254 GCF_014898765.1 Herpailurus yagouaroundi
TAAAAAAAAAAAAAAAAAAAAAAAAAAAGAAAGGATATTAATATCTTCCCTTTCTCCGTATTTGTAAATTTTGCTGACTGTATTTTGACGATCATTCGTCTTGTCTCGTAACACAGCCTGTAGCAGAGAGGCTCTCAATACTTCCCAAAAAAAAAAAAAAAAAAAATAAGACGAGAGAGGCAACGGCTTCTGAATGTGAATGGTCTGTGATACAGTAATTGTGACTGGTGACAGAGAGCCTTTCTTCAGCTGCGGTTCACGGCTATGAGACCCGGGTGTATGCCAGGTGGACATCTGATTGACAGAGGGGTGTCGGTAAATATATTTTCAAATTAAATTTCATGTTTATTTTCAGCCCTCCTTAACAGCTTTCCAGTTGGAGTTTTGGTCCGCTGAACCTAGCTAGATTCCTCTGGAAGCAAAAAACAAACAAACAAACAAACAACGAAAAAAGAGAGCTCGTTCAAATGATCCGCTCTTTGTTTCTTCTTGGTAGCTGGGGATTTTTGAGGCGAATTTCAGCTGAATTGCCAGAAACAAGTCTGAGGTTGTGGCTCCCTGCCCCAAAGTTGGGATTCCGTTTTATAGGTGAAGATACTGACTGATCATTAAAGAAACATATTTTTTAACGTTTATTCATTTTTTTGAGAGACAGAGACAGAAAGCGGGAGTGGGGGAGGGGCAGAGAGAGAGAGAGAGAGAGAGAGAGAGAGACACAGAATCCGAAGCAGGCTCCAGGCTCCCAGCGGTCAGCGCAGAGCCCGGCGCGGGGCTCGAACTCACAAACCGTGAGATCATGACCTGAGCCGAAGTCAGACGCTTAACAAACTGAGCCACCCGGGTGCCCCCTGACTGATTGTTAAAAAGAAGGAAATGTTGGGGCGCCTGGGTGGCTCAGTCGGTTGAGAGTCGGATTCTCGGTTTCAGCTCAGGTCATGATCTCCCAGTCGTGAGATCGAGCCCCGTGTTGGGCTCCGTGCTGAGCGTGGAGCCTGCTTGGGATTCTCTCCCTCCCTCCTTCTCTCAGCCCCCCTCTCCTGCTTGTACGTATGGTGTGTCTCTCTCAAAAAAAAGATGTTGATCTTGGGGTCAACCAGATCGGGAGGTCATTGAATGCTGACATGGTTGGGATCAGATTATATAACTGCTTGAAATGACTCAGTCCGGTAAGTGGCGAGAGTGGTGGTACTTCCAGCATGGATCGGAGTGAGGATTCAACGAATTGATTCACAAAAGGAGCTTAAGATAGTGCCTGATACACCGTAAGCACTCAACAACTTCACTGTTACTGTTACTCTAACCACGTAAATTAGAGGCGGTGACGCTGGGAGTGTGGACTTCTGTGGGATCTAGTGCCTGACACAGAGTAGCAACTCAGCACATGTGGGTCTGCCCCTCCCCCAGCGATAGACGCCCTGAGTTAGCATGTCGTAGGAACACTGAAGGACAGGTGGGACTTTGGCCATCAAGAGCGCCATTTTGGTTACACAGAGAGGATGATTGGACAAAGGGGGCAGAATTTGAAAATCGAGGAAATGAAGAAGTAGGGTCATCAAGCGTATCCTTCTCCCAGAAGCCTCGTCTTAGTTTTGGCCACGGGCACCAGAACCGTCCTCGTCCCCAGGGTAAGGAGGCTGTAGGTGAACTGGGCCAACCATTCACACGTTGGTAACCAACTTTTCCGTGTGTGCATGTGCTGTGTCTGATGAAACTAATAATTAGGTATGAAAAGCTTGAAAGACTGATGGGCGACCTTGACACAAAATGTCTCGGTGGATGAGATTTTGGAGAATTGGAACTCCTCTACACTGTCAGTTCAGTCGCTTTAGAAACCAGTTTGGCAATCTGTAGCAGAGCTGGAGGTGTTTACGCTCTGCGACTTACAACTTGTCCTCTTACATACAGCCCAGAACAGCGGTTCTCAAAGTGTGGCCTCTGGACCAGCAAAGCCACCATCATCTGGGAATTGGCTAAAAGTGCAAATTGGCCCATCTCAGATGGAATCAGAAACTCTGGAAGAGGGGCCCAGCGATCTTTGCTTCAAGAAGGCTTGCAGGTGACAGAGTCTCAATTTTGAGAGCTACTGTCTTAGAGACACTGGCATCGAGGCACCAACGAGATGGGTGACCGACTGTTGGAATTGTCCAACAGTTGTCCGTCACCAGGGGCGCCAGGCTGGCTCAGTTGGTGGAGCATGTGAGTCTTTGATGCCGGAGTTGTGCGTTCGAGTCCCATGTTGGGTGTAGAGATTACTTAAAAATAAAATATTGAAAAAACATGTCCGTCACCATCGAATCATTACGGCCCGCTCCTCCAAAATCATTCTAGTCAGCACGACCAAGACCGCGAACAACGATGGCTGTATCTCACAAACATAATGTGGAGAGAGAGAGAGAAAAAAAGGCAAGTTGTGTAAGAATACACACAGTATGCCATCACCGTTTGTCCGATTACTTGGAAATTGGCAAAACGAATTCTACATATGCATATATAGTTACATGTTGTTTAGAGATGAATGCCTATGTAGCGAAAGGAGGGGAGAAAGAAAGGATTTGTTTCTTGAGTGCTGGGTGTGTCGGTTTCCATTAGATTACTCTTTATGTTTCTTTGACTCGCTAAAATATATCACCATGTTGATCACCATTCTTAGCTGGAAGAAAGGACGCTTTCCTAAAATAAGTCTCCTGGTCCCCAGGACAACTTCCCTTCCCCCACCTTTGTTTGAACGTGACAATTCTCAACTGCCCGCTAAGCGTCCCTCAGCAGAGGAATTTCTGGACAAACTGCGCCTTGCTCTATGAGCCAGTTGAGTGCTGTGTCTGACGGAGTCAGAGGGCAGCCTGTTTTTTTTCTGGTTTCATATTTGTAGGCTCTTTATATATTGCAAAGTATTGTCTCACACATTTCATCCTGAAAATAACTCTGAGAGTGAGTGTGGATATTATTATTTCTTGGTTGACAGACGATGAAAAAGAAAATCAAGGGAGACAATCAACATTTATTAAGCACTGTGCTGCGGGCCGTCTACAGAGACAGGTGCTTTCTACATGTTTTCTCCTGTAGCCATCAGAGTGACCCCACTTGACAGATGAGGAAACTAAGGTGTAACGCAATTAAAGTAACCTGCTTATGGCCGGTCAGTGCAGGGTCAGAAGTCCCAATCCGATCTGCACGGAGGTCAAGACTTTGCTTTAATGACTATGCTTTGCTAGCTTTAAAAAAAAATTTTTTTTAATGTTTATTCATTTTTGAGCGACAGAGAGAGACAGAGTGCAAGCGGGGGGGCCCCCCCCCCCCAGAGAGAGAGGGAGACGCAGAATCCGAAGCAGGCTCCAGGCTTTGAGCTGTCAGCACAGAGCCTGACGTGGGGCTCAAACTCACGAACCGTGAGCCATAGTCTGACGCTTAACCAACTGAGCCACCCAGGTGCCTCTGCTTTTCTATCTTTATTTTTTTTAATGTTTACTTATTTTTGAGAGAGAGAACGAGCAGGGGAGGGACAGAGAGAAAGGGAGACACAGAATCCCTAGCAAGCTCTAGGAGCTGTCTATCAGCACAGACAGCCTGATGCGGGGCTCAAACTCATGGACGGTGAGAAACGGCCTGAACTGAAGTTGGACACTCAACCGACTGAGCCACCCAGGTGTCCTGCTTTGCTCTCTTTAAGCAAAAGTGTGGTTTCATAACTTGCCTAAGACTGATTGGGTTTGGCCTTTACGTATTCTTTCTTTCTTTTTTAATGTTTGCTTATTTTGAGACAGAGAGAGAGAGAGCAGGGGAGGGGCAGAAAGAGAGAGAAAGAGAGAGAGAGAGAGAGACAGAGAGAGACAGAGAATCCCAAGCAGGCTCCGAGCTGCCATCACAGAGCCCGACGTGAGGTTTGAGCTCACGAACTGTGAGATCGTGACCTGAGCCGGACTCAAGAGTAAGATGCTTAACGGACCGAGTCACCCAGGTGCCCTGACATACTTTGTCCACCGGCTTATGTCCACGCTGTTCTTTTTGTTTTGATGCTCCGTAGAAGACAGGCGTCTCGACTGCAAGCAACAGAAATTGATGCTGGCTCATCTCAGCAGAAAAGTTGGGAAAATATCAAGGGGACCAAGGAATAGAGAGGAAGCCTGGAAAAAACAGAAGTGGACGGAAGCACTTCCCCAACAGCCGGGCGACAGAGCCACAGCCCTGTCCAGACCGCGAAGAGGGAAGAGTGGTCTCTTCTGTGCTGGGAGACTGGCATCCTGAATGCTTTGCCATGAAGCCTGTCGAATGGGAGAGAGTCCCTTCCCACTCTCCCGTCACCACCCTCACCTCCCCACCTGAATCAGGATGCTCTTAAGGAGGGGTGAATGGGTGCCGGGGATGCAGTCCGTGTGGCAGACACGAGGACAGGAAGTTCCTGTCCCTAAGCAGGCCGTCACATTAAACAAGGAACGGAAGAGAGAAATACATCTGTGCTGCCTGGCGTCCCCCAATGGGTAATTAAAACGATGGTACTGCTGTTTTTACTACATTCAAAAGTGTTTTAATTTGTATTTAGCCAGAGGCTTTCTGGCAACAAGAACATTTTTACAAATCTAACAAATAATTATAAATAAATAAAGTCTCCATTTCTGCTATTTGGGGGATCGTTTCCTTCAGGTAACGCATTTATAAATCCACCTGTTTGACAATATGGAGCTAAAATAACAGTAGAGCTTGAACTGGTTGCTTAAGTGACAGTCGAAATGGTATATTTGTCAGCGTAGAAATGAAAAACAATATCATGCAGGGAGGTAATCTGGTCCCAGAGGCACCCTGGACTGTAAGCGCTAAATTACCATAGACCTAGAATATAACCTTGCATAATTCTTGAATAAAGGGTATAAAGGAACAGAAAACCCAAGGTAGCAGGAATTCATATTAAAAGAAGCCGACACGATTTGTAGTTAAGGTGACTTCAGGACTATTGGTATGGTCTCTAGGTACTCCCCCGAAAGTATTTGACAGTATTCATCATCAGTAACACCGGGTATAATAGTAATCGCGAGACAGAGCACGTAAGCAGGGGCTGCTCTGTGGTTATGTGTTCGCGTCTCCTCTTGGGGTCTCACGTCTTCTCGGCTCCGTGTGGGACGATGCCAATCATGCTTGATTTTCCAATCTTCGGTTTGTGGAAGATTTCAAATGGAGCTTCGGTGATAGCACATTTCCTTCTTGAGTATGAGAGCTGACCTTATTTTGGAGACCACAGCCAGCTAAGATATTTCCACTACAGAATATTACTGGCTCAGAAAATTCATTGGATGCCAGCCAGCTAACTCATGTTAAGATGAGACACATACGGACCCTGCATGTGAACATCTACCCATAGCCTACTTTTTTTTTTTTTTTTTAAATTCTGGATGGCCAAGGCCTTAGGTAGACAAACTGGGGTTCCATATGGCCTCAGGAGGAAACAGTGTTTCAATAAGGACTATGTTGGGGGGCGGCCCGGAAGGATGCGCTTTCCAGATACTTTCCAGGAACTGTTAAGAAATGAGAAAATCTTTTTTGTTTGTTTGTTTTAAGAAATGATATAATCTTGTTCTTAAAAAGTTTGGGGGGACGGCAGAGGAAGGGAGAACCTATCCTGGCGAAATATGCTGAAATTATAAACAACACATTTCTTTGGGGCTGGGCTCAGCGCTTACCAACATCTGTCTGAAGGGCACGTGACTCGCCCAACTCCGACAGCCCATGGCATGTGTCCATAAGGGTTAGATTCCGTCTGTGTAACAGAATCACCGAAGAAATGTGTGCAAATCGTATTTTCAGTGCAGTAACAGAGTTCCGCCTTCAAAGGAGTCTTGCTGTAAATGAAATACTTCTTTTGCAACGTAACCACTTGCGTTGAAGAGAGGCAGCATGGCACGATGGTGAAGAACAGGGATGCTGGGAGACGGTTGCTTGGGGGAGAATTCGCAACTCTGCAGGTCCCTCGCTAGGCAAGTGTCGTTTGGCTTCTCGGAGGCTCAGTGGGGATTCTAAGAGAGCACTGGGTCCGGATGGCGTCCGGTGAGCGTTCCCTGGGTGTGAACCACTGCTGCTCGTTCTTAACTATGTCAAGTTTGCCAAAAGCCATCTTGGCTTTAGAGGAAGTACGTTGCAGGTCTCTTACCTTAGGCCGTCTTCCCAGAAGCACTCATCTGACTGACTCATTCTCCTTATTACTCTCCTCGTTGTTCATTCAGCACGTACAGAGTACCTGCCATTTGTCAGACAGAGGTAGCTGGTTTTCACAAAAGGAAAAGATAATAGTTTCTGCTCTCAAGTAGCTCACAGTCTAATGGTGGAAAAACAATGAAGCTGTGATGATGATTCCTATTTGTAGTTCTTTTACGGTCTGTCTGCTTACTGGTAAAATGTCCTCGGTATGCCATTTACTCCAGAATCTTTGGGTAGTTGTCCAGTGTGCTCGGTTGGCTTTTGGGGAGCTGTGGTGCCCTGTTTGCTCCCTCCTTAGAACGCCAGCACCTTCTGTGGTCTTTTCGTAGACCATCCCAGTCTTGAGCGTTGCTCTGGGTTTGTATCTTCCCAGGGAAGCTGGAGTCGGTCCAGCCCGCTGAGATGGCCCTTCATTTTAAGCCCCTGGATGGCTTCAAAATAAGGCCAGTGCTCAGCCAAGAAAATGCTTGAGCCATTTGGGGGGGTCACTTTTTTCACGAATTCCAAGGAAGAATGAAGGATCCCTTGAGGGGTAGGAGGTACCACCGGTGAATTCTCTTTTGTGATTTGCCTTCCCTGCCACTAGGTGTCACTGTTCTACATAAATAAAATGGAACCAAATTGGCCTTGGCACTGAAATTTGGCCTTTGGTTAAGAGGATCTGGCATGTTTAGGTACCTCCTCATTTTGAGGTTCTCAAGTAACCAGCCCTGCCGCCTAAAGACTGGCTGCAGTGCAGGAACCAACCCTGCATAAAAAGCCTTTGAAATTAAAGCATCTGACACATGTAAATCCAATATGCTGTGTGTATCCTCTTTGGTATTGATCCTTTTAAAACAGATCTTTAAAGATTAACTTCTTGGAACCAAGATAATGTATCTGTGGAATGTATTATTTATGTTTTCTGTTCGGGAAGAAGTATCTGTTTGCATCAAGACGTCATAGAGAAAACAAAGGAAATTTCACAAAAGAAGACTGCCCTTCCATAAGTGACCTCTCTGTGATAGACAAAGGGTGCCATAAACTCACTCAGAGATAACATAGGACATTACCCACTTGACCCTTCCCTCATTTAAAAAGAATTCTTTCAGGATGTTCTATTGTTAGAACGATTTCTCAGCAGTTACGAGAGGTTATCGGTAAAATAAAAACACCCCCCCCCATACACAGAATTATTATTGAATCAGTGATCTGTAACACACAGGAGACCTCTCCTTGAGTTATTTGAATGATTTCTTTTTACACGAGAGTATTGGGTTATGTTCTAGTGTTTAATAAAATACAGGGACCTCTGCAGCAACTGCAGAGGTCAACGAACTATCACTCTTCTTTTTGTCTGTGACGAGTTGGTGGACTGAGGTTCTAGGGTGTCCATCATAGGAAACCCTAGACAGGATTTTCTGCCCCTGTCGTGTCCCTCTTGGAAGAACGTCGCATTTTATCGGTAAAGTCATGTTCATGAAAGCCAGGTGGTGCTTTGAGCCTCTATGTGGCATTGGGCTTATGGGCCCCATGTTAAGACAGGTTCAGTTCCGTGTGAAGAAAACAGGCAAACACTCTTGGTTAAAAGGAGGAAATTATAGGCAAAGAAGAAACCAAAGCAGTTATTTTCATCATGAGATGTTTGTCTTACGAGACCTGGGTTAAGTCCGGAACGTTATGGTTGAGTTATACTGCCCATGGTGTGTTGATTGACAGAAGCCAGAATGTTCTTTTTGGTTGATCTCTTCTTATGACAACATAAAGTATCTTGATAACCTGCAGGTCTCTTTCATATGGATAACTCAGTGGAGCCTGATGGAGTGTGGTGAAGACAGGTCTAGGTTCCTGTCCAGAGTTCCTCAAGCCGCTTTCACACCAATGTCCTGAAGAGCATTCCTGGGAAGCCCTGTGTTGCAAATAGTGGGCAGAGAGCTTTGGTTATGGCAATAGAAGCTTGAGATTGGTGTAGGATTCCTTTGAACCATCTTGAGAAACAGTCTACCATAATCCAGAAGTTTCCTCATGTAGTATGGATGTGTGGAGTCAGCATGATATCTTGACCATTCCACTGGGGAGTGTTTTGATAAGTAATAGGAAGTAACTTTCATATTTTATTTTACTGTCAATCCCATATAAATTGTTGATCACCAGATAATTTCTAGTGCCTAGGCAGTGCCTCCATGTAAATAGTTCTTAGACGATAATCACATTATAATTATGAAGAGAATGTAATGTCAGCTTCCTGGAATAGAAAAGTGATTTTTTCCATAAAGGGCATTTTTAAATGGGTCATTAACTCATTTTATGAGTACCTTAATGCTCTGAGCACTGTGAGGAGATAATGTATCAACCTACTGGGACCAAAATTGATTCAGAAAAGAATTTCATCACCATGGAATATCCTCTTATAAGGTATTATACATCCTAACAGCTTGGAACAAATAAACAATGGAGAGTTTTTATTGTTACAGACAGCCATGTAAATACTACACATGGGTGAGCCTGTGATTCTAGACCCAATCCATACGCCATTTGAGGTTAAATAGGCTTTTTGTCTAATGAAGAAGAGGGTCATAGTTGGCCAAATGAAATCCAGTACTTAATTCTTCTAATATTTTATTCCGTCACATTTAATTCAAAACCAAGGTCAATCCCACGTTGACATCTTGGTGTCGCTAGATTAGCTTTCCCGACAGTGGGTCTAAATCGCCTCTAGTCTTGTGCGTTTCCCGTGAAGGTGGCGTAACGCAGATCAGGACCTCCACCAGTGAGAGGCACACAGAATATTCATTCATTATGTTTGTCCCGTTCGTAGAGCTGAAAGTATAGTCCGAAACCCAGAGCTGTAATGAAGAGGGTAGGATTATCCACAGATAAGAGTTCTAAACACATTCTGATAGAGGCTTCTAATCAGTACAAATCGTAACGGCCGTAGAAGGAGTTGTTCTGCAGATGGCTTTATTCTTGAGTACTCAGTACCATCTGGCACTTTGGGGCTGAGCCCAGCCCCACCACTATGAGGAACCATATTTGCGATGTATTGGCACAGATACGGAAGTCAATGGCTCCTTGACATTTTGGACTCTTCATCATATGGCAGGTCCAGCTTCAGAGCATGCCCTTTTGCAGTGACTCAGATGAGGTTGCTTTTTGTTGAAGAAAAGGTCCCCTCGAGGAGTCTTGAAGCTTTGGCTTGTGTTCGAGGACTACATATGGCACCATGTGCCACTTCTTCTAGGTTAAGTGACATACTTGCAGTATTGATGTAGGAATCTAACAATTTCATGCTGAAAGATCTGAGTTTATGTTAAAATAAATTTAGATAATTGATATACTGAATCTGTGTGGCATTGATTTTAAAACACTGCTTTTAAAACACGTCATACAGACTTAGATTATTGTACGTACTGTGGTTTCTCTCTTTCCTCCCTCCCTACATGGTCTGTGATGGTTTTGAAGGCAGGAGCGTGTCTTTTTCATTTTTTTATTCCTGGAACCTGAGACCCAGATGGGCACGTTTTAGATACCCCGGAAGTTCATTGAATTAGCCCTGAAAAGATGGTGTTTGTGCCTTGCTGATTCCATTATGAGAAAGCCATTGAAATACGGTTTTAACCCCCCCCCCCCCCCACCGAGTCCTAGAAATCAGGATCTTTAGGGGCCAATAACAATTTTGAACGTAAGGGGCTTAGTGCCGTTTTGTAGGTACCTGATCATTCAAGTGCTCTATCAGTATTTCCGGAGAGAATAAGTAATTTTGTGAATTTGCTGGCTCCCCCGATAACTAGCTGTGTGATCTTGAACGAGTCATTCTGACTCTCTAAAGCCTTAGTGTCTTCATCTATCCTGTGGATTAATCTGGCCTGGCTGGGCAGTTTTCATTTGCGTCTCTCATGCACGTCCGGTAAGATAGTGGCTTCCGAAGGCTTGCCTCGTGTCGCTCACTCTGCTGGCGGTTGATGCCGATGGTCAGCTGGGAGCTGTGCAGGGAATCGCCTCTGCTGGGCCTCCCCACATGCTGTTGGGATTTTCATGGTGGTCTCTAAGAGTCTGCTTTGTCCAAGGAGGTGAATTTCCAAGAGTGGGCGTTCAGAAGACCCAACGGAAACTACAAGGCCCCTTGTGATGTAGCCTTAGCTAGACCTGAGTCATTTCCGTAGTATTCTTTTGGTGAGAAGTCAATCCCAGGACCAGTCCAGATTTGAGAGGAGAGGGCTGTATTAGGATATGAGTCCTGGGAGGCATGAGTCACTGGGAGAAGTGGCTGTAGAAGGCCGTCTTCAGAAACGAGCTACCAAAGTGAACTCGGCTTCTCTGGCCAAGAGTCTGGAAATAACCATGGTGGGGGAATCTGTGTAATGATCGTCTACATTTAACAACTGTAATGAACTTGAGTCGTCCAATCATGACTGTTAATGAGTCTGGTTACCTATGTGGCAGCCGCCTGTGTCTTTGCATCCGGGATTGTCTGATTATCATGCAAGTCTTGGACTGCATTATCATTTGGAGAATCTGTATCGCCTGATGCAAGGTGATCTGTGATGACACTGCCTGAACTTCATTCTAATGGGTTTTGAATGGCTTCTCTCCAGTTGGTCCAGCCCCCTGAAGTTTGTATCCTGGATTCTTGAAAGAGTATTTTGTTCCAATTTAAGCTGTATGTTGGTATTCTTGAGATCATCTGCAGGTGGCTTAAATAATATTTCCCAGCCTCTAAACGGGTCTCATCCCCAACCTGGTCCATCGTTATTCTTCTGTTACGTATCCGTTTTTGACAACTTGATGTCCGTCCTCCAAGATGGTCCTCCGTAGTTTTGATGCTTCTTCAAGATACTTGGGATCATTCACTCATTCAACTAGACATTCGTGTTTATTCATCCAGAAATTGTGTACTCAGTGCCAGTATGTCTGAAATTTTATTTTACAACAACATATCGGGGCGCCTTGGGTGGCTCAGTCAGCTAAGTGTCTGACCCTTTTTTTAAAAAATCTGTTTAAATGTTTATTTAATGCAAGAGACAGAGTGCAAGCAGCGGGGGGGATAGACAGAGGGAGACACAGAATGTGAAGCGGACTCCAGGCTCTGAGCTGTCAGCACAGAGCCCCACGTGGGGCTCGAACCCACAAACGGTGAGACCATGACCTGAGCTGAAGTCGGAGGCTTAACCGACTGAGCCACTCAGGCACCCCTAAGTGTCTGACTCTTGATTTCGGCTCAGGTCATGATCTCACGGTTAGTGGGATCGAGCCCCGAGTTGGGCTCTGCTCTGACAGCATGGAGCCTGCTGGGGATTCTGCGTCTCCCCCTCTCTCTGTCCCTCCTCTGCTCGTGCGTGCACTCTCTCTCAATCTTGCTCAAAAAAAAAAAAAAGCTTAAAAAATAAAACAGCGTATCTTGGCAGTTCTTCTCAGTGCATAGAGTTGCTGTCATTCTTTTTAATTGCTGCCTGAGATCCTTCATTTATCTCTTCCTTTACTGATGTTCACGTAATAGTGCCACTTTTCGATATTACAAACAATCCGACAGTGATCCATCCTCCTTGAAAATGTATCTTTGGTCATGCACACTTTTTTTTGGTAAGGTGGATCCTTAAGAAGTGGAAATGCTGGGTCACGGGGAAAGGTCATTTACAATTTTGATTAAATGATGCCGAGAACACTGACTTCCAGAATGACTGTGCCAAGGTATGGCATTTGACAACGTTAGTGGCTCCTGACTCGGGCAACATCGGCTTTTGTGCTCCTCTCTTTATGGCTGAAAGCTGAAAAATGGCATCTCGCTGTTCAACGTGCCCTTTCTTACGAGTTCATTCTTGAGAGTTTCATGCACATTTGTTTGTTTCTCCTTTTCCTCGAAATGACCTGTTTTGACCTCTGCCTGGTTTTTGGTGTGTGTTTGTCTTCTATCTCGGTGACTCCTCTGGTGCTGCTTTTATGGTATGGATAGTATTTGGAAGCGTCCCCTGCCAGGAACAGGGAAGCGGATCGACAACGACTTTCACGGATAAGGGTTTATTTTTTCTTACACGACGAGAAACCGAGAGGTATGAGACTGTCGGTGTTCGGTCTGTGGCTTGGTGTTGGCTTCACCAGGGTCCCCGTAGCGTCTTGGCTTTTTCCTCTCGATCACAAAATAGCGCTGATGGCATCTGTCTTTTTCTTTTTTTTTTTTTTCAACGTTTATTTATTTTTGGGACAGAGAGAGACAGAGCATGAACGGGGGAGGGGCAGAGAGAGAGGGAGACACAGAATCGGAAACAGGCTCCAGGCTCTGAGCCATCAGCCCAGAGCCCGACGCGGGGCTCGAACTCACGGACCGCGACATCGTGACCTGGCTGAAGTCGGACGCTTAACCGACTGCGCCACCCAGGCGCCTCTTTTTTTTTTTTTTTTTTTTTTTTTTTTTTTTTTATATCAGAAAGCTACAGCTTTCCCAGAATCTGCGAGAAAGTTTATAATGTCTGGAATGGAGACGGGAAAAGACAGAAGAATTGATCAGGAGTTTTGGGTTAACGAACCGCCTGCCGCTTGGCCATTAACACTTTGTGTTACTTGCGGTTTCAATGATTATCTTTTCCCGTTTGTCACGCACAGTGTCTCAATTCAGTTTGTGGTATCTTCCAGCTCGCAGGGATTTATATTTTGAAGGTAGTAAGTGCTATCATTTCATTTATGATCTGACTTTGTATTTTTTCCATTATGAAGTTTTTTTCTGTGTTCTAATAGATTTATCGTTTCGCTTTGTATGTTTTTAAAAAAAATCAATCTGAAATTAATTTTATTTATGGTCTAGTATGGGAAAATACTCTTTTCTCCACCTACCCCCACATAGTCAGTTACTTTTTTTTTTCTTTAACAGGTAGAAGGCTTATTTTTCTTATTAATAAAGATCTCCCCAGCTTTATTGAGGCATAAGTGATAGGTATATAATGTGATGCTTTGATGCAGGTTTCCATCGTGAAGTAATTACCACAATCAAACTAATCACCATATACATCACCTCACTACCTCACAGTTATTATTAGAGTGTGTGTGTGTGTGTGTGTGTGTGTGTGTGTGGTGAGAACTCTTACGATCTATCCTCTTAGTAAATTCCATGTGTACAATACAGTATTGTTAACTAGAGTCACATTGTTATACGTTAGGTCTTCAGAATTTGTTCATCTTGCATGATTGAAACTTCATACCCCTTGACTAACATTTCCCCATTCATTTCCTTCTCCCATGGTCCATATAAGTGAGATCGTGTGGTATCTGTCTTTCGGGGTCTGGTTCATTTCAGTTAGTGTAAATGTCTTCTGTGCTCATCTTGTTCATGCAAACAGCAGGATTTCAGTTTTTAAAAACTGAATAATACATACAGCTCTATGTATGGATATGATACATAATGTTTATTACAATCAGAGTTATATAACATAGATGTATAGTATCGACATAATACCACACTTCCTTTATTTGTTCATCTTTCTATGGATATTTAAATTATTTTCATATCTTGGCTATTAGGAATGCAGTGAATATGGGCGTGCAGGTATCTCTTGAAGATACTGATTTCATTTTCTTTGGATAGGTACCCAGCAGTGGGATTGCTGGATCCTACGGCGGTTCATTTTTTAATTTTTTGAGGAACCTCCATCTTGTCTTCCATAATGGCTGCGCCATTTTATAATCCCACCAGATGTGTACAAGAGTTCTCCTTCCTCCACATCCTCACCAGCACTTGCTATCTTTTGTCTCTTTGTTGACAGCCGTCCCCTGGTTTGGTTTGCTTTTCACTGGTGATTAGTGATACCAAGGATTTTCATATAGCTCTTGGCCGTTTGTATGCCTTCCTTTACTTCTTTTGAGAAATGTCTATTCAAGTTCTTTGCCCCTTTTTAAAAATCAGGTTACTAGGGGTTTTGTTTTTGTTTGTTTGTTTGCTATTGAGTTGTGTGAGCTCCTCATATATTTTGGACACTAACCCTTTGTCAGATACATAGTTTAAAAATATTTTCTGTCGTTCCATAGGCTGTCTTTTGACTGTGGATTGTTTTCTTCCCTGTGCGGTTTAGTTTGGAGGTCTCATTTGCCTATGTTTGCTTTTGTTGCCTGTGCTTTTGGTGTCCCATTCAAGAAATCATTGCCTAGATCAGCGTCAAGACCATCTTTCCTAACTTTTCTTTTAGTACTTTTGTGTCAAGTCTTCCCTCTGAGTCTTTAACCTATTGTAAGTTGATCTGTGTATATGGTGTGAGATCAGGGTCCAGTTCCATTCTTCTGCACGTGGATGTCTAGTTTTCCCAGGACCATTTACTGAAAAGACCATCCTGTCCCCACTGTGTGTTCCTGGCATCCTTGTCAGAGATCACTGGACAGCAGATGTGTGGATTTAGTTCTGGGTTCTTGATTCGGTTCTTTTGGTTCATGTGTCTTGATTGTGCAGTTTTGATCATTGTAGCTTTCTAGTGTATTTTGAAATCAAGAAATGTGATACCACCAGCTTTGATTTTCTTGCTCAAGATTGCTACTTGGGGTCTTTTATAGCTCCGTATGAATGATTGCATTGAATCTGTAGATCACTTTGGGTGGTATGGACATTTTTAACAATATAAACTCTTCAGGACATGAACATGGAGTGTCTTTTCACTTATCTGTGTCTTTAATTTCCTCTGTCAGTGTTTATAAGATTTTCAGTGTACAAATCTTTCATTACTTCGGTTAGCTTTTTTTTTTTTTTGAACATGTATTTATTTTTGAGAGACAGAGTGCGACTGGGGGAGGGGCAAAGAGAGAAGGAGACACAGAATCCGAAACAGGCTCCAGGCTCTGAGCTGTCAGCACAGTGCCCGACATGGGGCTCGAACCCATGAATCGTGAGATCATGACCTAAGCCAAAGTCGGATGAATGTTTAACCAACTGAGCCACCCAGGCACCCCAGCTTTGGTTAGGTTTATTCCTATTTGTTTTGTTGCTACTGTGAATAGGATCTTTTTTTTTTTTTTTTACTTTCTTTTTATTTATTGCTTTATAATATATTTTCTCCCTAGCTTTGTTGAGGTATAATTGGCATTCTGTAAGTTCAAGGTATACAGTGTGATCATTTTACACATGTATATATTGCAGAATCTTTACCACTGTAAAGTTAGTTAAAACATCCTTCACCTCACAATATTAATATGTTGTTATGGTGAGATCATTGGGAATTTAACCTTCTTAGCAACTTCCAAGTATACAAGACAATCGTAGTCACCATGCTGTACAATAGATGCCCAGACTCCATTCCTCTTATAACTGGAAGATTGGTCTCAAACCAACATCTCGTTTTCCTCACTCCCTAGCCCCTGGCAACCACCAGTCTATTCTCTGTACAAACTCAGCTTTTTAATTTTGCAGTGTAGCTTAAAATCAGGAAGCCCGATGATTCCAGCTCTGTTCTTTCTCAAGATTGCTTTGGCTATTCAGGGTCTTTTGTGGTTCCATAGGCCTTTGTTTTTTTTTCTGTGAAAAATGCCCAATAGAATTTTGATGATTGTACTGAGTCTGTAGTGGATTTGGGTAGTATGGCCATTTTAACAATACTAAATTTTCATTTCATGAACATGGGATACCTTTCCATTTGTTTGTATGTCTTCAGTTTCTTTCATTAATATCTTGTGGTTCTTAGAGGTTTTTGTTTTTAGGTCTGGACTTAAAACACGTGCATGTAATGACAATTTGTGGTTTTCTTGATCCTTCTAATTCATAGGATTTTGTTTTGTTTTGTTTTGTTTTGTTTGTTTTTGTTTTTGTTCTTTTTGACTCCATGCAAGGTGGACAGTATCCCACCGAATTTTGAGTCATAACAATGATAGTAAACTTTTAAATTTAGTCCTTTATTTTAATTGGAATGTCTGTAAATGTTTCACTCCAAAGTGTTAGGTTTGTAATAGATTTCTTCTAGATGCTTTTTATCCGATGAAATAAAATCTCTTTCTAGCTTGCTGTGGGTTTTTCTTGGGAATTTAGGTATGTATGTATTTAAATTATTAGTCTGTGTTGAGGTGGTCATGTAGGGTTTCTCCTTACTTTCAGGAAGGTGGTTCATTTCAGAAATCCTAATGATGAACCATCATAGCATTCCTGAGGAAATTCTACTTGTCTTGTTGGCGTAGATGCTGCTAGATGGAGATCACTGTCATTTGTTGTAATTTTGGGCATTCCTTTTTATGGATTAAATTAGTGTGTTCTCTTGAGGGCCTTTGTTTCTGGTAAAATACAGTCTGTTTTTTCTATCACTTTCATGTTTGTCTTTGAGAATGAATTGGGAAGTTTTCTATCTTTCCCAGTGTCCTAAAGTAATCAGGACAGAATACAAGGCTATTTGTTATGAGAATGTTGGTTGAACTCACCCATAAAAACTATCTGCGTCTGCAGACTGGGGAGGGTTTCATTCTTTGCTCACTTTATTTTTAAATTTCTCTTTGCTTTTTTAAAACCCTTTTTGAATTGAGTTTGGTGAGTTAAAAATCCCTAGTAATAGCCTATTTAATGTAAGTTTTCAGATTTACTGATACACATTTGTATATAGTACAAAGCTCCCTTTCATTTGTAGTTACACGCTGTTTATCATTCTTAAAATGGTTATTTGTACTCTGTTCCCGGATTGGTTTTGCGGGAAGTTTATTTTACTGTTTTTTTTACAGAGCTAGCTTTTGGTTTTATTGCTGCAGTCTCGTATTTTTCTTTTGTTTTCTATTTCATTTATTCCTGCTTTTATCTTTATCATTCCTTCTTTTCAGTTTCTTCAGTTTTTTTTATTGTTGTTTTGGTGGTTCTTTTCCAGCTTTCTGAGTTGAATGTATAGCTCATTTATTTTCAATCTTCCTTGTTGTCTAATATGAGCATTTGAAGTTGTAAGTTTTCTTTAGGAGACTGCTATGACATTCCATAATTTAGATATGTAGCATTCTAGTTCATTTCTAAACAGGTCATTATTTCCGTTTCGAATTTCTGTTTAATCCAAGCGTTACTTAGAACACAGTTTTAAATCTAAAGATGGGTAGTTTTAGTGATGCTGTTACTTAGTCTTGCTTTTTGGCCATCTATTTGTTAATAATTTCTAAGTTTACCACATTAATTCCTCCATGCACATTTTAGAATTTTGTCTTTTTTTGAACTTGAGATTTTTTTTTTAATGGTCTGTTAAAAACATTGATTTTTTGGTCAGGTTATTTATTTAATGTTATTTATTTAAGAGAGAGAGAGAGAGAGCATGAGCAGGGGAGAGGGGCAGAGGAAAAGAGAGAGAGAGAGAGAATCTGAAGCAGGCTCCATGCACAGGGACCCTGGGATCATGACCTGAGCTGATATCAAGACTTGGGAGCTCAACCCACTGAGCCACCCAGGCGCCCCATTGGCAAATTTATTTTCTCATTTTTTTAAACATTTATTTATTTTTGAGAGACAGAGAGAGACAGAGCACAAGTTGGGGAGGGGCAGAGAGAGAGGGAGACACAGAATCGGAAGCAGGCTCTAGGCTCTGAGCCGTCAGCCCAGAGCTTGACGCGGGGCTTGAACTCAGAAACCGCGAGATCATCACCTGAGCAGAAGTCGGACACTTAACCGACTGAGCCACCCAGGCGCCCCTTTGATAAATTTATTTTCAAAGGATGTATGTCCTCCAGGTGCACAGTGTATATAAAGTGAATACCTGAATATTTACATACATAGAAGTGTATATGAGCACATATCCCTGTTTACTCAGACTTGCTCATTATCATCATGGAAATCCCTTCTGTATTTCCTTTGATCTGTGAATATCTGAGCCGGAAATGTGTTACTGTCTCCTTGGAATTCAGAAAGATGTTGGTATACGTATTTATTTTGAAGTTCTGATAACTGGTGCATAGCATTTCATGACTTTTATAGTTGCTTAATTGATCATCTTTTATTAATAAAATATTCTTCTCTGTCCCTTACGATAGCTGTCACCTTTAATTCTGTTTTATTTTCCCCTGACATTCAAACTACTAATTCCATGTTCTTTTTGTTCCACAGTTGACTGGCATTTTGCTTTTTTATTTTATTTTCAATCTTTTTGAGTTCCTTTCTTCCAGAAGTATGGCTTGTAATGAGCATATAACTTTTTTTTTTTAATTTTTTTTTCAACGTTTATTTATTTTTGGGACAGAGAGAGACAGAGCATGAACAGGGGAGGGGCAGAGAGAGAGAGGGAGACACAGAATCGGAAACAGGCTCCAGGCTCTGAGCCATCAGCCCAGAGCCCGACACGGGGCTCGAACTCACAGACCGCGAGATCGTGACCTGGCTGAAGTCGGACGCTTAACCGACTGTGCCACCCAGGCGCCCCATAACTTTTTTTTTTTTAAAAACATGTGTTACTTGTGGCATCAGAAATGTGAAAATTCTGTGTGGGCTGAAAAATCCCTGCATCTTGACTGCGTTGACAATTTCTGCTCAGCCTTTGGGATGATGTTCAAACATTCCCTCCTCTAATGAAACCCTTCTGGAAATTCCTCACCCTGAAAATAAGTGGATTTCTCATCTCTTTTCCTTTTTTATTATTTTTTTTTAAGTTTTATTTATTTATTTGGGAGAGGCAGAGACAGAGCGCCAGTGGGAAAGGGGCAGACAGAGAGGGAGAGAATCCCAAGATGATGAGGTGATGGCCTGAACTGAAACCAAAAGTCAGGCACTCAACCGACTGAGCCACCCAGGCACCCTTTTCCTCTCTTTCTCTATGCCACTTTATTACATTTAAATTCTAGCTCTTAGTACATTGTATTGTAAGTATCTACTCAACTAATTTCCTTCAGGATTCATGAATAAGGAAACAACATTCATATTTCTTTGCTTCTTCAATCTTCCTACTCCCAGTACGCCGGGGGGGGGGGGGGCCCGGCCGGACGCTTACACTATGTTGTGTTGGGTTCTGTACCTGCCAGCAGAGACCTTGGGGTCTCTGGAGTATTGAGAAGTTATGCCTGCTGCGTGCAGAAGCGTTTCAAAGTGCAGCAGAAGGAGAGTGCTTCATATAGAGACAGAGAGACAGGAAAGCGCTGGTCCTGTTTGAGACTTTCCCAGAAGGTCATGGTGGCTGGAAACTGTTTTGCATGAAGCAGGCAGCAGGGCGTGGGGGTAGATGAGGATGGAAAAGGAATAGATGTTCCCGCGAAAACATTCTTTCCCTGCAAATGGAGACACTGCGTCTATCGTCCTGTTGTAAAGTCTTTGGGACCCAACGTGGAACCTTGCTTTAATAATTTCTCCTAGAATTGAACAGCTGGCCATCCTTGGCCTCCTGAAGAGTGCAGCTTAACTCGGGAGAAATCACTCAAGGAAAACTTGGCCAGGGGAACTGAGACCTGGCCAAGAATCGCAGCACTCATAAATAATGCAGCGCGGTCCCATTTTTCTGTCCCCGCCCCCGTCCCCCAACCTGATTCTATTGGGGGTTTATATTCCGTGCTTGCCTTTATGCACAGAAGCCTAGCACGTTGGGCACCGTGCCCAGTTTGTTTTATTTTATGCTTATTCTTTGCTCGCTGCCCCTGACTCCACAGGGGAAGGCGAGTTGCAAATGGCTGTCGCCTCAGTTTCCCCGTTGTCCCCATTTCTAGGAGCGTGAATGCTTATGTGAGTAGGTTGTTTGAGTACAGAGCCCCCACCCCCCCACCCCCGCCTGCCCCTCTCCCCCCCCCCCCCCCCCCCGTCGTGTTCACTCTTGCCATCGAGTGACCTTCTTTTTCTTCCAGGATGACTCTCGTCACTGCTCTCTTTTGTGGTTCTTCTTGAACCTGCCCGGTACCCCCGACACAGATTCTAGTGGCCAGAGGTGGTAGAAACACAGCTTCCTCTGAACGAAAAGCTATATGGGGCAGAGGGGTGGGACTTGGACAGACAGCTTGTGTTGCTTAAGCAGAGAGACATGGGGTTGAGTGGGAGAACTGAGGTCACGGACAAGCTGGTCAGGAGCTAGTGTGTTTGAAATACTCGCACTAAACCTAGCGAGCCACCAAGACTTTATCACATGTTGACACTGTTGGCAGAAGGTACCATTCAGTGCAATTTTGGTAGTGACACACGATCTCTTGATAAGAAAGACCTGTCATCACTTAGAAAAGTCAGCGATGAATCTGGCCATGATAGAATCACAATGGCAGCTAGTTAAGGACCACGTGCTACGTGTCCTGGAGTGTGCATTTTATCGTTAATCATCAGGGACAGTAGCATCGAGTGGGCATTCTATACTATCGGACTTTATAGAGGAGGAAGGTGACATTTAGGGAGGTTAAGGGACTCCTCCAGGGTCGGGTGAGTAGGTGGTGGGGCTGGGATTTGCCTCACTATGCCTAAGTGAGATGTCTCAAATGAGAAAAACAGGCCTCTCCTGGCAAATAGACTCTTAACTTTCCTTTAGTGTTTTTACTTGTTTCTCTTTGGATCCTCTTTGTCTATTTCTTTTCCTTAAAAAAAGGGTTTTTTTAAGTTTATTTATTTATTTTGAGAGAGAGAGAGCGAGCATGAGCAGAATAGGGACAGAGAGAGAGAGAGAGAGAGAGAGAGGAGAGGAGAGAATCCCGAGCAGGCTGTGCGCCGTTAGCACAGAGCCCGATGCAGGGCTCGAACTCCCAAACCTTGAGATCGTGACCCGAGCTGAAACCAAGAGCTGGGCACCCAACCGACTGAGCCTCCTGGGCGCCCAAGAGACTGAGCCACTCAGACGCCCTATTTCTTTTCTGAATCCTTTTCCTCTGAAAGTCCTTAAGTACTCTTGAAACTCTGGCCTTTAGTTATTCTATCAACTCTGATGTGCTTCTCTGCTCACCTCTATGTCGACTCTCTCATTACAGATACCCCCAGCCCAGACCTTTCCTCTAACGCTTTTGGGCACCCTTTTGAGTGATCCACAGAGCCTCAAGTCAACGTCTTGGTAACTCTTGATGAATGAAGTCTCTTAGCTGGACGCTTGAAATTCATGCTAGAGACCTTACACCTTTAACACCAAGGTATATACACACACATCACAGAGGACAGCCAATTCAGTCTTTACCTGATATCCACTGTATCCCCTTCCAATCCATTTTCCACAGCATAGCCAGAATAAGTTTTATTGTTAAAACGAGTCAAGTAGTTGTTGTCGTTCTCTATCTAAAGCCCTTAAGTGGTCTCGTCTTCGTTACTTTTTTTTTTAATTTTTTTTTTTTAACATTTATTTATTTTTGAGACAGAGAGAGACAGAGCATGAACAGGGGAGGGTCAGAGAGAGGGAGACACAGAATCCGAAACAGGCTCCAGGCTCTGAGCTGTCAGCACAGAGCCTGACGCGGGGCTTGAACCCACGGACCGCGAGATCATGACCTGAGCCGAAGTCGGCCGCTCAACCGACTGAGCCACCCAGGCGCCCCTCGTCTTCGTTACTTTTAAGATAATCTCAAAGACTTACACAGGACATGTTAATTTGCTAACCATTGATTCATTGAATCTTCATGACTCTCTGAAGTTGTGATATATTATTACCCCTTATACCGATGAAATGAAGACCGGAGACGTTCAGTTGCCTTCCCAGAATCATAGAGATAGTAAGTGATGGAGCAGAGTGAGGTCTACACTGTGTGGCTCCGGAGGCCATTGTTAGCCATTAGTCTTTGCAGCCAGTCTCCTCGTGGCATATCCCACATGATCCCACTGGAAATGTTCAGACTCCCTTCATTTTTCTCGGCCAAGTTGACTGGTAGGATCCTGGAGAGAGGAGGTGTAGGATAGAGCCCCCAGCCGGCCAGCCAGCCAGCCCATAATGCACTTAGAGTAAAAGCAAGAAATAAACCTTAGCTCCTCAAGGTTGTGTATTATTATCATTACTTCCAAGCTAATGTGTTGGTGCATTGTCGGGGCTCTACGAATTCTGGTGAAGGATGGACTGAAATTGTTGAGATTGCACAATGTGAGAACCAACAGGGGGCCTCCATACCATCCATGAAGGTTATATATGGCCCTGGAGAGAAATCGCCACGCATCATCAGGGACTGAACCAAGAAGGAGTATGCATTACCTGTTACGTGCTAGGTATTTTGCGATGCAAGGAGGATAACATGGTCACTGGGCAGCCCCAAAGACAGTAATTTTGATAGGAATGGAAGGGTCAGATCTCTACAGATTTGTCTGGAGTAACAGATTCCACATCTGAGCTGTATTAATTACATCTAAATAGCTCAGTTTCACTATGGCCACTCCCCCCCCTCCCTGCTTCCTGCTTTTAAAAAAGAAATTCTGTGGCTTGGTAAGATCGACTCTACAGCATCAATTTGTGAGGTATATGATGAGTAAACAATATTGCATCACGGTTCTCAATAGAGGAGAAGCTATCAAATCAAGGGCTATACATGGAGAGCTGGGAATATGTCAGAACCATTTAGTTCTGCTGAGGGCTGATTTTATGAGGCAGAAACAACACAGGATATGATTTTAGTAAATATTTGGATGGCCCTCAAAACACCAGCCTTTTTGCTCTTTGAGTACAGAGTCTGAAGGTCCCCAGGCACGTTAATTTGCAGCCTCTTTGAATTTCTTAAATGATACAATAGCAATCACTTAAAAAAAAATTTTTTTTTAAAGTTTATTTACTTACTTTTGAGAGAGAGAGAGAGAGAGAGAGAGAGAGTACACACAAGCGAGGGAGGGACAGAGAGAGAGAGGGAGACACAGAATCCGAAGCAGGCTCTGGGCTCTGAGCTGTCAGCACACAGCCGGGTGTGGGGCTTGAACTCACGAACTGCGAGATCATGACCTGAGCCGAAGTTGGACGCTTAACCGAGGGAGCCACTCAGGTGCCCCGTGTTTTTAAAACGCATCTTACATTTCTGTTTATTTTGACGCATGTGAAGATTCCTGTGACCACTGCCACAAACCAGGATCCAAAACAGTTTCTGTCACCCCTCAAAACTCTTATCTGCAGAAGCCCCCAACTCCTACTTCTTGGCAACTGTTGATAGGTTGATAGGTTCTCCATCATGTAGTTCAGGTTTTTTGAAACTGTTGTATAAAGGGAATAATACCATAGGTTCCCTTTTGAGACTGTTCAGCATGGTATCTTCGAGGCCCATCAAAGTCAGAGTGTGTTTGTTAGCTTCCTCTTTCTAATGTTGATTTATGGCTTGAATTGTGTGCCCCCCACCAAAAAAAAAAAAAAAAATTTGTTGAAGTCTTGACCCCTACTGCCTCCAAATGTGACTTTATTTGGAAATAGGATTATTGCAGATGTAATTAGTGAATACGAGGTCATGGTGGGTGGGTCCTTAATCCCATGTGACTCGTGTCCTTATAAGAAGAGTAGAGATGATGGGGTTTGGAGCGGTGGAGGTGTGGAGCCGGAGGCCAAGAAAGAATTCTGTGGAGTTGGGGGGAGGTGAAGGCGGAAGGGAGGCCTCCAGAAGGACTTTGATATGCTAAAGAGGACCCCTAAGATACCCAAGGCCTTGCTATTGTCAAACTAAGGTTGTTTACCCTCTTGTAAGGCTTTAACATTAAGAAAGTTGGGGGTTCCTGGAGAAATGATACACTCTGTGTTTGCCTCAAGTATTTGTCAATGGGCTGCAGGTCATAAAGAAATTTGATTTTACCTGCCTTTTCCTTCTTGCCTTTGTTTTATGAAGGGGAGGGTGATGTTGGGGCTCCAGGAGATGAGTCTATAGGTTTCTGGAGATTAGGCTATTGATAAGATTGCCTTTTTCTTGTCATTTACTAAAGTTTTTGGAAATGGATGGAGACTCGTGTCCTGCAGGACTGCCGTCTCCGTCAGGCAACCATTTGTTTTCTTCCCTTTCTTTGTTCTTGGGCAGCCAGGAGTCCGGGAGGAAAAATGACACGTGTCCCACCCGGGGAGGGGGCGGGGTCTGCTAGTTTGTGCTTGGCCGGCAACTTGCCTTGAGCTCCGTCATCAGAGAGACGCAGAGAGGAGAACGTCATGCGAAGACACAGAGCACAGTCATCCGGAGACCGGGGCCGAGATTGACGTGAGGCTGGCACGTGCCAGTGATCTCCCAGGGCCACCAGAAGCTAGGCAGAGGCAAAGGAGAGGATTCCTTCCGTTGTAGGCTCTGCAGGGAGCATGGGTCTGCGGACATCTTGATTGAGACTTCTGGTCGCCACAACGGTGTGATGCTAATGTCTGTTGCTAAAGATTCCTCAACATCTCCCCGATCTAAGGTACCAGGAACAGAAAATGAGCCTAGAAAAACGTAAGGGCAAGTCGGTGGAAAGACATGGGATAGTTTGTGGGATTACGGATAATTGAATAAAAAGGTAGCAGAAAGAGTGGCGGGTTCTCCAGTCAGTTCTGGAGCTTGGGCACAGGAACTAATTGCCGGTCTCTCCTGGGGACAGTGAAAATGACTCTGCTCCAACTGCTTGCGATTGAAATCCGTTTCCCTTGTTACTAGTAAACGTGAATGTTTCTTCCAATATTTGTCAGCCTTTCGTGTTTGATCTTTTCTCAATTTCCTATGTATATTTACCCCCATTTAGAAATAGGGGTAATCTTCTTTCTTTCAAAAACCTATTGTGAGAGTTCTTGAAATATTCTGGGTTTCGATCCCTTTTCTATCATATAGTATGCAAATAATGTGGTTTAGAATGTTCCTTATCTTGGCCCTGTACCTTTCTTTAAGAGTCTGTTGTCAGACAGATGTTTTAAATTAATCACAAGGTCAAGCCCCAATCAGTGTTTTCTTTTATTTTAAAAAATTTTTCTTTAACATGTATTTATTTTTGAGAGACAGAGAGAGACAGAGAGCAAGCAGGGGAGGGGCAGAGAGAGAGGGAGACACAGAATCTGAAGCAAGGCTCTAGGCTCTGAGCTGTCGGCACAGAGCCCAACGTGGGGCTCGAACCCACAAACCATGAGAACGTGACCTGAGCCAAAGTCTGTTGCTCAACCGACTGGGCCACCCAGGCACCCCAGTGTTTAATTTTATTGATTCTTTCTTTTGTTTGTTGCTTAATGTCTTACCCCATCCCAAGATTATAAAAGTATTCTCTTATATTGCCCACTAACCTAGTTTTTAATGTCCGGGTCTCTAATTCCTCCACAGTTTAATTTTGTGTGTGCAGTGTGAAGGAGGAATATCATTAAAATTTTCCAAATGTATAGTCTGTTACGGCAACTCCATTTTTTTAAAATAATTTTTTTAATGTTTATTTATTTTTGAGAGAGAGAGAGAGAGACAGAGCGTGAGCAGGGAAGGGGCAGAGAGGCATATAGAGACACGGAATCTGAAGCAAGCTCCAGGCTCTGAGCTGTCAGCATAGACCCCGACGTGGGGCTTGAACCCACGAACCGTGAGATCATGACCTGAGCCGAAGTCAGACGGGATGCTTAACTGACTGAGCCACCCATGCATCCCTTGCCGTCTCCAGTTTTCATGTTGGTTTTACCAGCCTTCTCTGATGTCCAGTGCCAACTTCATGGTGTACAAACTTTTCCTTCAAGTCATGATTTTGTTTCTGGACTCTACTGTTTTTGCTGATCTACTTACCTATTCATACATCAACAACACGGTTGTTAAATTATTTTAGTGTCCTAATTTGTTTTCTTAGCTTCCTAATATTAAAAAAAATTTTTTATTACGTTTTTTTTTATTTTTGAGAGGCAGAGACAGACAGAGCATGAGTGGGGGAGGGGCAGAGAGAGGGGGAGACAGAGAATCCAAAGCAGGCTCCAGGCTCTAAGCCGTCAGCCCAGAGCCCAACAATGGGCTCAAACCCACGAACCGTGAGATCATTACCTGAGCCGAAATCAGACACTCAACCGACTGAGCCACCCGGGCGCCCCCCCCCTAATATTTTTTGATAGCAGATAGAACATGTATCCATCATTATTTTTTACAGAATTTTTATGATTAAAAAAAATATTTTCTTTAAAGATAACTTGTTAATTTAGATAAAAATATTGCTGAGAATGTAATTGATAGAGTGCTAAATTTGTAGATACTTTTAGGGGGAGGTTTTAAATACTTGCCTTATTGAGTTATTAAAATCTTCTTTCAGATACTTCATAAATTTTAAGATACTTCCATACATTTATACAATTTTCTTTATATTTGTCTTGTCGATTTTTTTCCTGTGTATCTCGTTTGTTTGAAGAAGATATATCTTCTCAATACTCCTTAAAGAATTTTTTTAATGTTTATTTGTTTTGAGAAAGAGGGAATGTGCATATGCACACACATGTAAGCATGTGAATGGGGGAGAACAGAGGGAGAGAGAGAGAGAGAGAGAGAGAGAATCCCAAGCAGGTTCTGCACCGTCAGCACAGAGCCTGACGTGGGGCTTGATCTCATGAACCACAAGATCATAACCTGAGCCGAAATCAAAAGTCAGATGTTTAACCACTGAGCCACCCAGGTGCCCTCAATAATCCTTTTGATGTGCTCTTCTTTGTGTGCAGCCGAGGAAACAATTTTTGTGTATTTATGAAGTATCTGGCCACCTAACTGGATTGTATTATTACTTAGAATAATTTTTCGGTTGATATCCTTCATTTTTCCAGGTAGCAATCATCTCTCCCACTAAGAATGACTGTTTCCTGTTTTCTTTTCTAATATTCCTTCTCCTTTACGTGTCTGCTTGCATTTATCCCAACGCTAGAAGAATGGGATACAGCAGCTCTGATATCAGGAATTTCGTCTTTTCCTGACTTCCCTGAAAATATTTTTTACGTTGGCATTTATTTCAGATTTTTGGTAGATATGCTTTCTTGAGTTGGGAAGTAGTTTTCCTTAAAAAAAAAAAAAAAGCGGAAGTGTATGAAATGCTTTTCTGGTGTCTGTTTGAATGATCACGTAAATTTGTGTTCTTGGTCTGTTAGGTGGATTCAGTGAATAGAAACCCCGACGTTCATCAGTCCCGTCATCCTTTGTCCTTTAACATGCCTTGTAATTTTTTGTTGAAAGCTGGACGTGATGTATTGGGATATAGGAACTGAGGTAAACTAGACCTTGAGCGTGAAGCTGTGGTGGCGGTTTCTTCCGGTTCCTGGAGGGATAGAGTGCCCTTCCCTCAGGTGGGAAACAATTCAGCCACCCTTTCTTCCTCTGGAGAGTCCTCCTTTGTCACGGAGAAGACAGAGGTATTGGACAATGGCTGCCTTCTTCTCTTCCCTGTCTCCTCCCCAAAGCCCCAGGCTGATCTCCCTCTGTGCTTCAGTGTGAAAACCTGATGGGGTTCCCATGAAAACCCGTGAAACCCATGGTAAAGCCCATGAAAGTGTGGGGGCCCCCTGTGGTATAGGAAAATAGAAGTGTTTGCTCTTGTGTCCCCAGTTCCCTGGCACAGAGTTCCTAAAATCCTTGGAATTTACTATCTTTGGCCTGCTAACGTGATGACTCCAGGTTGGGGGTCACAGGATCGCTTCAGGCTGGGAAGTGGTTACCGGGAAACGCAAAGTTCTGACTGGAGGGTTGGAAACACCCTCTCACCCCAACCTCCAGGAGAGATGGGGGCGCTGGAGATTGAGTTCAGTCACCAGCGGCCAATTATGCCTGTCAAAGGAAGCCTCCGCAAACACCCCTAAACTACAGTGGGGTTCACAGGGCTTTTGGGTTCACGAACACAAGGATTCACTGAGAGGGTGTGTGTGCCCCCCATTGGTGGTTGGCGTTTGAAGTGGGGCAGTCTCGTTGGACTTAATTAATAAGCCCCTTAACGTTTGGGATCTGCACTAACCTTGGGTAGCGTCAGCACTGGATGGAATCATCAGACACCCAGTGGGTGTCAGAGAATCAGAGACACCCTAAGACTGGGGTGACCCCTCCCCGGAGTTTCTCGGCCTCACACAGGTCCACACCTGGCCTCCAGCAGCCCATCTACCTGACCCTGTAGGGGTCCCTAAGTCTATAGTTTCAGGCAAGCAGATCTTGACTGTAACTCTGTTTCTCCAGAATCCAAGATGGAGGTCTGCTGTTCAGTCCTCTCACGGATCCAAGAAAAGTCACTGATTCTTCCATCTGTTCGACTGGAAGAAAGGGTGTTGGAAGGATGGGAGTAACGACTTTCAGTCTCTTTCCGCGCTGGAACCGAAACCTGAAGTCTCCTCACGTTGTTTGTGTGAGCCCGGCTTCTCCAAGACGTGTTATTCTTTTGCACTCTCTGGGTAGGATTGGCTCCGAGTTGGCTTCTGTGTCTGTGAGTGGGGCTAGGCTACAGTTTTTCATTGGTACGTGGATCGTGCTTGTACGGCTTTGTCTTCAGGATTCACAGAACTAGCTGAGCAACTCTCCGCCTTTTCGGTTCTGGGGTTTTTATTGTTATCTGAAAGGTTTGGCAGAACTCGGCTCGCAAAGCTTGGGCGGGTGTCTTTCTTTTATTTATGTTTTCCTTTTTCGGTTTCCCTTCTTGTACTCATGAATGCCCACAAAACCCAAGCGTACACATGCATATTCAAACATACGCGTATATAATTATGCATAAAAGGAATTACAGCGTGAAAACATTTTGTTATGGAATCCTTAATTTACACGTAATCTCTCGTGTCTTCTGTTTTGCTAACTTTTCTTTCTTTCTTTTTTTTTTTTAACCTTCCCTCCACTTTCCTTCCCAGCTCATTACCCAGATACTCTGTAACCAGGGCTTACAGCCTGGCACGCAGCTCTCTGCAGCCTTTGCTGTGCTCACAAAATTATACAAATGCATGGGCGTGTGTGCACGGGCAGACGCACAAACACACACGGAGGGAATTATTTTGATTTTGTTCTGCAGAAATCAGAACGCACGTATATTTGCCTCTCGGCTTCTTGCCCGTTTCACTGTCAATACATTGTGCAGATCACTCCAGATCAGCTGTTTAAAAATCTAGCCTTTTTTTTTTTTTTTTTTTTATGACTACCTAATTTTCCACAGTAGGGTATTCACTGTTCCCTGCTTTTTTCTTCTGCAAATGATTCTGCATTAACAACCCTCACACATTTCGTAGATACTGGTGCTTTCATTTCTATTTGATAGGCTCCCGGGAGTGGGATTTCTCAGTTGAAAGGTACGTGTGTTTTTAATTTTAATAGCTCTTTCCAAATTGCTTTCGCCGGTCCCTCGTTTGGAGTAGTTTTTTGACAGCATTTCCAATTTCTTCAATGGTTATTGGTCTACTCGAGTTTTCTACCTCTTCGTGAGTCAATTTCAGTAAATTATGTTTTCCGACGGAGTCATTCATTTTGCATGGATTTTTAAGAGCGGTGGTATAAATTTTACATCGTGTTCTCGTATAATTTTAGAAGTTCTTCCTTGTATCTGTAGAGCTTTGAACACTGTGTCTGTGTCTTTCCTCTTTTTGACTAGCTGTGCTCCATGTCACTCCATAAGTCTTTAATTTGAGAGTAGCCTGGAGACTTGAAATATTTTGAATTTGTTTAGTTTAGGCTTGAATGTGTCAACCACTCTTTACTCTGCAGCCGCCATTCTCCAAAGCATGGGGGTTAATCCAGCATTTTCCTCCCATAGATTTGCCATATTTCTTGGTCTCTTGAACTTACTCTTGAAAAAATGTGGGCTTTTGGGGTCATCTCTTGGAATTTTGGGGGGGAAAAGCAGACACTGGTTCTAAAAATCCCATGTTTTTAAAAACTTACTTTGAGAGCATGAGTGGGGAAGGGGCAGAAAGAGAAGGAGAGAGAGAATCCCAAGCAGGTTCCACACTGTCAGTGCAGAGCCCGATGCGCGGGCCCACCTTCACGAAACTGTGAGGTCATGACCTGAGCCCAAATCAAGAGTCGGACGTTTAACTGACTGAGTCCCCCAGGCGCCCCCCCTAAAATCACATACTCATCCAGGGTTCTCTGTGTATATTTCTAGCGGACCAGCAGTTTTAACAAAAGTATGTTTGGAAAGACAGGATGTACAGATACAAATAATCCCTGGCAACTCTCTCCAGAGGATAATGTCAAAAAAATAAGCCAAGCCTACTCTATCAGGCTATTTCGCATGCGTTGCCTTCATTAATCTTTACAGCTATACGGCAAGGCGACTGTATAATCATTCCCATTTTATCGTTGGGAAAACCAAGGCTTAGAGAGGTAACCATTTTACCTAATAAGTGTGGTCAGGACTCACAATCAGTTTTCTGGCGTGCTTGCTCTTTTTTTTAAGTTTATTATTTTGAGAGAGAGAGAGAGCACACGAGCACGGGAAGGGGCAGAGAGAGAGAGAGAGAGAGAATCCCAAGCAGGCTCTGAGATGTCCGCGCAGAGCCTGATGTGGGGCTTGAATCCACGAATCGTGAGATTATGACCTGAGCCAAAGTCGGATGCTTAACCGACTGAGCCACCCAGGTGCCCCTTTCAGTTTTTTTTAAATGTTTATTTATTTTTGAGAGAGAGAGAGAGAGACAGAGCGTGAGTGGGAGGAAGACAGAGAGACAGGGAGACACAGAATCCAAAGCAGGCTCCAGGCTCTGAGCTGTCAGTAGAGAGCCCGACGTGGGGCTCGAGCCCACAAACTCCGAGACCGTGACCTGAACTGACGTCGGCCGCTTAACCGACTGAGCCACCCAGGCGCCCTGCCCCTTAAACTTTTTTATTGTAAAAAACACACGAAAAAGTGCACCAAAAATATTAACGAACACAAGAATGTGAGCTAATCCTGTACCAACTGCTCAGGTCAGGGAGATAGTAGCCAGCACCTTTGAACTCCCTTTTGTGTCCCCTCTAATGGCCATCTACACTATCTAAAGTTACAGTCATGTATTCTTCGCTTTTCTTTTTCATTTTACCACCCATCCTCCCTGAACAGGAAGAGTTTTGCCAGTTTTTGACATTGGCGCGGATGAAATTATACTAGGTGCTTTTTTTTTTTTACGCCTTGCGTATTTCACTCAACACTCTGTTTGCGACGAGTCTCGAGGTTTTGTGACGAGTCCCGTCAGGGTGGCTGAGGTTTGTCTTTAGCTCTGTGGGGCACGCTGTTGTGCAACCATACCATTCAGGACGGGTAGACATTTGCATCGTTTCCAGTTCAGCACGCTCCTGGGCGATGGCGCTGAAGAGAGTGCGCTCTCGTATCTCTCCTCTGCTCCTCACACGGGACACGTTTGGGACCAGATGCTGGGGGTTCTTGCCACGCCAGTTCTCGCATTCTCTGCAGACCTCAACTGCATATCCCACAGTTCAGCTCAGCGCTGACTGTTTACTTGGAGACCGCGTTAGATCCCGAGGGTCGAGACCTCAGTCCTACAACCCTGCTTCTTCTTCAGACTCCACTTTCAGGGCCCTAATGATCACCTGTACTTTGACTGACCTACTATAACTCGGGGCTCCCACAACACCCTCCTCCGACTTGATAATTTGCTGGAACAGCTCCCAGAACTCAGGGAGACACATTTGCTGGCTTATATGATCCAGGATGTATGATAAAGGATACGGATCAACACAGTCGGATGAAGGGATCTGTAGGGCGAGCTCCAGAAGAGTCCTGAGTTCGGGAGCTCTGTCCCCGTGGAGTTGGGGTCCACCGCCCTCGTGGCACCTGGATGTGTTCACGAACCCAGAAGCTCTCTGACCCCCTGGTTCAGAGATCTTATGGAGGCTTCGTCATGTAGGCGTGATGGGTGAACTCAGTCGCCAGCCCCTCCCCGCTTCCTGGAGGACGGGGGCTGGACGGTCTGAGCTCCTGATCGTGGCTTGCTCTTTCCGATGACCAGCCCTCTGAGGACCTGGAACCAGTTTTGACACACGTGCTCTGACACACAGGAGCTCTGCACTAGAAATGGGAATAGAACCGAATCTGTTTCTTACTATAAATCGCAATGTCAGAAGCCCTCGTCCAGGAAGCTATCCAAGAGCCCGTCAAGGATCACCTCATTAGAAAAAAAAAAAAAAAAAAGGAAAGAAAGAAAAAGAAGGAAAGAAAAAGGAAAAAAGGCAAAAACAAGAGATGCTCCTGTCACCCAGGAATTTTCCAGGGATTTAAGAGCTCCGTGTCAGGCACTGAGGTCAAAGACCAAATAGATAAACAAAAGGTGTGCTCCTACTTCCTTTATCACTAAGGAACTCACAGAGTTGTTTTTTTTTTTTTTAATTTTAAACGTTTATTAATTTAATTTTGAGAGAGAGAGAGAGAGCAAGCAGAGAGAGGGAGAGAGAGCATCCCAAGCAGGCTCCACTCTGTCCGCGCAGAGCCTGATGTGGGGCTTGAGCTCACGAACGATGAGATCATGACCCGAGCAGAAGTCAAGAGTTGGAGGCTTCACCGACCGAGCCACCCAGGCGCCCCGGAAACTACAACGATTTTATGAGCTGTGGCCAGGAACCAAGGGTGAAGACCGAAAGACGTATTTTTTATTGTATCGCAATGACTACGAACGTTCTTTCTACCCGTATTCGGTAGGCGCGTGCGTGGCTTTCTCTCGTACTTTGGTGTGCGTGTGCATAAATGTATGTGGAGGGAGGAATGCTGGATTATTGGGTATTTGTATCTTCGTCTTTGGTGAGTCGTGCCAGACTGCTTGACAAAGTGGTTTCCCTGATTTTCACTCCCACCTGCACTGTATGGGAGTTACTGTTACTTCCTCATGTCGCTTATTTTCCGGACTGTAGTTTTCGTCTTTGCCAAAGATGTGTCGGGGTAGCTCGCTGTGGTTTTGATTTGCATTTCCTCGATTCTCATGAAATTGAGTACCCTTTCTTTCTTTTTTTCCTTTGGCTGTTTGGACTTCTTCTTTAGTGTTGTGTGATCCGGTATTTCACTCGTTTTAAAAAAACCACGTAGTCCGTTTCCGTAGGGAGGTGTTTACCCTGGGTGTGAATTCTTTGTTAGTTTCATGTGTTTGAAGTATATTTTCCACTGTCTGCCTTGACATCTCTCTCTCTTAATGAGGTCTTGTGATGAATAGAACTTCTTAAGTTTAATGGAATCCAATTTATTATTGTTTGCTTTTATGAGTCAAATATCTTAGGTCTTCTTTCAGGTTTCTCTCTCTACTAAATGACGTGGAGGTATTCTCGTATAGGATACTCTAAAAAGTCTGATAATTTTGACCAATTGAATTTAAAAAAAGCAAACTTGGGGCACCTGAGTGGCTCAGTCGGTTAAGTGTCCGACTGAGGTCAGGTCATGATCTCGCGGTTTGTGGGTTCGAGCCCCATGCCGCACTCTGTGCTGACAGCTTGGACCCTGGGGCCTTGTTTGGATTCTGTCCCCCTCTCTCTCTGCCCCTCCCCCATTCGTGCTCTGTCTCTGTCTCTCAAAATAAATAGATGTTAGAAAATTTAAAAAAAAACCTCAATTTTGCTTTAAAAGATTAAGTCATCCATTGGAATTAAACATTGTTTTGATTTTATAGAGAGGCGTCATATGGTGTATTTTTCTGGAAGAACAGATTTAATTTGGATCATTAGAGGTTTAAAAATCTTTCCTTTAAAGTCGCCCAAGCGCGGAAACTTTGTGTAGACAAATTCCTGTAGCTCTGCCTCATTTTACCCAATATCTCTGTTGTCTGGATCAGGGTGTTAGTCTGCTCGTGCTGCCATAACAAAATGCCACAGACTGGGCTACTTAAACAGTAGAATTTATTTTCTCACCCTTCCGGAGGCCTAAAGCTCAAAACCAAGATGGCAGCAGCATTGTTTTTATTGAGGCCTCTTCCTTGGCTTGCAGATGGCCGCCTTCTGCTGCCTCTTCACACGGTTCTATGGGTGATGCCCCTGGTGTCTCTCCGAGTGTTCTCATGTCTTCTTATAAGGACATCAGTCACATTGGGTTAGGGCCCACGCTGATGGTCTCGTTTCAACGTAAGCCTCCTGTCTCCAAATTCAGTTCCTTTCTGACGTATTGGGGGTTAGAGCTTCAGCGTGTGAGATTTGGAGAGGACAGGATGCATCCCATCACAGTGGCACATGATCTCACATGTCACATGTGTCACACACATGTATGACACACATGTGTGCTTGCTCTTACTTCTAAGTGATTCACGGACCTAGAGACTTGCCTCACGCCGAGAGGGCTTGCGTGGGAAAGGTCGCGTCTCCTCCTGAGGAGACAGTTGGGTTCCTTCTTCCGTGTCCTGGCATCTTGCAGAGGAATGTGAGTGGTCAGAACGTCCATTCCATTGGCCTCTTCCCTTTGATCGAGTTAAACCAAACCGTAGAATAAACCCATCCTTAGAATCCCGGCATCCAGAGGGGCGCCTGGGTGGCTCAGTCGGTTAAGTGTTTGACTCTTGATTTTGGCTCGGGTCATTCATGATCTCACGGTTCATGAGTTCGAGTCCCGCATCGGGCTCTGTGCGGGCCGTGCGGAGCCTGCCGGGGATTCTCACTCCCTCTCTCTCGGCCCCTCACCCGCTTGCGCGGTCTCTCTTCTCTCACAAAAATAAATAAGTAAAGATTAAAAAAATCCTGCCATCCATTCAGAATAAAGAAGACCTGTCAAACCATAAACTTCATGTCCGCCCTGGGTCCTGGGACCCAGCTTGTAGAATAGTGGCACGTTTAGGACATTCCCCAGACGCCTAAGGAAGAGTCACAGAGGATCATCGTGGGAGGGGGGTGGGGGAGGAGGGGAGTGGGAGAGGAGGGAGGTGGGGGAGGAGGGGAGTGCTCCCCGTTGAGAGGAGCAGCAAATGCCATTTTCCCTGTGTTGTTGATTAGCCAGAGCTGGGAGGGGAGAAATTAGGATAACCCCCAGATGTGAAACTCTCGTTGAGAGAATCTGCTGTCCCTGTAGTGCTCCCTGCTTGGTTTTAGGATCCTGTGCTAGTAAGACTGACTTCCTTTCATCTAGCCGAACATTCTGCTGCAGTGCAATCCCTCTGTTTTAGATTCGCATAATGTCTTTCTTCACCTTCAGTATAAACACGCACATGCACACACTCACATGCACACACGCACGCAAGCGCTCAATGCACACAGAGCTACCAAGGCATTTTCTGGGAGGGTTTTAATCCCAAGGACGCAGCCAGTATCTTATTCCGTAGCTCTAGGGGCTGGCACGTAATAGGTGCTCAAATAAATGCAGGTTGCATGAATGCTGGAACCGTTCACGGTCAAGATGAGGAATTACTGAGTCAGTGGGGTCCTAATTAAGAACATCGGAAGGGCAGTGGGAGGGTTGAGTTAATCTCCACTCACCGACGTACAGGCACACTCAGTTTACCCAGCTGTGACATATGCCCACAGACGGGTAGATAAGTAGGTCCTAGATGAGTGGGTAGGTAGGTACATTGAGACGGGGAGGTACAGAGATCGGGGTGTGTATGTGCCTCCTTCAGCTGTCCTTTAGAGATTGTAGAAACGAAGACAGTGGAGGTCCTGGGGGAGAGTCTGTCAGATACACGCGGATGGACCAAGTCAGAATCTGTACCCGCTTCCTTACCTTGTTCCACCTGCTCCCTCTACCTCTGCCCGCCTCCCACCTGAACGAAGATGCCTGCTGTTAAGATGAAAAAAAAAAAAAAAAAAAAAAAAGCCAGGATCCAACCACTTTCCTTGGAATCTTGTAAGGGGAGTGGAACAGATTTAGAACTTTGGCGGTGGCCGTGACTTCTATGCCAAAAAGCTGATTTTTTTTCCCCCCTGAATTGAAGATTCATTGTAAGGTACTAAATCCGGAGGAAACAGTAGGCAGTGCAGCCTGCTTTTCTGTTCTTCTCCTTCCCCCTTCCCGCCGTAGGAGTCCACAGCCCCGACAGCAGATGTCCCTGCTCTCAGCCTGCCGCGGGCGCCCAGGAGCACCTTGACATAGAACAACAGCCTGCTAGATTTCAGGGCCGCCTTCAAAGAAAAAGAAACTCAGCCCCGCTGAAGTGGGAGGAGAAAATATTTCATAAACAGGGACCATTTGGTGAGCCCTCACGCTCTGAAAGGTTCAGGATTCAAAGAAACAGAAGAAAAAGGAAACAACCTAGCATTTCATCCGGAGGCTAGTCAACTCCTTGGGAGTCATTGCCTTGAGGAGCAAATGTTGCAATTCTGATCGTCAGCGTTAGAAACTGGCTGGGAATCAGGGGAAACAGAGACTGCCCTTGTCAGCCATGGCCGTGGCCTTAGCCCCGCCACGTTCCTTGTTGGGAAGCTGGGGGTGACGTGGTTGTTGGTAAAAGCCCGTCTGTCTGGGAGAGAAGAGCAGATGAAATCAAGGGCGTCTGCGTGGGGGCAGGTTGTCTCGTACGATGATGCTTCTAGAGTTTCTTGGGGGTGTGTCACAGCCTCTAAGAATTCCTGCGGCACGAAGCGCGTGTATGTGCACGCACGCGTGTGCATGCGTGTGCGTGTGTGTGTGTGTGTGTGTGTATTTACCTTTTCCACCCTACCTTTGGAATCCCGATTTCCCTGACTCTTAGTTCATGTAAGAATGATAGCAGTAGTTGCTGAACGTTCCTGGGGTACCAGAAAGGAGCAAGATGGATTCATCCATCTGCTGCTGGGAAGGGGGAGGGGCGTGCATCCCTCCGACTCACGGCCCGTGGGACCGGGCTGCTGATTTGCTGTCTGCGGAGAAGCCACATCAGCGGTTGTGTGGTCTACACGAAATTCTGGACCGTGGAGAACTGTCAGCCTCTTAGCAAAAGCGGCGAAGGACAGGTTGGAACACCTTTCCCCGTGCAGCGTGGGCTCGGTCACGGTGGCCCTGGCGACCTGGGGTGCAGAGAGGTGTCGAAGGTGGACACTGCCTGCCCCCCGACCCTGTTGGTTCCGCGCGAACTTTGCCACGGGGACTCCGTGGCTTTGGGCAAGTTACCTGACCTCCTCGGGACGTTGTTCCTCAGATGCAAACTAGGGGGCTATGAAGGGAACGCTTTGTCATTCCGGGGAGGTCTCCGTGGTTCAAGGGCGCGTTCCCGTGAAGCCGCGGGGGCTCGGGCACACGGCTCGTGTCCCCAGAGCTGATCCTCTCCCAACAGCCGAGGCCACGGCACTGCTAACATTGACTGAGCCGTCATCATTCTGAGCCCGGTGTCATCGTCCCAGAAACCCCATCAGTGGGTGCTGTTAGGAAGTCCTTCCTCCACGCGAGGAAATGAAGGCACGGAATGACTTGTCTCCGGGAGGAACACCAGCCCTTGTTAAATCCCACGCTCTGTGCTGGGCCCTGCGCGTGCTGTTCTCGATGAATTCTTCTAACACCCTTGCGGGCATCTCGGTATAAATGTCTCGTTATCTTAAAGTTTAGAGATAAAGAAGAGAAGGCTCAGAGAGGTTCAGTGACATGGCTAGGACCGCACAGGACCGGGGTTCAGATCTCTGCCTTCCTCTCCTGGAGGGTTCATCTCTACCTTCGGGATGTTAACGGGTTGAAGTCGCAGGCCATCCAAACTTCTGTGGTCCCACTCCACTCAGAGCCCGAAGGGATAAACTAATTAAATCAGAGCTGGATATTTTCCAGGTCAATCCATGGATTCGATCTCCCTGGGCGTTCATCACGTCCTTGCTGGTGGCAGTTTACTTCTCCCTGCTGAGTCTTGTGGGCATCTCCAGCACCTGGCCAGCCCGTTCTCATCCCTGCTTCTCTCCTTACTTCTCCTCTTGTCCTCTCTTCCGTCCGTCCATCTGTCCATCCATCCATCCCTTCCTCCCTCCTCCCCTCTCTCCTGAACCAGACAGCGCACTAGGTACCGTGGGTACGACAGCGGACGGAAATCACGCGACGTCACGGAACTTACATTCTGTCAGGGAGAGGTGAACCACGTAAAACCTAAACCATGTTCTGTGGTGATGAGCGTCAGGACACCACAAACAAAAACAAAATAGGGGAAGGGGAAGTTTGGAATTTGAGGCAGAGCAACCAACGAGGGCCTCGCTAGGAAGGTGGCGTTCGAGTAAAGCCAAATGAAGTCAGTGGTGGTCTCCGGGAAGAGCTTTACGGACAGACGGGCAGGAGCAAATGATGAACCCCTGAGATGGGAGCACCAGAACCAAAAAGAGGCCAACGCAGAGGTGGCAGAATGAGCCAGTGGCAGGTTGGAGCGGGTCGGGCAGGGCCCTTCCGTAGCCTGGCGACGACTTTGGCTTTCGGTCTGAGTTAGGCGGGAATCTGTCAGAAGACGTAAAGCAGGGGTGCTACGTCATCTGACTTCGCTCTGATGGGGTTGCTTAGTTTTAACAGTACAGACCGAAGAGGGGCTGGTGCAGAAACGGGAGGTCAGCTGGCATACTATTGCAATGGTACAAGCAAGAAAGGTTGGTGTCCTGGACTGACCCAGTAGTTGCGGGCGTGGGGAACGTGGTCAGGTTCTGGCTGTAGTTGAAGGTGGAGGCGCCAGGACGCGGGGACAGGCCATTTTTTCCTGGTCTGTAGAGAAGGCAGACACGTCTTCTAGGTCTGGAAGTTTGGCCATTTGGGAGGATATTACCTGTGGTAGCACTAAGCAGAGGAAATCAGACAACATAGGTGGGACATAGTCGCAAAGAAGACGCTAGGTTGGGTCCTTCCAGAAGCAGAAGCACGTGCCAGTGTGGGGTGAGGGACACACAAGAGGTTTTGGGACTTGATGAAGGACAGGTAGCAGCGAGGTGGGAACGGCAGGTCGACGCCTGCAGAGGAGAAGGCAGAGGAGGAGGGTGGGGAGAAGTTGTTGCAGACACAGCTCTAAAAGGAACCCGGCCAGGCCAGTGGAGGGAGGGAGGCCTCAAGCCGGAGCTGCCCGTCAGTGACGCCCCCTGCAGCAGGGGCTTCGAGATATATCGTGACTTCCTCGGAGAGGGTGCCCAGATCTAAACGGGGGAAGGCAGATCCACACTGGGACAAACGTGTCAGAGCCAGGTGTCAGGAGCCTCGCTGAGCGGGAAGTAAGGGTGGGACCAGGAGCAAGAAGGAGGATGGTGACAAAGTTCCATAGTACTCACCCCGGGGAGCCGGGTATTTCTCTGTTCTAGGTATCATCTCGCTGAGTACTCGCAACAACCCTACGTACCGATCTAGCCAGAAAGACAGGAAGAAACCAGGTTTCACGAGTGCCGAGGAAAGTGTGGGATGCTAAGGGGGGTGCTGGCCAGGGTGGGGATTAGCTTCTCCACCTCGATGCCCCCGTATCGCTTCACTTGGGTTGGCTACTACTGTATGCATCTGTCTCCCTTGTCAAACACGGCTTTTATAGAGATGCCCACACAACACTTAAAAAGGAATCCGTTGCACCAAGTGGATACAAGGGTGGATATAAGGAAGGAGGGATGGATGGATGGATGGATGGACGGACGGATGGACGGACGGACAGATGGATGGAAGGAAGCTGAGAGAATGGTCCACAGGGGAACAACCAGGACGAGTATGGATCCCAGTTTTTAAATAAGAAAACAGAAGCACAGAGAGATTAATTAACATAAATAGTGTATCTTGAATTCAGACAGCGGGACGCCAGAGTGTGTCCTCTTAACCACTGTGTGAGGAGCAAAGACAGCTGTAGTTCCTCCATCCTGGAAGCCATCAAGCAGCGTGTGGTTGGACTTTCTGGCTAAAGCCCCAGGATCAGGCCGGATGATTGTCATAAGGCCACTTCCTGCTCAGAGCTCTCTTCCGGCTCGAAACCCCCATCCCAGCCCTGGTATGATCACTTCGCCGTGTAGGGACACGACCCAAGTCTGTCTTCCCTTCCACTTTATTTGCAGAGCTTAACCCGTATCGGGGCTCAGTCAATGTGTGTTGAATAAATTATTCAACAGTTAAAAAAAGTAATCGAAGAAATACATGCAGGCAGACGGCCTTTCAGGTGCCACAGTGTGGTCAGCTCATCATGTGCCCGTACCGATGAGTAGTGTTTTCGCTGAAATTATTTCTCCGCCCCGAGGGCCGGCAAACGGAAAGGAGTGGCCTCGGGCACCCCAGCTTGTCACCCGGTCTGCTGGAGTGCTCGTGGTTCTCCACCATTCCCTTTTCCTCAAGGAGCTTTCAGAGCAGAACGCTCCCCACCCCCTGCCCCAACCAACGTAGTGTTTGTTTGTTTTTTTAATTTTTTTAACGTTTATTTTTGAGACAGAGAGAGAAAGAGCATGAACGGGGGAGGGTCAGAGAGAGAGGGGAGACACAGAATCTGAAACAGGCTCCAGGCTCTGAGCTGTCAGCACAGAGCCTGACACGGGGCTCGAACTCACGGACCGCGAGATCATGACCTGAGCCGAAGTCGGCCGCTTTACCGACTGAGCCCCCCAGGCGCCCCCCAACGTAGTGTTTTAAAATGGTAACCATTCTGATCATTTCTCGGGATTCCGTGGCTGGTGGGGTGCTCCTGATTATGCCACGTTTGCTCATGTTCCGTTGACCAAAACAAGTCCTGTGGGCGAGGCCAGGTTCAAAGAGTAGCCGAGTACGTTTCGTCATGATGATAGGAGCCACAAAGCCGTATCGTGAAGGGGCGCATCCAAGAGGGTGAGAGACATTTGTGACTGTTCTTACAACATACCGCCCTTGACCTTCTGGGTCCAGCTACCCGCAAAGGATCCTCTTGGCTGGTGTCCTCTCCTGCAGCTGGGCCCTGTTTTTCACCTTTTTCATGTTAACCCCGTCGAAGTTCCTGGCTTTGCCCCCGATCTGCGTCTGATGCAACTGTTCCATCCAGTTTTTAAATACGTGGACATCAGCTCAATGTAGACTGGGTTTTGCCCCTGGACTTGGCTTTTGTGAAGTCCTGATTGTTCTCGTGTGGACCATTCTTTCAAAGCTTCCTTCCATCCATCTGTCCATCCACTCATCCATCCATCCATCCATCCATCTCTCCTTCCTTATATCCACATTACATCTATTTGGTGCAATTGATTCCTTTCTAAGGGTTGCGTTTGACAAGGGAGACAGATGCATACATTAGTTGCCAACCGATATGGGGGCACCAAGTTGGAGAGGCTAATCCCCACCCTGGCCAGCGCCCACCTCGCATCCCACGCTTTCTTCAGCACTCACAAAACATGTTTGTTCGTTTTTGTCCTGTCTTTCCTGCTAAACTGAAACTTCTTTGAACGCAAGGACCGTGTTTGTCTAATTTACCGTCGTAGCCTTACCCTCAGCACAATGCCTGCGTAAAGGACACGTTTCATAAACATCTGTTGAATTGAACTGAAAGTTGCAGAAAAGAGATGACGTTTGAACGAGGCTCCAAACAATAGCGAGTAACATTTAATCCGCAGCAACTGGGTGAGTGGCTGGGGTTGTTCTCATTTCGTAAGTGAGGAAACAGGTCCAGGAGGTTAAGTGAGTTGTTCGGGATCACGCGGATGTTAAAAGGGATGGGGCCGGGTTTCTGGTCCTACAGGCTGCGTGCATTCCGCTGACAAATTACTATCAAATGCAGGGGGGGAAAAACCCGGGGAAGAGAGACTTGGCCTCTTTTACTGACGACTCACTAGTGATAGTCAGCAGATCCTTCCCACATTTCTGAGTCCTGCCTTGCTAGTCACCCATCCATCAATTCATCCATCCTCCTATCCGCCCGTACATCTGCCTTGGTCATCCGTCCAGCAAATGTTTAATGAGCTCCCGAATTCGTCTTATTCGTAGCTGAATCCCCAGCACCCGGAAATGTACTTGGGGTGTGCAGTCGATGCTTGTTAAGGACTGGTTGAATGAATGTTCCAGGCAGTTGGAAGGCAGTATGGGCGTGGCAATAATTAGAACGTGGACTCTGGAGCCGGTTTGTCACGGGTTCAAGGGTTTAGCTCTGCCATATTTCAGCTGGATGAGCTCGTGCAAGGTATCCAGACTCTGCCTCAGTTTACTCATCTGCACGCGGGATTAACGATCGTGCCCACCTCCTGGGATTATTGAGGTTCAGACAGGCTGATAGAGCACCGATGCTCGCACCCGCACGATACTGCCTGACCCGTTACAGACCCCTCGTGGTGTTACTGGTTTATTATCATTAAATAAGTCGGATAAAGCATTGACCAAATAAGACAGAGTCACTGCTGTCCTAGAACCTACATTTTAGAGAATTAGACAGATATCTACGAAGCCAACACTTCTGTAGCTACACTTTTGTCTGAAATTGTTCGCTTGTCCTTGCCGTCGCTTCTTGGATACCGGGGGTAGGGAAGCCTTGCTGGTCTTTTTCCTTGGCCCCGTTAGAGGAGGGAGGGGACACTGCCTCCTGTGTGCGGCACTGGGCATCTCTTGGCATCCAAGCGGCCAGCCCAGTCCGCGTGTCCGCACTGAAGGTGCGGATCTCATCTCCTTCCCGGACATGGTCAGACGTGCCCACCGTGGAGCGGGCAGAGTGAATTTCTGGAAGTAACCTGGGAGCCTCACCCTTCCGTGCCCCAGCTGCTGAGACCGGTGTGAAGCTTGGGAACTGCGTGCATGTGAAATGTGACTTGAGGCTTCAGCTCTGTTCCCCGCTCTTCCAAATGCTCTGGAGCCCGAGAGTGGCAATTTCTGGCATCCTTAAACGTGACCGCATCGCAAGTATCTGAGCACGGGGAGACTTGGCCGTGGGGGTGTAGCTCATGGCACCTGGGAGGGTTATTGCCAGGCTTGTGATCAGCACACCCGGGGCTCACGGGCTCCAGGAGCCGGAGCAGTAATTTTTACCCCTGACTCCCCGCTTCCCTGCAGATTGATGGATACAGATAAAATACCCAACAGCAGGCACATTAGGACCTAAGGCGCTAACTCAGGCAAGGCTGCTCCTCTTGGACTAATGTTCCCTTTCTGTTGCAAAGATTTCTGGAACACGGCTCAGAAAACCAAAGGATTTCAGAATTGGGAGGGATATAAAAACGCCACAACGAAAGCCGAAGCCAGCTTGATCGAAAGTCTCTTCCGGTGAGACCTCGGCCGTCTCTTCACTCACTCCCCAGCTGCACTAAATTCTCACCCCTTTCTAGAAAACACCCCATTCTTCTTGCCTCTGTGACTTCTGACACGCTGGTCTTGCATCCTGGACGGCCGTTCCAGTGGAGAGTCATTCGGTCGGAGGTACCAGGAAATGCAATTCGTACTGGCTTAAGCGAAATAAAATATTACCTATTGACTCACGTGACGAAGGGTCCGAACGGTCTGCCTTGCAGGTACGGTTTGATTCAGGGCGTAAATAACGCTAACAGGATCCAGCCTTTGGCCGTGCTTCTTGTGAGCGGCTCTGTTCCCAGGATCTGCTGTTTTTGTTGGCAGTTTCAAGATTCTCCCCTTAGAGTTGCCAGATGGTTCCAGCAGCTGTAAGCTTCGCATCCTCCTAGCACCCAACGTAGTGCAAAGGATACCTTCCTGCACCCCCCCGGCCAGTGTCCCCTTGTCTCCCGTTGGCCCTACTTAGACAAGGCCGTGGGATGTCCCGGCTGGCCAGGAACCCCTGGAGCTGTGGGCAGGCTCGTCCTACGCACTCAGCCGCGTTGAGAATAGACAACAGGTTTCCCAAAGGAGATTTTTGTGTTTTTAGCAGAAGGAGGAAGGATGGACTGTGGGCCGGGGACAGTGTAATTTTTGCTGTCGTTTTTTTGCCTGGAAAAGGCCACTCGTCGTTGAGCCTTTAGTTACTTTTCCGTCTTCTCTCCAGGCTGACTTAATAACCTTGACCTCTATGCTTCCACGGCTGTTGAGAGTGAACTTTTTTTAATTTTTAAATCCTCCTGTGGTTGTCCTTTGCACGTCTGCCTCCCCGCCTGGGCTTTGGCCCCACCAAGGGAACTCACGTTGGAGTAGTCCGACCGTTAGGGTTTCGTACTTGGTGTACAGTCGGGATCCAAACGTTTATTGAACGAAAGGGTGATCTCCCAGATCCACCCTTCGTTTTAGTGTCCGAGTCCTCGCTATTAAATACTGAAACCCGGGGGCGCCTGGGTGGCTCAGTCGGTTAAGCATCCGACTTCAGCCAGGTCACGATCTCGCGGTCCGTGAGTTCGAGCCCCGCGTCGGGCTCTGGGCTGATGGCTCGGAGCCTGGAGCCTGCTTCCGATTCTGTGTCTCCCTCTCTCTCTGCCCCTCCCCCATTCATGCTCTGTCTCTCTCTGTCCCAAAAATAAATGAACGTTGAAAAAAAAAATTAAAAAAAAAATAAAATAAAAAAAAAATACTGAAACCCGTACGTGATCATTCCTGGGGTCGAACTGTGCCCTACCCGACTCCCAACAGTGCTTCTCCTATTCGGTGATTGCCCTCGGTCGAACAAGGTCGCCCTCCAGTATTTGGAATTAGGGTCTTCCTAGACTGGGGTGGGACCTCATTCAGCGGCTGGTGTCCCAATAGGAAGAGATGCACCCCGAGGGGAGGAAGACAGAGGCGGAAACGGGAATCACGCAGCCGTTAAGCCAAGGAACCCTGAGCATTGCCAGCAACCGCCCGAAACCAGGAAACGGTGGTGTAATGCTTATTTATTTTTGCGAGACAGAGACACAGAGTGTGAGCAGAGGAGGAGCAGAGAGAGAAGGAGACACAGAATCGGAAGCAGGCTCCAGGCTCCGAGCTGTCAGCACAGAGCCCGACGTGGCACTCGGACCCACAAACCGAGAGATCACGACTCGAGTCCGAGTCGGAGGCTCAACCGACAGAGCCACCCAGGCGCCCTGAAATTTCTGTGGGTTTAAGCCACCCCGTTTGGGGTATCTTGTTAGTGGGGCAGCCCCGGGACTCGACTTCCTGGAGGGAGTCGTTCCACTCGCTCCCGTACAGTTTGTCCCTGTCCAGCAACTCGTTTCCTCAGCAAATGCTGGTCAGATACTTACCGCGTGCCAGGCCCTGGAGAGGCGCTGAGGACCAACACGGCCCCGTGCGTCAGGGGGCCGGCAAGCGGGCGTTCCGTGCCTTTGCCTTATTCCGCGACGGGTGCCCACGGACGGGTGGCTCCATACAGCACACCGTATCTGGGTGAACCTGCTGATTCTGGAGCCAGCCGGCCCTAGACTCCTGTCCCCGATCCACCGCTCCCCGGGTGTGCGACCTTTGACCTCGGTCCGGCTCAGTCCCTCGTCTTCAATCCTGGGTGACATGGAGTCGGCACGGGGGGCTGGCGGAGGCGTCCCGGGCAAAGCGTTCGGCCCGTTGCCTGGTCCAGATCAGCAGCCGTGTTTATGGCCTCCTGAAGAATTTGGAAATAGCGGTCCCGCAGCCCCGAGTCTATCGTGTCAGTTTAACCACAGCAGGTGTGATTGGAAGTCCCTGTCACTTCCCTGGTTGCATGTATTCAGTGATGCTCGTGAGTGCTGATGCCTGTCAGAACGACGCCCAGACCTCCCACAGAAACATCACCTCCCTTGCTCTGAAAGCTCTGCCTCGAGTAATGCAACCGCCCAGAGACGATCCGGCTGGCTTCGAGAGCCACGTTACGCTGTCGACCGCGATGGAGCTCGTAGGTAATGAAAACCAGCCAGGCGCTTTCACACACCTGCTTTCTCTGTTAAGGGCTTGTCCAGATGGTTGCTGGGCCCCGAGGGCAGGACCTTGTGTTTATCTCTGTTACATTTCATGTTGTGTGATTCAGCCTTCCACACCAGCTGGTGGAGGTCTTCAGGGATCCTGATTCTATTATGTAGCATATTGCCTACAAGATGAAGTCCCAACTTTGTAGCACGCACAGATTTCTATCAGCCTTTCTTTGAGCCCTCGATAGAAATGTTGAATATTGGGCCAGAGGCCGAGCCGGGCCTCCCTCCTGGCTGTCACGTAAAGACACTCTTCCGGCAATGTCTTAGGGCCCCTGGTGGCAAGCTCCGGAAAGGGCTGCCAGGATCCTCTGTCCCGTCCTGTCTGCTGCAGGAAGACACGGCTTCCGAGTGGTTTTCTGTCCCAGCTCTGTCCTGCTCTCAGAAAAGCCCCCGGCCCCTGGAAGGGGACATTCGGGTACCACGGTGTCAGGTGGCTAAGCCGAGGTCCCTGGGGTTAACTGAGACGCTTCTGCATTTATTAGAGCTTCGGGGGTCCGTGTAATTCTGAAGGATTCCAGAATATCTTACAGGTTTAACTGGTGTGCCCGTGGATGCGTGATGAACCCACAGTGTAGGAGCCTGTTGGGGAATGATACTCGTAGCTGTAACTATTCATCTTTATTAGTAAGCACTTAGATTTTGGGGGGACAGGCCCATGCACTGACTCACTGGATCCTTTCAACAAACGTTTGATGTGGACACTGTGGTAGATGAGGAAATGGGAACCTCAGAAAGGTTAGGAAAGTTGTCTGAGGCCAGGGAGCTGACGAAGTCATTGGTAATACAGGGGCGCCTGGGTGGCTCAGTTGGTTAAGTGTTGGGACTCTTGACCTCAGCTCGGGTCTTGGTCTCAGGGTCGTGAGTTCAAAGCCCGCGTCGGGCTCCGTGCTGGGTGTGAAGCTTCCTTAAAATAAATAAAACAAAATAAAACGATAATCAGTAGGACAGTCAGTCAAGCCCAGACCCAACTTCCCTGCGACTCCAGGCCATATCCCAAGCCCCTGTCTTAGTTGCAGGCAACTTTCCTGTATCGAACTCAGCAGGATGTTTGTGTGCTTAATCCATTAACGAAATATAGTTGCTTCGTGGCTGTGTCATTCGTGAGACCCTCAGATCCACTGGGTCAGGGACCACGTCTGTTCAGCTTCCCCACAGCCCAGCCGGGGCCTGCCTGGCGTGTGGCTAACACTCAATAAACATCTGTCCGAGGGGCTGACGGCTCCGTGCAAATGTGCTTTAAGCCACTTCTGTAGGGCGTAAGGTGAACTCGACTGAGGGTATTTATATGTCGACGTGCACACGTCCCCGTGCCACAGGGCCCAGTGTCCCAGATGGGAGTAGATGCTTGCCTCCCAGGGCACTGAGAATGAATTAAGGTTTGTGACACCCTTTAAAATTCCTTACAACGTACGGCTGCTTTCATCTGGCTAAGCGCAAGGCGGCATTATGGGGCCATTACTGGGCCCGACGCTAATGGGAATTTGTCAACCTCCTTCCCGTCCACAGCGTGTTGGACCTGTACCTCCCCCTGTAATTGCGAAATAACTCACGGAGCGCTTGGGTTGCTAAATTAATAGATGAAATAATAGGAAGAAGATAGGAACAGGCATGTGGAATGAATTGAATAGAGACATCCCCAACGAGGAGGCTCTTTCCCTGCTCGTAGGTCTCTGAAATAAAGAGGATGCCTCCAGTCAGGATTGCAGGAATGGATTTTTATAGACTTGGGGACAGTTCAGTGGGTTTGTGGGAGGATGTGGTGGCTGCATTTGATGGGCGGCCTCCTGTAATTCTTTCCGAAGTCCTGTGAGGCGAGGGAAGTGCGTGTGTTTGCGCCGTGAGTTAGCCACAGACGGCTCACCCGTCAAGGAGGTAAGTGGGAAGAACCAGCTGGCTCCTTCGAGCAGGAGCAGAACAGACGACGGGGAATGGCTTTTCTACAACGATCAACACACGAGCAGGAAATTTCCAGGGGCCGGTCCAGAGGAGAAGAAGAAGAAGAAGCCGGAACAGTCGAAGCCAGGAGACGGGGGAGGACCGGCTCATCCCGTGAAAGCGCCTTAGAGACAAGTGTGTCTAACCCATCCCGCTTAAAGAGCAAGGCGTTCGGTTTCGTTTTGTGTGTTTTCACATCCTTTTGTCTGTCGGCGCAAATTAAAACAGACTTCGAAGGAAAGAACATAACGAAAACTTAACTCTAAATTTAGAGATTTGAAATTAAAAAAAAAAAAAAAAGAAAAAAAGCAGGAAAAGTGAACCAAAAAAAGTCCCTGAGGATGTAGAACATTCCTAAAATGTACTTGATATTTGTTCAGGGTGTATTAGATAAAATTAAGATTAAATTGTCATTAGAAAAAAAATTTTTTTTTAATTTTTATTTTGAAGTTCATTTATTTTGAGAGAGACTGCAGGCGGGGAGGGGAGAGAGCGAGGGAGAGAGAGAATCCCAAGCAGGCTCCGCACGGTCAGCACAGAGCCCCCCGCAGGGCTCGAACTCAGGAACCGAACCGTGAGATCATGACCCGAACCGAAGTCCGGCTGAGCCGCTCAGGCATCCCCAGACAAGTTATTCTTTAAAAATTCTTGGGGGTCAAAGACTGGCAGTAAAGAACACCTGGATAAATGGATAGACACTCAAAAGGAAATCGAAGTTTTTAAAAAAAATGTTTAATGTATATTTATTTTGGGGAGAGAGACAGAGCGTTAGTGGGGGAGGGGCAGAGAGAATGAGACACAGAATCGGAAGCAGGCTCCAGGCTCCAGGCTCCAGGCTCCAGGCTCCGGGCTGTCTGCACAGAGCCCAGCGCGGGGCTTGAACTCACAAAACACAAGATCATGACCTGAGCCGAAGTCGGACACTCAACCGACTGAGCCACCCAGGAGCCCCGAAAGGAAATTGAATTTTGAGGGGTGAGCTGGATCCAGGTGACATGGTGATTTGGGAGGAAGGCAGAGGGAGCTGCTTCTTGGTGTCCAGCATCCAGGCGGAAGGTTCCTGGGGTCTGCAGTTGGGGCGGGTTTCATTTTTTCAGAAGGACTTCATGTGGTAGTGACAGCTTTGTTGAGAGATGTTCCTGCATCCCTGCTGGGTGGGCCACCACTGGCTTTCTGGGTGGTCCTCAGAGGTTGATGAGGGACTGACCGGGGTACGGGGACATGAACGAGAGAGTGCTGGTCCCCGGGGGAGGGGCCGTGCGCAGCAGGGAAGTTGAGGGCACTTTTGGGGAAACCGATGGGAGTTTCGGTCTGAGCCCTGTCTCTTCTCAGCACTGAGATTTTGGATAAAGAGCTTCCCTTCTCCAATTTTCTCAGCTGCAAAATGGGGCTAAAACAGCACAGACCGAGAATGTTGTTTAATGAAAAGATTTGATTTCATGTGTTCAAAATTCATCTCCGTACCTGGGACACCGTCAGTGATCGATACACGATAGTGATGATTGCTCTCATTGTAATTGACATGATTAAAATGGCAATATGATCACAACAACACAAAGGCAACAGGGCTCAGAGCCCCACGGAGGACCTGGGGTGCAGCCCAGAGAAAGACAGGACCCCATTTGGATGGTGTCCTGGTGGCAGGGAGGGGGCGAAAACAGCTGTCTCGTGCCTCTGGGTGTCCAGGATTAGATTTCGAGCAACGCCTTAACGTTATCATTTGTAATAACTGTTACCGTTTATCCTAACGCGTGGCAAAGTGCCTGGCCTTGTGCAAGATACCTGGTCTTTGTCCTTGGTTACGGGTGGATGACCTGATGTGCCTGATCGGAGTGGGTTTGCTTGGAACCTTGGGTCTCACTGGACGGTCTAACACTGTGATGTACAGTGAGGGATGTCGGGATGAGGGGGGGCCATGCCAGAAAGATCAGCAACGATGAGATTTGGGGTGGAGGCTTTGGGTCACACCCAGAGGGCTGAAGACCCGAGGCTCCGCTTACCCTCGTGGGCAGTCAGGCATGTCTACACAGCTGGGCTCCCGCAACAGTTCTGGATCCGAGGCTCGCGGGGCATCCTTGGTTTGCAGTACTCCCTATGCGTTGTCACAGGTGGGCCCAAGGAGAGTTGGGCGCCCTTCCCCCGCGGAGAGAAGACGGCGGAACTCTCCCTTTGCTACTTTGCCTGGGCTCTGCCCCGTGTCTCTCTCCCTTTGGCTGAGTTTCACCGGTAGCCTTGCCCTGTACCCACGGGCATCCCAACCCACAGTGAGTGGGTTTTCCTAGTGAATTGTCAAACCTTAAGGTGGCTTGGGGGAACCACCCCCTAAACGTGCAGTCGATGTCATGAGTGAGGGCAGCCTCGGGGTCTGTGCCTTCTAACTTCACGGTTGGAAATGAAACCCGCACACAGAGGAAACTTCAGTTCTCCCAGAATCCCACCGTTCAGTGAGAGTCACTGTTTTTTTTTCTTTCTTTTCTTTTCTTTTCTTTCCTTTCCTTTCCTTTCCTTTCCTTTCCTTTCCTTTCCTTTCCTTTTTTCTTCTCTTCTCTCCTCTCCCCTCCCCTCCCCTCCCCTCCCCTCCCTTCCCTTCTTCTCTTTTTTCTCTTCTCTTCTGTTGATGAACCTTTGATGCATGTGAATATTTGCACACATCAACTATACTGACACGTATTGGATATTTAAGCTCTTTGCACTCTTCATTATTTTATTTTTAAGTTTATTTATTTTGAGAGACAGAGGGGGCAGAGAGGGAGGGAGAGGGAGAGAATCCCAGGCAGGCTCTATGCTGTCAGCGCAGATAACGGGACTCGAACTCATGAACCGGGAGATCATGACCTGAGCCAAAACCAAGGATCGGATGTTTAACTGACGGAGCCACCCAGGCGCCCCTGCACTTTCATTATTATAATTAATCTCAGATGAACATCCTCATAGTCAAACCTCCGTGCGTGTGTGTGTGTGTGTGTGTGTGTGTGTGTGTGTGTGTATATATATATATATATATATATATATATATATATGTGTGTGTGATTATTTCCTTCGGATGCGTTCCTAGAAGTGTAATTGTTAGGGTTCACGTACTCTGCCAAGTTCTCCCAGACTGGGCAGTGCTGGCCCAAGGGCTGGGGCTTCAGCACCTGGTGCTGGGTTGGAACAACACATACCGCCTGGAACAGTAGAGTCTCAGAGGGTAAACCAGGAACTCAGACCTGAGCAAAGTCAGTGACACGCAGGGCTTGCTCATGTCAACTCTAAGCCATGTTGACTTTGCACCTTATGGCACTAAAAGTGACCGAGGCCTTCACATTCATAGGCCAGGCTCTAAATGTTCTCTGTAGGAGCAGTCTTGACCGCTAATTCTTTCTGAGCAGAGTTAGCCATTTTGCTCTTGGTATCTTCAGATACCAACAAGACTGAGCCCCCTTGGAAAAACTGAGGCAGGTGCCTTCCGACCTCCTCTCTCGTTGCTCTAAATGTAAACAGAGCCACTGTCAATTCAGTCAGGGGGCTGGTGGCTTGTCTTCACCTGCTGCAGAGCTCAGAGGGCAGCTCAGGACTAACACACCGTTCCTGAACTGAGTACACTTCCGAGAAGTTTCCTCCGATGGCCCCACCCCATCAAGATAGTCGTGAGCCCTCCTGTGAACTTCTGGAATGTGGAGTCTGGATGGCCGGAGGAGGGAGATTGGGAGACCCTGGGGGGGTGGGGGGGCGGGAGGGGGTGCAGGCAGGCCTGGTGCCCCTTGTCTGGCTCTACCCCTGCAGGAGAATTTGTTCCCAAAATTTCGTTTCGGTTCTAGGAGGGAGGTGAACAGAGAGAGAGTGGGGAGGAGCAGAGAACTTTGCCAGCTTCCTGTCTGGCAGTCTCTGGCTCCTTTTTCTCTAGACCAGTAGTTTATTGACAGTGGCTTGTCTTCCCGGAGAATCTCTTTTGACTGCAGGTGTATAAGGAAGGCATGTTTTAGTGTCTTTCCAGCTCCAGGGAAGAACCCAAGCTGGTTCATTCCCACGGAAGTATCCGTGCTGAGGCTGGTCCATCTGGGTTTTGAGAGCACGGTTCCATCTCGAGGGCTTAGCGTTACTCTGCACCACCATCAAGGGGATTGGGCCTCGTGGGGGGTTCAGATGGGGTGCTGAGGTAAGGCCCACCCAGGGAAGAGCCGTCCCATGGTGGCTTACAGGGCTCCCCTGATGGTGGAGGGCAGCCACCGGCCTGATCCGGAGCTCGAGATCCAGGAACTCAAGCCACCTTCCCTCCTCAGTGACAGCACTCTACTGATCTGACCCTTCTGAGGGTGCTGGAGAACTCTCGGATCTCATTCCCTTTCCTGGGAAGTGAGAAGTTCCCCTCTATCCTCGTGTGCCTGATTTTACTTATTTTTTTAAATGTTTTTTTAAAAATTTATTTTTGAAGGGGTGGGGGGTGCGGAGAGAGAGGGAGACACAGAATCCAAAGCAGGCTCCAGGCCCTGAGCTGTGAGCACAGAGCCCGACGCAGGGCTCGAACCCACAAACCATGAGATCATGACCTGGGCTGAAGTCGGACCCTCAACCGACTGAGCCACCCAGGCACCCCGGTCTGATTTTACTCTTTATGCTCCCGCCAGACTGGGTCTCACAGAGTCCTGATGGGACTCGAACCCTCCTGTTCCTCTGTGGCTTCTGCCCAGCCTTTGGGATTTTTTTGTGGCAGAGGGAAAAACCTCATTCTCCCAGATCAGTGAGCACATTCTTCCCTGCCTATTGTTTAGCCTAGGATTTGGGTGCTCAAAGGGTACAGGCTCTTGAAACTCAAAAAGGCCTTTTGCTCAAGACCTAGTTCTTGCCTCGAGTTTCAAAGGCCTGTTTTGAACCTCAAAGGCCAAGCAGTGAGTCTTTCTCTCTTTGGATCCCTGTTAGAAAAAACTGTAAGGAAGACGGTGGGCACGGAATCCTCTAGCTATTAAAGGGGGAGCAGGAAACACCTGAAACCAAAAAAAAAGTGGGGGGGGGAAGGAAGGAAGAGAGAGAAAGAAGGAAAGAAAGAAAGGAAGAAAGAAAGATTATGTTACATCAGCTTTTATTTGGCAGTGATCAGTTCCAAACTCATTGAAACAAAAAGAGACTCAATTCAGATTCAGGGCAGCCTGTGTGACCCCAAGTGCCTTCTGGAGTTTGTCCAAGGAAAGCAATAGAATTAGAACGATGAGCTACCCGTTGTTGGGTGTTTAACCAGGAGGTAAGTGGAGCGTTTTAGATACACCATTGTTTTTCGCAGTGATCTCGTTAAATGGGTGTTACCAATCTTGTTACCATCTTACCAATGAGAAGACGGAGACTCCCGAGATTAGTTACAGGGTTGGTTAGCGATGGAACTAGCCATCACACTTGCTTCAGAACCACATCTCTCAGCCATGTGAAAAGAAGGAGAGGCGATGTAGACAGGGTCGGTCCTTGAGGAAGCGGGATGAGGAAGAGGTAAATTCAAAGAGTGCCATGGGCATGACTGTTGCACCCGTGTCTCCCTTTACCAGGGCCACCCTCCCTCAGCTCCTGTAAGGCTGTCTCCTTTCATTACTCAAGTTTCAGATCAAAATATCATAGACATCATCACCGATCGCCCCTGCTAACCCACCCACCATGTGGACACATGTGACCCCCCCCCAGATGTTTTGATCAGTCCTCTTCTTTATTTTTTTTAATTGCCATCTTAACCATTTTTTTTAATGTTTGTTTATTTATGAGGGAGAGAGATGGAGAGCTCAAGCCGGGGAAGGTCAGAGAGAGAGGGAGAGAGGATCCGAAGCGGACTCCACGCTGTTGGCACAGACGTCGACATGGGACTCGAACTCACGAACTGTGAGATCGTGACCCGAGCCGAGGTCAAACGCTTAACGGCCTGAGCCACCCAGGCGCCCCTCCTCTGTTATTGTTTAAAGAGCCTCACCTTCTCTGGAACTATCTTTTCATTTATTAATGTTCGGACTGTCTGTCCCCCCTTTCTAGAATCTCTGGAGTACAGGCTGCTGAGGTGTAGTACTTTGTGCTTCTGGTTTCTTGATGGTCCCCGCTGCGAAAACGGTGCCTGGCTCATAAAAGCTTGCTCGATAAATGCATTTGAACGAGGCTGGTTGAGTGACGACAAGGGATCGGAAAGGTTACGAAGGGAAAGACCCCATCTTGCATATCTCGAAGCCACATTTCAGAACCAAAAAACGACAGGCTTTACCTGTTCGTTGCTTTTCAGCCTCGATGTCAAAAGCGGCTTCGTGCCAGGTCTGTCTGGTTTGCTTTGGGGTGGCCTCTTGAAGGGAGGATCAGAAAATGACTTTAATCTTTAGCTTCATTTGTTTATCAAAGACCGAAGAGCCTTTGTCCTACATCACAGCCGGGATTCTTCCTCTGCCTTGAACTTCAGAGGAGCCCAGCGCCGGTAAAACAATGGTTTCTGGACTCTGAAAGAAACCAGGAATGTGAAGTTCCACTTGGACACCCCGGGAAGAAGGGAACAGGCCAAGTTCAAATGATTACCTGGTTTCTGAAGGCCTTTATTGGTGAGGCTGTTTTGGGGGTGATAGTGGGGTTCGTGGGATCTGGGGCTGATGACCAAGAAAGAATTCTTGAAGAGGTCTTCGGTGCAGACAGGTGGTTTTATGAAAGCACGGGGACAGGACCTGTGGGCAGGAAGAGCTGTCCCAAGGCCATGAAGAGAGACTGGTTATAGACTGGGGGCGGGAGGGTGGGGGGGGGGGCGGTAGGGAAAGTCCTGGAGAAGTTTCCGGTGAGATTTTCTTGCACTAAAGAAAACTGGATAGTGGAGGCCTCGCTATTGTCCAGCTAAGGTTTTTTCCCTCTAGCAAAGCATTAGCATTAAGACAGTAGGAGGTTCCTGGAGAAGCATTTTACTCTGCCGGCCTCAAGTATCTGTCAACGGGCCGCTGGTTATAAGGAAATTTCATTTTATCTGCCATTTCCTTCTGCCTTTGTTCCCCACATCATTTATGCAGCCAGCTGGGAAGACCAGCCGGAGCCAGGGTCGCAGGGTTTGCTGCCTCGGGATATCGGGGGGCCCACCTGCTTTGGACTCTGCCCATGGGACACTCCCTGTGTACCCGGGAAGGCAGGCATCTCAGAGGTAGCCACCGAACCCTATTCTAGTTTTCAATAGAATGGTTCACTTTATTCTAGTTTTAACTCGTATGAGTTAACGCTCTCGCAAATTTTGGTCCTGTCCCAGCGGTGCCTGTGGTGAATACACACGCAATGATATATCGTGGCGCCTGGGTGGCTCCGTCGGCTGGGCGTCCGGCTTCGGTTCAGGTCATGATCTCACGGTTTGTGGGTTCGAACCCTGTGTCCGGCCTGTGTTGACAGCTCAGAGCCTGGAGCCTGCTTCCGATTCTGTGTCTCCCTCTCTCTCTGCCCCACTCGTGCTCTGTCTCCAAGATAAATAAACATTAAAAAAATTGTTTTAAATACAGGTTAATTCTGTGTTTACAATTATAATATACATAAATATCATGTGATACATAGAATAGTACATATTTCACATGTATATGCATGTGTATATGTATGTTTAAACATATACTTAATAACTTTGTTTAGATTTATATGAAAACTTGACATTGGGGCACCTGGGTGGCTCCGTTGGTTGAGCGTCCAACTCGATGCTGTGTCAGGTTATGATCTCATGGGTCCGTGAGTTCGAGCTCTGCATCGGGCTCTGTGCTGCCGGTGAGGAGCCTGCTTGGGATTCTCTCTCTCCCTCTCGCTCTGTCCCTCCCCTGCTCTCTCTCTCTCTCTCTCTCTCTCAGAATAAACAAACTGAAAAAAAATTTTAAAAGAAAACTTGGCATCATTGATATCAATGCTAAAGAAACAAAAGGTATCATGACCTTAAGTAGAAGGGAATTATAAACGTAATACCGCGAGAAACCAATACTGTTTTTTCTAAGCCGTTTAAAAATGAGAGATTAGCGATGTTAGGTGTTAAAGACCTATGAATAACAAAAATTAAGCCTTCTTTCTGTCGCCAGAAAGGATCAAGGGAAATTGAGAAAAAGCATCTCGCTTACTGTGAGTTTTAATACGACTACGGCTGTCGTTAACGTATCACCTAAACACACCTGGAAAAACACCTGAAATAATGCGCGTGCCTTGTTGGGGACTTTGGGAACCACTTCAAATCTCCAGCCCCATCTGGAGCAGCTGACCCCTCTTGATCATGTTGAGGTCTTCTGGAGAAGGAAGCTCAGTCTTCCGAGGCAGTCCACTCCCAAGCTCGCTCTCTTTAGGGTGAGAAAGGCCTAGAACACTGGAGTTGGGATGGAGTGAGAAGCAAGTCCTCAGGAGCCCCTGCGAGCACAAGATATTTCAGGCGGATGCAACTGTGTCTAAAAAGGCAGAAGGAAAGAGACGGCCTGGCCTATTTTTAGGGAAATCGCGAGCAGTTAATTCAGTGTTGCTGGATCCGCATAGAATGCCAAGGGAAGGCAGAGAGGGGCGAGACATGAGCCAGGTGGGGGCCAGATCCTGGAGAACTGTGGGCCACACGCCTTTGGCCTTCAGCTTTCACACCAGCAAGGCGGCTTGCTGCTGTACTTGGCCCTGGTATTTATAGGCACATCATATTTGGGTGGCAACAGCATTTCCTTCTGGAAGAAATCTATCTTTGCTGCAGGAATGTATTGATACGGTTCGGGGGTGGGTGGGAGAGGTGTGAGAGCTTCTAGGATTTTGTTTTGCTTCTTGAGATCTGCAGGCTGAGGGGAGAGATGAATTTCTAAGGATCATGAAAGGGGATTTGTGAAAGGGTGGGTGGCCCTAAGGAAGGAAAGCTTTGGGGGGGGGGGGGCGGGGGGGAATTGCCTTTAGGGCAGTAAAAGGTGGCTTATGGGAAATCAGGTGACCCAGACAATGACTGAATATATGTAGTTTACTTAGAAGGTGCAGGGACACCACAAGAGAGCGAGGAGGGGGTGCAGGGAAGGAGGGGCACAGGTGGTTGGGGGTTCATTACTAAGCCAGCTATCGTGGTGGGTGCCTAAAACTTAATCCTGAGTGTGTGTCGGGGTGGGGGGGGGGAATCTCTGGGAAGTGGGATAAAGGAAATCCCTTCGAATCATCCTTGCAATGGTGAAAGGCTACCCCCAGGGACATGTTAGTTTCCAGGCACCACTGGCTTGTCGTGGGCACAGGCAGAGCAGGATTCTGAATCCTGGGGCCGCCTTCCCATAAAGATGGCGGCTGTGAGACTGGAAGTCAGAACACAAGGCCCAGAGGTGGTGAGGGGTCCCGAGTGGGTATGTGGACCGTCATCCGCGCCTGCTCCTTTGCTCTGGGATCCCAGAAATCGTGTGAAATCTTCAATAATATGCCCATAAGGGCATACCTTGGTCACTACTCCTTGTTTCATTGTGCTTCCCAGATACTGTGTTTTACACACTGAAGTTTTGTGGCAGCCCCTCGTCCAGAAAGTCTGTGGACGCCATTTCTCCAATAGTGTTTGTTTGCTTCGTGTCTCTGCGCCACGTTTTGGTAATTGTCTCGAAGTTTCAGACTTCTTTATGATCATATTCGTTGCGGTGGTCTGTGATCGGGGGTTATGATTTGCTGACAGCTCACACGATGGGTAGCATTTTTAGCAATAAAATAATTTGTAATGTTTATTTTTGAAAGAGTGAGAGAGACGGAGCAGGAGCAGGAGAGGGGCACGGAGAGAGAGGGAGACACAGACTCCGAAGCAGGCTCCAGGCTCCGAGCTGTCAGCAGGGAGCCCGACGCGGGGCTCGAACTCACGGACTGTGAGGTCATGACCAGAGCTGTAGTCGGATGCTCAACCGATGGAGCCACCCAGGCACCCCGGCAATAAAATATTTTTAATTAAGTTAGGTATGTTGGTTTTTTAAAGATATATTGCCATTGCACACCTAATAGTCTATAGTATAGCGTAGACATAATTTTCACGTGCTCTGGGAAACCCACAAATTCATTAGACTCTTTTATCGCAATATTTGCTTTATTTCGGTGGTCTGGAATGGAACCCGCAGCATCTCCGAGGTGTGCCTGTGTGTTGTTAATACATTGGAAAGTTGGATCCGATTGGTAGATGTGATTAATTGCTGAGGGTGGCCTTTACTTAGGCCCCACAGAGAGCTGGTGCTGTCCAAACAAGCCTGCCTCGTCCGGGTTATACAGCTATCTTGGAACTGTTAGGTCTTGTCTTGGTTGAAAAGACGAAAACCCAACTCAAATTGGTTTAAAACCAAGAAAAATGGAACTTAATGGGTCTTGGATCCGAAAAGTGCAGGTGATGGTTCTTCAGATAATCTAATTCTAGGAGCTCAAATAATCGAATCAGAGTTTGGATGATCTCTGTCCATCTCTTATCTCTTTTCTCTGGGCTGATTCCGTTCTTATTATGATAAGATGGCTTCCAGACGCTTCAGGCCTTAATCCTGTCTTCCCAACCACCCCGGTAGAAACATGACTATTTTTAACAGGCAGTTGCAGGAAATTCCAAGATTGAGTCGCATCGGCTCTGACTCATCTTTCCTGGGTGCTGCGAACATCCCGGAAGCTGAGGTCAGGGTTCTGCTGAGCTCTGGCTGGGCAGGCTGAACTCACTTGCCTACCTCTCCTTAGAGCGAGCGGTGGGCTGCATCTCCCCCAAATCTCCTGGACTTGGACGTAGACGAGGAACTGTTCCCCGAGATAAAGTGGGTACTGCCGATCGAAAAAGAAGAGCGGGCAAGCAAAAACCAGAGACAGCCACCGCAGCCAAGAAAAGCCGCCAAGATGCTCGGGGGCCTGGAAACTCAGGCCCGTTTTAAGGACCTCGAGCAAAAGCAGCATCTCAGGCTGCCGTGGCCCCAGCTACCCAGACTCCATAACTGCCCTCCCCCTTCCTGAGCCAGACCTCCGGCTTCCTTTTAAAGCTGCTGACTCCAGCTGATGGATGAGGGTCTCAGGGTTTCCGAGGCACTGGATTTCTGTTGACTGCTGTAACCTTGAGCTACACGCTTTATTGGCAGTATTTAACACAAATCTGTTTTCCATCCTTGTCAGATCCCACTTCAATATGCGCCACAGGAGGAGAAGTCGAATGCTAAATTGATTTCTTTAATGGGGAGTGCTCAGCGGCAGATAGCAACCCTTCTGGAGATGCATTAGTCGGATTACAATTGAATCTTTTCTCTCGCGCGTTTATGGACTCTCCTGTTTGTCAGAAGGATGGGACTCTGATACCATCATTTGGTTAACCTTTTTGGCTTTTTCTTTTCTTTTTTAAGACCGGGGGCTAAGAAGTTCGGGCCTTCCACCTCCAGCCTCTGGGTCAGCAGCTGGGTCTTTCAGACTTCCCAGAGAAGACTGAAACCCCGAGCAGGGTGAATAAGCATCTTGAGATGGCCAGGAATGATTAGCATCAAGATGCTTCTTAGCAACTTGGGTGCAATAAAGGGCTGGGATCGTGTGAATGAAACACTTGGGGATCTGGGAGGTGGCATTCTTGCCTCTCTGTGCAATTTTAGAGATTGTTTGTGCTGGAGTTGGAGACCATTTGGTGGCTTTTCTAGAATATGGTGAAATTCTGCTTCCTTCCCGTTTGATAAGGATCCATTCCATTTCCACTATCCATTCCATTATCACTATTATGATAACAATAATAATAGTCCTTTTTTTGGAGGGGGCTTTTATTATGTTCTAGTTTGTGTGCACGTTTATCTCGTTTCGTCCTCACAAAACCCCAGGACATGAGTCCTGTTATCACTGCTTTGCTCATAAAGGAGACTGGAGATTTTGCAGCTTGCCTCAGGGCCTGTGTTCTACATTTGTTTCCACTCCAAAGGCTGTTCTCGTAACCACCATTCTATATTTCCGTCCAAGAAAAGGCACTGTCCGCTCATCAAAGATGGATTTGGTATTGTCTCCTATCCTAGGATAAGAACGCAGATTTAAAGTATTACATTCTGGAATGTGACGCATCTGGAGGACCTGCCCACCGTAGATCTTCTTAGCCACACCCACTGTGCCAGCTCACCAGGAAGGGCCATCTTTGTTTCCTAGATGTGTCGATGATGGGAGGTGTGTTTGCAAGGTAGAGGAGATCTGGACCAAGGCTGTTGCAGGAGGGGGAAATCAGGTAGATCTCTGCCCAGAGAAGAGCCCAGTGGTGTTTCCGTCTTGGAATCCATCATATAGCTAGTCTACAACCTTCCAAAATCTGACCTTGCAGAGGGACACCGAGGCAGCTTAATACGACTGTGTGACCAAAAATGACTTACTCTCTTATTCTCCCTATAAAACGGAGTCAGTTAATATTACACAGGGTAACGTACGAGGGTTAAATCCAGTAACGTCCATCAGGGATTCAAGAGATGCCAGTCGCTCCCATTTTGTTTCATTTTGCGGGGTCTCTATTTTTTTCCATCTCGCAGAGAAAGAAGCCGGATTAGCTCCATTTCTGAACCGTGACTGAGTCACCTGAACATGGATGGGGCTGGATGGGAGAGGAATGAATGAGACAGAAAACTGAGATCTGCCGGTCACCTCGAGGGGTCAGAAACAGCTTCAAGAAGTGAGAGCAGGTGCAGTCTAGCTGGTGACATTTCGGTGTCGTGACGATCTGGCTACAGACAAGAAGTGGGAATTGAAGCTGGCTGTTGGCACTCAGGAGGTCCACCAAGAGATGATGAGGTGACACATCAGGCTAGCAGAGTATGATGAACCTGTCTTTGGGTATTAGGGACTGAACCGGATGCTGTTCAGAGGCAGAGCTCTGTAGACCGGCTGTCTACGAGGTTGTAGACGGGGGTGATGTCCCCTGACTATTGCTGTGTAACAAACCACTACAAAGCCTAGCGGCATACCATGGCCATTTTATGAGGCTCATGCGTTCTGCGGGTCAAGGAACTTGGGAGGACTTGTCTGTGCTCCCCGAGGTCTTAGAGCTTCATTTGGAAAGACTCAAAAGGCTGGGGGTGACTCAGGGACCCCAAGCAGGAAACAGCTGGAAGCATCCCCACTCGCCCATCTGAGGGCGATGCTGGGTACAGCTGGTACCTCAACTGGGGTGTCAGATGGAACACCTACGTGCATGTGGTATCTCCATGAGATCCCTCCATGTGGGCTAGTTTGGGCACGGTGCTAGGTATGGAGACTAGGTTCAAGGAACCTAGGACATATGAGCCACTCCTCAATGGGAGGAATGTCAGAACGGCATTGTAAGTGTGGGATGGGAGATAATGTTGTATCCCTCTTTGGGAAATCCCATCAACCACAGTTAACTAAGTTGTTAGAGGGTGAATGTTTAATGGCACAGGCTCTGGGGCCGGGCACCTTGGCTTCACATCCCGATTCCACCACGTTCTTAGCGACGTTGGGCAAGTCATTTAAACTCTCCGTGCCTGGGGGCAACCTGGGTGGCTCAGTTGGTTAAGCAGCTGACTCTTGATCTCAGCTCAGGTCTTGATCCCAGGGTTGTGAGTTCAAGGCCCTGCACTGGGCTCTGCGCTGGGCGTGGCGCCTACTTAAACAAACAAACAAATGAATAAATGGACAGACTCTCTGCCTCGGCTTCCTCACCTGTGAAATGGGGCTGCTAACGGTACCTATCTTGTTAGATCATCGTGAAAGTGAAATAACCTAAGAAACACGAAAAGGACTCAGAGCAGAGCACGGCATATGATAAAACACCAACTAAAGGCAAGCGTTTACTGCTTTTATCATCACTAAGAAGGTCCAGAGACTCAGGCCTAGGGAACCAGCCAGGAAAAATCCCGAGACCCAAACCAAGGAACAAGGTTCAGGCCAGCCTATTGGCAAGTAGGGCCTGATGCTGCGAGCCTAGAACTGACTGCTTCTCTTTTGGGTCAGAACTGATCCAAGAGATCAGACCTCTCTGTTTTAAGGGCAGGCAGGAGATGGGGCCCAGTGGTTCCTGTAAAGGTGAGGTGTCCCCCACCTTCACCCCCTGCCCCCCCCCCCCCCCCCCACCACACACACCTCCAGGCACAGGGTGAATACAGGCCAATTCAGTCACATCTGATAAACGTCTGACCCCAGCTTTCTGGACACAGGCCCCTCTGTGTCTCATTGTACCTTATCTTATTTGTCACATAGTTGTCAGATAACGGGCCATGTTAAACGAACGGCGAGTGATACACGAAGGAGGCCTTCACCACTGTGACCAAAGCTTCCCCAAATCTGTTTGGTGGAGAGTTGAAACGTAGGAGGAGAGCAATCATGTGGTCAGGTTCCACCATTGGCTGTATGGACCCCCTTGGTGCAAGTCAGGGTTCTTTGGTCACAGGTGACAGAAACCCAGTTCAAGCCGGCTTAAGCTAAATGTGGAACTTATTTGCCTGGTTAACTGAAAAGTCCAGGAGGAGACAGCCTCAGGTGGGTCCATATGCTCAAACGATGGCATTGGAAGTCCTGTCCCTCTTTCAGAGATACTTTCCTTTTCAGTTAATTAGTTAACTAAAAGTTTATTTACTTTATTTAGAGAGAGACAGAGGCAGTGCGAGTGGGGGAGGGGCAGAGAGAGAGGACTCTGCTCGTGCCAGAGCCCGATGTGGGACTCGAACTCCCGACCCGCGAGACCATGACCTGAACTGAAACCAAGAGTCGGACGCTTAACCAACCGAGCCACCCAGGTCCCTGTTTTTCAAAGTTTAGGTCCTGTTTTCAGTTGATCGATGTGTCCATTTGTTAATTCATCCATCAGACCCATCTTAGGGGCCTATTGTATGTTTTAGGCACTTGGGGATATGGCGGTGAGTAAGACCATGAAGGCTTTGAGCTCATAGTCATGGGAGAGCAGGTGAGAGATACAGACAGTACAGGGATTGTGGCCATGATCAGTTTAGGTTCTAAGTGTCATGAGAAGCCATCGGTGATTTTTAAATCGGGGGACAGTATGATCTCATTTGCCTCTTTAAAAGCTTGCTCCTTCAGGGTTCACAGGGAATGTGGTGGAAGATGTGGATGGTTCTTGGGTCAAGGTTGACGTCCTTCTTGATCAGCAACCCCTCCAGAACAGAATCCCAGGGAGGGATCTCATTGGTCACCCTTGAGTCACATGCAGGTTCATGGACCAATCACAGTGGCCGTGGTGATGAGGTATTTTGAATGGCTCTGCTGTGGTCACACACCCCACTTCTAGAGCCTGGAGATGGGGGTCAGCTCCACTGTCTCCACCCACGATGAAAGAGTAAGTCCTTAAATCAAAATTGTGGGTATATTGAACCATTGAGGTGATGGGCGTTGGATTGGCCAAGGCGATAGAAGTCATGTACGCCTCTCGGTGGCGTTCTTGAAGTGTGGACACTCAGCTCTGCTTGGACACATTCAGTGACATCCGGGGTTCCTTCCGCCACCTTGCCTTCCCTTGCTGTCATTGGCCAGAGCAGTGCGAGGGAAGGGCTTCAGTGACAAGGTATTGCTTCCGGGTTTTAAGCCAGCGCAATGTCTGCTCATGTGGTCCTTGTTCTGTCCTCTGAAGCTGTCCAGTGAGCCCAGATACGTTCCACGTGGCCCTTCTGAAGGGCACGGCAGCGCCTCCCTCAAGTGGGTAACGTCAGCTCGTCCCGTTTTGTTCCTGGTCATAGTTTCTTTGCCGTTCGAGTTGCTTCCCTTGGAGCGCTCTGGACTTCATCAGATGTTCAAAGGCCCTGTTCTGTGAATGTGGGTCGCTCCTAGCAGGAGTGATTGCTTTTTTTTTTTTTAATGTTTACTTTTGAGAGAGACAGAGAGCCAGAGAGCCAACAGGGGTGTGGGGCAGAGAGAGAGGGAGACATAGAATCAAGAGCAGGCTCCAGGCTCTGGGCTGTCAGCACAGTGCTCGACACGGGGCTCGAACTCACAAACTGTGAGATCGTGACCTGAGCAGAAGTCGGATGCTGGACCAGCTGAGCCACCCAGACGCCCCCCAGCAGGCGTGATTTCTTACTTTAAGCCTGATTTCGGCTGAAATAAAGCAATGCAGTATGCAAACGAAGTTGTCCTCCGTTCTAGACAAAGAAGTCAATAAATCATCGATGTTGGAGGACGCATGGTAAACCCAAAGCAGCTCGAAAAGCAGAATGGGCAGTTTCCAGGAGGGAAATATTCCTGGAGTCCTTTCCATTTTTTGTGAAGTTGTGATAATTCTGTAGATTGGAGGCCTCTGTTTTACCTACAGAAGGAAAGTTGGAAGGGCTGCTCCTCCCCATACCGTCCGTATTTCACTCCAGTACGGAATTCATCGAGTCTCATGGTCACGCGTTGATTCAGCGAGCCTCAATTTTGCACCTGCTGCATACCGGCTTATGGGATAATAGGGATGTAGAAATGAGCAAGCAGGTCTCCTGGGCTCTGTCTCGCGTGGGAGGCAGAAAAGAAGATCAGTAATGTGGGGAAGTGGGATCAGGGCTGTGACAGGAGAAGATGCTGGTGAGGATCCCTCTAGAAAGTGCCTGAGACCACAGCTGAGGGGAAGCACACATGGGTGGGGCGGGGCACGTGTGTGTTCGGGGCGGTGGAAACGAGCTGTACTGAGGCAGGCACCAGGGCCTGAGAAAGTAGCGTGATGTGGGTGGATATGTGGCCAGAAGGAAGGATAAATGGGCTAAGGCCGGATATTAAGCTTGGCCGGTAGACAAGGATCAGACAGTGCAGGTCTGGGGGTGGCATGTGAGGGCGGCGGCGGATGATTGAGAGTTTCAATCACGGGCAGTGACATGATCGGAGCCGCGCTTTAGAAAGATCCCTGATAAATTGTGTCGACGGTGGGTGGAGAGCGGGACGGTCAAAGGACAAGAGACAGGACCAGGCGGTGGACCGGGGAGGGATGAATATCAGAGCAGAGACAGTGGCTGTGCTCGTCAGCTCAGGCAGTTACAACAGAATACTGTTTGTGACTTTGCAGACACAGACATGTATTTCTCACAGCTCTGGAGGTGGGGGGAGGAGGCCAAGGTCAAGGCGCAGGCAGATTGGGTGTCTGGTGAGAGTCCTCTTCCTGGTTTGCACATGGCTCACTTCTTGCTGTGTGCTGACGAGGCAGAGAGAGAGAGAGAGAGAGAGAGAGAGAGAGAATCTCTCTAGTGTGTCTTCTTAAATTTTTTTTAATGCTTATTTTTGAAAGAGAGAGAGAAAGAGAGAGACAGAGCATGAGTGGGGTACGGGCAGAGAGAGAGAGAGGGAGACACAGAATCGGAAGCAGGCTCCAGGCTCCGAGCTGTCAGCACAGAGCCTGATGTGGGGCTCGAACCCATGAGCCGTGATATCGTGACCTGAGCCGAAGTCGGACGCTTAACCGACTGAGCCACCCAGGCACCCCCAGTGTGTCTTCTTATAAGGGTGCTCATCTCATTGGTGGAGGCTCCACCCTCCTGAACTAATCACCTCCCAAAGGTCCCACCCCCCCAACCCCCCCCAAATGCCATCGCACTGGCAATGGGGCTTCAAATAACGTGAATCTGGGGGGACACAAACATCCAGTGCAGTCCCTGGCAGGGACCAAGGAGACCGAGGGACCCGAGGGAAGGAGGGGGTGGGACTAACACTCAACAGCCCCGATGAGTGATTTGTCTTAGGGGCTGTGGGGTGTTGGGCTCGGCTGTGGACCTCACGCCCCTCAGCGCCCCGCTCCTGACCGGCAGCATTTCAGACGCTTGTTAGAGATTCTTGTAGGATTGAAACACGTAATCGGACTCCTGGACCCTGCTGCTTGTCTGATGTACCACACGCTCCATTAGGAAGATGCTAACGATGTTTTGACCCTTAGAGATGAAGCGATGTGTTTTGGGTGAGTCAACATGACGAAGTCAAAGGCAGTACGGTGGGGTTCAGCTCTGCCTTCGAGACCTCCTTTATCCGATCTTTAGTGGCACTAAATCTCGGCTCGCAGGTGCCTCTGGCCAGAATGTGGGCTGGTTCAAAGCCTAGCTGGGCGGCCTCTGGCCAGCTACCTAATTCCCGTGGGCTCTGGCCTCTTTGCAGGACCGTGGTGGGGTGTGGGGGGGGGCACCCACCGAGTTAGGTTTCTTCCCTCCTGTTCCCTCCTGCCTGGATGAGCTGCCGGAGTCTATTCCTGGAAAGGCTGGCTCGCTCAAGGGGTCAAGGGACCAAGGTTTGGGGTCTCTCTTTTTTTTTTAAGTTTATGTTCAAGTTCTTTCCTTTTTTTTTTTTTTCCTCCTTCCCTTTTCTCATTTTAGCAGATGAGAACTCTCGCTGTGTGTGACAAGTGGGTATTCTGAAAATGACAAGGCACCTCGTTTGGGACCGAATGTGCTTGGGGAGTGTTATCTGTGTGTGCACAGCGTCCCTCTGAGTAAGTCTGTGCAGGGAAGAGCTGGCATTCTGTCACGGTGAGCCTGGGGCTCAGACAGCTTCAAGCCTCGGCAGAGGGAGGGGAGGTGTTCGCCCGGGCCTCTGCGGCACGAGGACCCGCAGATCCTTCTTTCTCAGTGTCCCCAGACGTTTCTCGTCGTTTCTGCTGCGCTTATATCACACTAACAATCTCTTGACCCACCTCCTGAATTCAGTCGCCTAGCCTTGAACTCACCGTGCCTCCAAGCTGATAATGCTGATTGCACTCGGATACTGAATATTCATTTATGGGCCAGGCACGATTCTAAGCTCCTTGCACGTGTCAACTCCTGTACTTCACGCGCAAGTCTGTGTAAAACAGATGGGATCGCCCCTCTCTGGAGAGGACTGACTCCCTGTGTAGCGAACTGAGATTTCCCCAACGTTCCCCACTCGCACGCCACCCTCGTGGTTGTACAACGTAAGGACGTCACCGAGGATGGTCTCAGTCAGCTCTGTCGTGCGGTGTGCCACCTGTGACGTTGCTGACCCCAGCTGTTTCTGCAAATTACCTCCCAACTTGGGAAGATTTGCATAAATCAGAGTAAGACTGCGCAGTGCCATTCAAATGCACGGTGTCATTTGCCGTCAGTAGAAGGTAACTGTAAGCACACGTATAATGCAAACAAAAGAGAACAAGGAAGTTCCTGACGGGGGCGAGTTGACCAGGCTCTTTGTCGACGTGCTTTGGCCCTGTGTTCGTCTGTCTTCCCAAATCCTCCCAGATTCTCTGAAGGCAGTCTCTTGTCTTGAAAAGGACTGTTCAGCAAGACTGAGTGGGGTCCCCGACCTGTTTGACTGCTCGACCCCTCTCTGTCCCACACTTTCTTCCTCAACCTTCTCCCGGCTCGCCCTTCTGACTTAACGACCTTCTTCCCACCTCCCTGTCTTTGCAATTTGCCGTTCTCAGTGAGCGGAGGGTCCCGTCCTTCCGCCTCCGGGTGACACAACCGTTCATTTCTTTCACAGAGTGCTCCGGTGTTGCCTTCCCTGTGATCTTTCTGGAAATCCCAAAGCAGACTAGGGCATCCCTCCTCTGTCCCAGTGTAAGTGTGCCCCCCTCTGTCTCAGCTGCCGCCGTATGCTGGAAGGTTCTCAGGGAGGCACTGGTAGTTGGCTCACCCAACACATTCTGTCACCTACCCTCTGTAGAAGCCAAGAAACTCAAAGTGGACTTGACCAGCCTCCCCTGGAACTATGTGGGGAAGACGTATGCCCTAGTTCTGTCCAATGAGATGTATGTTGAAAGACAAGTATGTTGAATGACTCCTAGAAAGGTGCTTTGCTTCTTTGTGGTAAGGGCAAGCCTAGGAGAAGACCCCACTCAAATTGTCCCTTCCTCCTTTTCCTGTCTTGAAGGCAAAATTGGCCCTCCCTCTTTCGGTGGCAGCCTCGTTATGGTCACACATAGCAGCGTGCATAGAAATTACATCCTGTGGAAGGAGTCAACGTACTTAGGGAGGCGCGGAGTAGAGGGGCACCTGGGTGGTGCAGTCGGTTAAGCGTCCAACTCTTGGTTCGTCTCAGGTTCGTGAGATCAAGCCGCACGTTGGGCTCTGTGCTGACAGCTCAGAGCCTTCTTGGGGTTCTCTCTCTCCTCTCTCTGCCCCTCCCCCACTCGTGCCCCTGCTGTCTCCCAAAATAAATAAATAAATTTTTCAACAAAGAAGGAGTGGAGAGGTAACGCGTGTTAACGGAGATCCCGCAGCTGCCAGACCAACCCCAGGACCACGTATTTTCAAACCCCTTGCTGAATAAGGGATTAGGCGTCCTCGTGGTCTTGGCCACGCATCACGAGAAGTGCTGTCACGTGCAGTGGAAAGAATTCTTAACGGAGCTTCCTTCTTGGATTTTGAGCAATTCTGAGGTGGGAGGAGAGTGTATATCTTTATAATATCCTCACTCACAAAGGGCTTGATGCATGGTAGTATTTATATTATTATCAACAGAAACAGCTGATATTTATTCAAACGCTGTGTCTGTCTGGCTCCAGAGCCCAGATCCTTCACCACTGTGGTATAATTCTGGTCATTGATCAAAGTGGAATGAGCGAATAAATGAATAAATAACTTATCAGCAGGGGTATTTGCAGAAATTGGTTTCTATGCCTATTGTACCTCACCACTTTATTAGAATTTATATTAAGATTAAAAAAAATGAGGCTCTGTCATTTGTTCTGTATTTTGTTTAAAATTTCTTTTTCTTTCTCTTTCTCTCTCTCTCTCTTTTTTTTTTTTTTTTTACTTCGTTTATCCTAACCCATGAAAATCTGCATTCTTGACTTTTCGGGAGACATCAGAGGGAGATGGGTCGGGTGTTCTGTGCCGGGTTTGATAGGTGTGTGGATTCATGTAACACAACCCTGGGATGCAGCTGTTTTCCGGGGAAGGATTGGCTCAGAGAGGTTGAATATCGTAACAGTGTCCTGGGACAGTCTGGACTCCGTGTTCTTCCCGCTCTGTCACCTGAGTAACAGCTGCTTGAGAACCACTAGGATCCCCTGCCTTTGAAATCTGATCTGCTTTTTAAGGGAAGTCAGGACGGGGACCCCCGTGGTGGCACCTATGCGGTGATAATGGGGGATCCCTGTCTCCCTGGAGTTCACATCCTCCCTAGCGGGCAGTTTCTTTCCTTCCTTCCCTCCCACTCACTGCGCCCACGCCAAAGAGCTTCTCTAGTACGACTCGCCCTAAACTACATAGTGGTGTTCTTTGGTCCTTGCTTTCCTCCTGCTTTTTTGTCTTTGTTTTTTGGGTTTTTTTTTTTCCTTTGGTCTTCTGTCCCTGCTTTTGCTTTTTTCCCCATTTTTAATTTAATTTATTTATTACTGAAGAAATCTGTATACCCAGCGTGGGGCTTGAACTCACGAGCCCGAGGTTGGGAGGAGTCGTATGCTCTACCGACTGAGCCAGCCGGGTGCTTTTCAATTTTAAAACCCCCCAAGTGGCAGGGCAGGGCCTTCCTGAGAGTTTCGAGAAACAGGAAAAATGTGTTTTGCCTGCAGGGATTAGGGGAAGCTTGGAAACACAAGTATATCAACATTATTTTATCTTGTCATATGGATATGTCTACTATCTACTGGGTCTGTCACGGAGTCTCTGTCTGTATCCACCTTCACACCATGGTTATATGTTTATATGGATATCCAGCTATGTTTCTTCTTTCTGCATTTCCCGTTTTCCCTCTCTCTCCTGTTCCAGCCCCACCCAGGGAGATTCTCAGCTCAGTCCTTATTTCTTCAGGGGAGGGATCTGGCAGGAAGAAAACTGATATTGCTTACCCAGCCCTTTTATTTTTTTCTGGCTTTGATTCAAAAGCCGAAGCCTTACGTGGGGGAGGGGATTTGGTCCGTAGAGTTGCATCATGGGGAGGATGCGGGTCCTTCCTTACCACCTTAGAAGGAAGGTCACTCCCTTCAATGCACCCAGTTGGAGAATCAGTGAGGGAGAGATCTCTGGGTGCAGCGGACGGGGACCGAGGCTACATATCTCCCGGACACATGCGAGGGAGGCCATCAGACTCCACGGGAAAATGTCAGTGTGGTGCTTCTAGGCGGATGGGGTCGCAGGCAGCTTTAAAAAAATTGCCAAGTGCTGAGCATGATGGAAGAGAGCCTTTGAGGCAGCAGGGAAATGCTAAAAGTCTTACACTAGGGGGCGCCTGGGTGGCTCAGTCGGCTAAGCATCCGACTTCGGCTCAGGGCATGATGTCAGGCTTCTTGAGTTCGAGCCCCGCGTCGGGCTCTGTGCTGACAGCTCGGAGCTTGGAGCCTGCTTTGGAGTCTGTGTCTGCCTGTCTGTCTCTCTGTCCCTCCCCTGCTCATACTCTGTCTCTCTCAAAAGCAAATAAATATTAAAAATTCTTTTTAAATATAAAAAAAAAAAGATGAAGAGGATAGAAAGAGAGAGAGATGCATATAGGTATGTGTGTATGTTGTATTTGTACCCCCATATTTGAGTGCTGTAATTCATACCTGATTCCTCATTTTATCATTGGCCTATAAAAATAAATGGATTGATATAAATATGAATATGGTTATATTAAGCTCCCTCAACTTAGCACAGTCCTTCCTCAGGGCACCCTTTCTAGATCCACATAGCTAGTGACATCCTTTAATTATTAGACGCCGAGTAGGATATTGCGCAATCTTGCCCACATTTGTTTTTCTTTAATTTTTTAATAAGCTTACTTACTTATTTTGAGAGAGAGAGTCCTAAGCAGGCTTTGTGCTGTCAGCACAGAGCCTGACGATGCAGGGTTTGATCTCACAAACCATGAGATCATGACCCAAGCCGAAATCAAGAGTCGGACGCTCAACTGACCGAGCCACCCAGGCGCCCCTCTTGCCCACATGTTTACCTTGTCTTTCTCCCTTATTCCTGTCTCCCTGTACGATTCTGTTCAGCCATCCTGAACTCCTTCGACGCCTCGAGCATGCTGGGATTTCTTGCCCTCACGCGGGTCTTACACGCATGTTGTTACCTCCTTTTGGAACGACCTCCATCCACCCCTATCCATTACATCACACACACTGACCCACCATTTTGCCTGAATAAATTTTGTGTATCTTAGTATCAGTTGAGAGGTAATTTTTTAAAGTTTTGGGGAACAGTCCTGTGACCCTGCTAACTTGGTCATATGGCTAGCACTTAAGCAGTTCCCAAAACATACGAAGGCTTCATAAATATTTGGTGAATGAGAGAATGAACATTGGGATGGATCAAGGAACGGATAAACGAATAAACAAATGGATCGTGAGTGACAGGAAGGATGGATGGGTGTTGGATGTCTGGGATTTCTGGTCTCTCGCACCTCAGCAATATCTGGAAGTAAAACATATTTCCTGCTCTTCGACTTTCTGGGGTCCGGCACATGCCAGTCGGGCTCAGCTTCATGTTCTTCATTTCGACGTCAGGGAGCTGAAGTGACAGTTGAAGGCATTTGCTTTTTTTTTTTTTTTATTAATTTTTTTTAATGTTTATTTATTTTTGAGACAGAGA
>NW_024412627.1:598654-817537 GCF_014898765.1 Herpailurus yagouaroundi
TCCCCCGTTCATGCTCTGTCTCTCTCTGTCCCCCCAAAAATAAATGTTGAAAAAAAATAAAAAATAAAAAAAATAAATAAATAAAATCAAATCTTGGGGTGCCTGGGTGGCTCAGTCAGTTAAGCGTCCGACTTCGGCTCAGGTCATGATCTCACGGTCTGTGAGTTCAAGCCCCGCGTCAGGCTTTGTCCTGTCAGTTCAGAGCCTGGAGCCTGCTTCGGATTCTGTCTCCCTCTCTTTCTGCCCCTCCACCACTCACACTGTCTCAAAATATGAATAAACGTTGAAAAATTAAGAAAAATAATAAAATAAAATAAAATCTTATTTTGAGCTGCCAGAGGTCAGAGCAGCAAACCAGAAGCATAAATCACCCCTTTTGTTTTTTTACATTCGCACTTGGCCATCTGAAGAGGGTACTTTTGTTGACTTGCAGGGAGAGGTTGCCTGGCTTCACAGATCCCCATGGGCACCAGAAATTCCTTCCTTCCTTCCTTCCTTCCTTCCTTCCTTCCTTCCTTCCTGTCTTCATTCATTTCCTCCGTCAGCCTTTCCAGATAGTTTAGCAGTTAAGAGAAGGAATGTTAGCATCGTAATAAAACTTGAGTTCCGATTCCATTTTGCCGCTGATTAACTGTCCATCTTCAGCACAGTTAATTTGCCTTTTCGGAGCCTTATGCCTGCTCATGCGTAAAGTGGGGCTCACCATATGTAACTCTCAGGGATGTTCTGGGCATTCAGTGAGTTGGTAAATGGGAGGCATATCGCACAACGCCTGGTACAGAGACGATGCTCGATAAATGTTAGCGCTTATTATAAACTCCTTAATTTATTAATCCCTCCTGCCATCAAGCATGTGTTGAACTCTCTATTGACCGGCAGACCCTGAGCTGAGTAAAATATTCTTCTTAACTTTTTAAGACCTCACGGTCAGTTGAGATGGACAGATGCATGGGTCAACCACGAGAAACTGTTGACAGAATTAATGGAGGCATATAGAAAGTGGCAAGACTGGGAAGGGGACGACTCACCCTGTCTGTGGGGACATGGGTAGCACAGCTAGGGACAGCTAAAGAATTCTGGCTTCATTGTGTAGGGGAAGGGAACGCTGGGTTACAAAGTGTTTTAAGCTGGTGATACGATCAGACTTGTCCCCTAAAACTGCTTTGGCAACACAGTGAGGGATGAAGCACAGGCAGAGAGGATTGCGGAGAAGCAGATCGAAGGGCAGGTGTTAAACAGGGCGGGTGTGACACGGGAAGGGTCTGCGTTAAGGAAGAGGAGAGATGCAAAGGAGGAGGCACGATGGGGTCTCCGGAGTACCTTGCTCCGCAGAGAGTGGTCCCCGGGACGGCGGCATCGGCGTCACCTGGGAGCTCGTGGGAAACGCGGACTCTCAGGCTCCACCCTGGGCTTCCAGGATTTACTACCTGTCATAACGATTCCCAGGTGATCATAGGTGCGTTACGACCCCAGACGCACCGCAGGTGACTCTGTCGGATTTGGTGACCACCTGGACGTGAGCTGAGCGGGAGAATAACTACTCAAGAGTCGGGGAGTCTACAAAATCAAGCGCACGTCCCGGGGTTCGCTCCTTGAGAAGTGGGTGAAGGTTACATGCCTCATTAACGATCTTTTCTCCTTGATGTCGATTCAGAATCGTAGTTGTACAGGAAGACCCATGGTTTCCCCTTGAGCCCATTGGGGGACAGCTCCAGAGGGTTCGCTTAGGCATCTTTGCACATCGGGGCAGTCTTTGTCTTTTTATCACCAAAGCCGAAGCTGAGTGTTTATGGCTGAGTTATAAATCCCCAGAACATGGATTTCCTACCGCAAGTGCTGACTCAGCCGTAACTTTAGCAGTGCAAATGGCGCCACAGTAAAATGTATATATCAAAGTTGTGGCAACTATAAAGGTCTTTTAAAATCGAGTTGACATTGCAGTATGTTTCCTTGAGATAAGGTGAGGATTTACGTTCATAAATGGAATTGTGAAGCTTGAGACGCATAATTGCCAATTTGGGGTGTTGAGATTTGGGGGTCTTTTGTCCTTGATCGTCACTGAGGACTTCCTCCCCCCCTTTTTTTTTTGTGGGAGGCGGTCTCCCGTTTTAGCTTTTAATCTGGCTTTGTACACAGAGATGAAGGCTCTTACCCCTTGGTAAGTTCCCGGGCAAAGTGCCTTTTGAGCCAACTCAGTTCAGCAAAGCGCTATGTTTTTGACTCCTGCCCCGTGCCAGGCATTTAACTGTGTACCCAGGATGTGGAGTGAATGGGAGAACTTCAGCAAGCTCACAGTCTAGCCTGGAGAGTAGACTTTCGCCTAATCATTCATTCGGCAAATACATCTTGAGTGCTTGTTAGGTACCAGGCACTAATTCTGGGGAGCAGGGGTCAGGGCAGTAAACACAACCAACTCACTGTCCCCAACGAGTTTGGATGCCAGTGGGGGAAGACACATGGCCAACAGACAGGTATGAAGTATACTGTAATACTGTGGAGTAAATGATGGGTAATAAATAGAAGGATCCTATGAGATCACAGGAAAGAAACATTCAGGGGCATCTGGGTGGCTCAGTTGGGGAAGCGTCCAAATCCTTGGTTTCAGCTCAGGTCACGATCTCATGTTTTGTGAGATCGAACCCTGCGTTGGGCTCTGCACTGGCAGTGTGGAGCCTGCTTGGGATTTTCTCTCTCCCTCTCTCTCCTTCCCTCGCTCTGTCTCTCCCTCTCTGTCCCTCCCTTGCTCACGGTACATCTCTCTCTCTCTCTCTCTCTCTCTCTCTCTCCAAATAAATAAATAAATAAATAAATGTTAAAAAAAACAAACAAGAAACATTTGTATCTGCCTAAGAAAATCCAAAAATGAGGACAGAGAGAAAATAGATCTGAATGTTGACAACTAGCTGTTCCCCGTGCAAGACGTGTTAAGCAGCACTGTGACTGGTGTCCAGGAAGTGTTTGGGGATAGCTCCTGGGGAAGGTAAAAATCAAGGCGATTCCTCATGAACTGCCCCCAAATCTTAGATTTCAAGCACTAATGAAATACAATAAAGTGCCTGTCTTAATAAGGTGGTGCTGACAGTTGCATGGAAGGTGGCAGAACGTGGCCATAATGGAGACATCAGCCAAGGTCAGAGTGGGGGATGGAGGGGAGCCCTCCAGGGAAGCCTGGTGGGCAGACAGCAGCGGGGATGAGGGTAAACGGGAGATGAGTCCAGAGACGCCTGGGTGAGAACACGTCTCCTATTTTCCCACGTTGGAGGATAACGTTGATCTTGACATTGAACCACTTCCTTTGGAGGTTATCATTCTGTCTCTGGCCTATTTCTGAAAGATCTCATCACACGCTGAAGGTTCATCAGTGACCCACAGCCTTAGCTGCCCGCCGCACGGCCACAGCTGGGCAGCACATGGCACTCGGAGAGAAATCGAAGGGGTTGCCAGAGAAGGACCCGCGACGCCCTGATCCCAACAGTCAATATGTACTCTCTTCCGAGTGCTTGATTAGGATTGCTCCGTCGGCATGCCGACCCCTTGAAATGCACGCACGGCGTACATGTTCTGCATTGCAAAGTGCGTATTTTTAATATCGATCTCTCAGTATCCAACAGGCTTCATTGATTTTCACAGGACCTGGGAGAAAGACGGTGATAAACCAAAGGCGCTTACAACTTCATCAGCTCGAAGGACATGACTGTTTTCCCCTTCCTTGAACTTTGCTTGGCTCCCCAAGAAGATAATTTATTTTTATTTCTCTCTTTATTTCTTTATTTTGTATCAGCCTGTATTAAAGTCCTATAAATAACCCTGGAGACACACGAAACAGATTCATTTAATTTTCCTTTAGTTATCCTAAGTCGGAACAGATGTGTGTTTGTGATAGAAAAGGGGAGGGAGAGAATGAATCATAGGTGTGGGTGGAGGGAAGAGAAACCTACTGGCATTTGTGCTAGAAGGTCTGACTGATTTGGGAAGGTCGGCAAACAGTGCAGGCTCAGCCTGGCTGCGTCTGCTTGGGCGTCGTGACATCTGACCCCGCCAAGACACCAAATAATACGGGGCCCCATCTCGCGAACCGTGAGACCGTGACCTGAGCTGAAAGCAAGAGTCAGATGCCAAACCAACTGAGCTCCCCGGGTGCCCTGATCGGGCATCTTTTGGTGCTGAGCCTTGGGCTAGAAGCTGGGGCCGTGGGAGGCGTAGTCTGGACTCTCGGGGACAGGGCATCTTCACCTGAAGGTGAGGGTGAGTATCTTTTGTGTTACCCATAAGGATTTTCCCGAGTGTCCCATCTCAGGCAGGAGGCTGGCTGGGGCATCAGGAATATGAGCCAGGATGAGGATAAACGCTCAAGGTCAGACATGGGAGGACAGCAATAACTTACCTCTGTGAATGTTCAGGGGGCATATATATAGTATATATACTATATATACCTGACATGGTATACTAGAATATTCAGTGCCAAGAGCAGATTGTCATGGGAGCGTTAGAAATCACACTGCAGAAGGTGCGGAGGATATAGGGAAAGGTATAGAGGACGCATCCTGAGGAGCGGAGGGCCCCAAGAAGCAAGGAAGGTGTCAGAGTCCAACCACATAGTCTTGGGAGACAGAATGGGGTGCCTTTTTCGAAAGGATGAAAGAGGAAACTGGCACGGGAGTCCACTTGGCCAAAAGGTGAGGTTATGGAAATGTTCCACAGCACCGGCACAGTCTGATGGCATCGCCATCAGGATCATCAGAGCCGGGATTACAGCGGGGCGTGCCTAACCTTGATGTTCACCCAGTCACCTGAGGATGTTGTTAGCAGGCAGAACTGAATCACTAGGTTCAGAACTGAATCACTAGGGTGGATTCAGCCAGGGAGGCATTAGGAGACACAACCCGCCATCTACATACAGGTGGACATCTGTCACCTGGGAAGTAACCACTGGAGGACGTTTCACGGAGATTCCGTGTGTTTCCACCTGCCATCCTCCATCTGACTCAGCACGGCCCTGCCGAGTAGGTTTGATCATGCCCCGTTTGGCACAAACACGCACCATGAGGCAGAGTGACGTGTCTCATTTAACAAAGTTCCGGGGCTCGTGAGAGTGCACATGGTTCAGATCTCAAGAGGCATATGGAGGCGTCAGTCGGACACAGCCGATGCCAGCTAGGCTCGAACCCGGACTGTGGGGCCGTCCCTGTGAGTCCAGTGGGATCTTCCTGGATTGTAGGACCCAAGGCACGTAAAGGATTTTGCACCGGACTTAAGCTACGGAAACCTGAGCTATTACGCAGAGGTTGGCGATCCTTGTGCGTAAAAAGACCTGATAGGACACATTTGGGGCTTTGAGCGTTGCCTCGTCTCTGCTCCAACTGCTCAGCTCTGCCATTTTATCAAGAAAGCAGCAGAGACGAGAAGTAAACAAACGGGTAAGGTCGCTCTCCAGTAAAATTCAATTTAGAAATAAAGCAGGGGGGCTGGCCGGAACGGCCCCCAGGCCCTGGTTTGCTGATCCCTGATAAAGATCATTATTATAATAATACTCTCAGCAAGGAGGCAGATAGCAAGAAGCCCGATGAGACGCCCAGGCAGGGTTGTAGAGAAGGCTCGTGCTCTGGGGTGGAAGCTTTGTTTAACTCACAAACAGATGGCAAAAGATGCTTCGGCCTTGCCCGGTCTGAATGGTTTGTCTCGCGAAAATGGAGAGTAAAACAAAGTAATTATAGGTAACTTAATGCCTGGTAATAACGGACTCCGTGATAGTGAAGCCGTTAGGGCCAATGAATAGTGACCTCGCTGCAGTTTATTGTATTGAAAAATACGAAGACGTTCCTCCTCTGAGGCCCCCAAATTACAGAATGAATCTCTGAGGCTGAGTCGACCAGCTAAGCGCTATCCGTCAGGGAAGGCAGCTTCATCGTGCCCGATAGCACCGGAAAAATCACGAATACCGACGCCCTGGACAATGCCCACCCACCCCGATTTCTGGTCATGCGGAAGTGGGCATCACCAGAGTGGACTGGAGGAGGAGGCAGGGAAGTCTGAACGCCCTGACTGTGGATCTGTGGGCAGGTGGGGCACCCGGAGAAGGATTCGGGTGTAGGGGCCAAGCCCAGCCTGTGAGGGTCCCCTGGGAGTTGTCCCCTCTTTTGTCCCCATCTCCTGCGCCCCCAGCCCCTGGCAGTCCAGAGAGAGGCAGATTTGGTTTGGTTTTGTCCTGTGTGTGTTGCTCACCTCTGCGTCCCCAAGGTCTGGCCTGCGGAAGGACTGGATACCTACACGGAATGAGTACGTGAGTGAGTCGTGTGAACGCGTGAGCAGTGTGAACGACCTTACGGAAATGAGCAGGAGACAGTAAACGATGGGGCTCGGGAACAGCAGCGACCAGCCTCCTAGAGAGCCTAGAAAGGCCCTCTGAGCCTTGGCTTAAGAGCGCTGTCCATTCAGGGGCACCTGGCTGGCTCCGTCAGTTAAGCGTCCGACTCTCGGTCCGGCTCCCAGGTCACGATCTCACAGTCCGTGAGTTGGACCCCCCCGCATTGGGCTCCGCTGTGATAGCCCAGAGCCTGCTTGGGGTTCTCTCTCTGCGTCTCTCTTTCTACTCCTCCCCTGCTGCTCTCTCTCTTCTTTCAAAATGAATAAATAAAAATTTTAAAATATTAAAAAAAAAAAAAAAAGGAGGGCCGTTGATTCAGGAGGTCTCAAAACCAGCTAGGAAAGAAAGTGCTAGTCAAGCAAAGGATATGCGAAGGCGGCCGAAGGGGGTCCAGAGGATCGTCATAAGGAGATCATCCGTGCATTTCTATTTCTATCGCGAAATACCACGAGTTCTGTCAACCCATTACATCTCTCTTGCCTAATTCCTATTTACCCTTTACCCCTAGGCTGCAATTTCACTCCTTCAAGGAAGAAGGCTCTGTGAGCAGGTGCACCACCCAGCCCCACACATCACACCTGCTCCCGAGCGCCCCAGGCCTCTCCTCTGATAGGACTCTGCACCCTGTGACTACTGGCTCATTTCTCACTCCATACCCAGGATATCCGCCCCGGCCAGAGTAGGGTCCAGGCATGTTTTCTGCATGGCCGCATCCCCAGTGACAAGTATAGAACCCAGCACAGTGGAGGCTTCATTGGGATTTAACAGGTTGGGGCGTGAGTCTTCTTTATCCGAAGCACCCACGGACGGGGTTTGCTGAGATGTGATCGTATCCCCGCGGCTGGCACCGAACCCACCCTGGACTCGGCTGTGTGGAGGAGGAAACCGCCTTTCCATCTGGCAGGGACTGGGGGGCGGGTGGGGAGGGGGGATCACGGATCGATCGACTGTTCGTTGGTTTAGCTGTAATATATGGGGTGTCTGCTAAGCGGCTGTTCTAGTTTGATGCCAGTGATACATTCATAAATAAAATATCCGTCTGCAGATCAGGGTCACCAAGTGGAGAGAAAGACAGACACACGCACAGACACTTGCCGCACAGTAAATAATCTGTGAGTCTGGGGGTCTGGTCAGGACGCTGTGCGAGTGTAGAAGCTGCGGCAGGCAGCTCACGCTGTCGGCAAGAATTCTTTCGCACTTTAATGGGCACACGGGACTCTTGGGACCTCGAAAGGCAGGATCCGCTTCCCCAAGTCCGTGGCATGGGCCGGAGATTCTGTTTTCCTAATAAATCCCCCAGTGACGCTGTTGCCGTGGGTGGACGAGCCCTACTCTCAGCAGTGAAGGTTTCCAGAAGGGTGACGAAGGTGACACGGTAAAGCCCTGGGGGGTGCAGAGGTTTGCAAGGTAGCGAAGAGAGGAAAGGCTCAACCGGGCTGGGCGAGGATGGTGTGGGCGATGCGGGAAGTCCGGCAGGACTGGCTCTGAGAGGGGGGACGGAGATGGCCAGGAGAAGGTCGCTGGTCCAGGTCCCCGACGTTCCTGCGTGCTGTGCTGAAGGCTTCGCACGGCTCTGGAAGGGGCCGGGAGCTACGGAGGCTCCCCCAGGAAGCAATCTACGGGAGTATGTTTTAGAGACAGCATTTCACGGACAGGCTGAGAGTTAGTAATGTCGCTTTTCCAAAGATAAAATTAAAAAGAAAAATTCGAAACCAGAGGTACTCCTTTGAAAGCAGGGCTTCTCGACCTCAGCACTGTTGACATGCATCCAGAGAATTCTTTCTTGTGTGCGTGGGGTCGGGGTGGGGGGGGTCCCCGTGCACTGCGGGATACTGTAGCATCGCCCCACCAGGGGCCGGGAGCCTTCTCTCCCCCCCCAACCCCAGCTGTGATGACCAAGAATGACTAGAGATGTTGCCAGATGTCCGCAGGGGCGCGAAATCGCCCACGGTTGAGAACCACTGCTCTGCGGTATGAAATGCTTTATTCTCTCTGCTTTGTTTTTTTGTTTTTCTTTGTTTTTTTTTTGTTTTTTTTTTGTATTCTCTTCATGGAAGCCCGTACCCTTCAAATATTCAGTAGCCCCCAAGATTCCTGGAATAGGTTCTATTGAAGAGCCTCACCTCTGAGCCAGATCGATCTGGCAGGAGAGGAGCCTGGCCTAGGGTAAGAAATACAAACGCGCCTGCTTATACATTCTGTTTTAAAAATAATAAAGTGACCTGCCTCTTCCCTTCCCTTCTTGGCCTTCCCCCCACCTTTCTGGATGTGCAGGCGCTGTTGAGGAAAACACAGTCATGTCATGCGAACGACAAATCCTTGACATCTGTGGATGGGCTTGGAATTCTAAGAATACGTTTAAGGTAAAATCATGCCTAAGGTAGACTCCCATAGATGACCTTGAACTTCTCGGAATTTCTTGTCCATCATAACATCAGATCAGGCCGGCTGATTTTTTACACGACCTGAGCAGATGTCCCCTGACCTTTCTGCCTTTAAATTTTCCCCGTGGTTGTGAACAAACGCAGGATGCCTGATGAGGGAGTGTTGTTGCGGAAAACAACAAATGAGCAGAAAAAGCCTATACTTTTTTTAGTATGTATCATCTTGGAGTGCAGGGATGGAGACTGTGGAGCCTAGTGGTTAAGTAGCTTGAGCTTCGGCTTAAAATAGGCGGGGTTCGGGGCGCCTGGGTGGCTCAGTCGGTTGAGCGTCCGACTTCGGCTCAGGCCATGATCTCACGGTTTGTGAGTTCAAGCCCCGCGTCGGGCTCTGTGCTGACAGCTCGGAGCCTGGAGCCCGCTTCGGATTCCGTGTCTCCCTCTCTCTCTGCTTCTCCCCCGCTTGTGCTCTGTCTCTCTCAAAAATAAACAAACATTGGAAAAATCAACGAGTCGGCCACTCAACCGAGGCGTCCCCTCCGTAAACATTCTTAAGTGCAGGCGGGTTTGATGACTGGGTGCAAGTTAAGCTACTTGCTCAGTTTCCACGTCTCTGAAAAGGGAGAACGGTCCCTTCTGAGTGACGGTTAAGTCCGTCGTTGGCAGGATGCCTTGCCTAATTCTGGCGCAGAGTAGAGGCTCATTGGACATTCGCTCTGCTATTGCTCTTCCCCGACACACCAAGATGGAAGATTGGACGGGAGAGCCACAGGTCGACCGTGTACGTGTACGAACTCATGGGGGCTACAGTCCCGTGGGTGTTCATGGTGGTGGAGGTGATGTTGGGAGCCCTTCAGACAAATGTGAGCATCCTTACCCGGACCGCACCCCCCGGGCCAGCTCTGGGTCGTCCCTGCTCACCGTTCTACATGTTAGCTTCAGCCTCTGGGTCCGGATGAGGCAGATACTTGACTTCTTTGGGTGAAGGCCAACTTTCTATAATGTGCACCTGTTTTCTCTTGCTCACCAAACCTTCAGGCAAGAGGTGTCACCTTTATTGACAAACTTCGCACGCCTTTCAAAGAATGAAACAAACAGATATGAAACAGAAACTTCTTCTGGGCAAAAAAGAACCACAAAAACCAAAAAACAATCCCAAATCCACATGCGCGCGTGTGCGCACACACACACACACGAAACACAAAAAACTTGGCTCTAGGCTGTGAATTTATTGATTTAACCCCAACATGCTTCCTTTAAGATTTCCAAACATTAGGATCAGGTCAAAGGATCTTTTTGAGACAGACGGGTAGGAGCATTAATTATGGACTGGGGAACTGACATCAACTCTTGTTCTTTTTACCTTTCTGCAGACAAAGAGTAATAGCAATGCAACCCAACACACACATGTTTTTAATGTTTATTTATTTTTGAGAGAGAGAGAGACCGAGCACGAGCAGGGGAGGGGCAGAGAAAGAGGGAAACGCAGAATCCGAAGCAGGCTCCAGGCTCTGAGCCGTCAGCACAGAGCCCGACGCGGGGCTCGAACCCACCAACCGTGAGATCATGACTTGAGCCCAAGTCGGCCGCTCAACCGACTGAGCCACCCAGGTGTCCCTAACACACATTTTTGTTGGACAGTAACTTTATACCAGCTGCTGGCGATCCAAATATGGGTAGAATAGCCTTTGTCTCTTGGGGAATAAAAATGTAGTGAGACAGTGGCTTCTTCATGGTTTTATCTGTTCTGTCAGAAAGTACGTGCACCAAAGATGGAAAACGTCATTGTCGTCATAGTCCAGATGAGGACACTGACCCTCCGCATACTATAAAGTAGACCGCATTCATTCATTCGGTCACTTAACCAATATCTGTTGGATGTTTGGTGTATGTCAGGCACTGGGTATCCTGTGATGAGCGCCATGGGTGATGGACTTCTGGAGTTTACAGCTTGGGTGAGGCCAGATGGCAGTAAACCACTAAGAACGCAAGTGAGCAGAATTGGAAATTGTAGGGAGTGCTGTGAAGGAGCATGTGACAGGAGAGTTTCCACGGGGGCTGGGGATGAGGCTAATGGAAGTGACATTTGACTGAAATCTGTGGGATGAGTAGGGGCAGCTTGGTAAGAATGAGTGCTGTCATCCCGGCAGAGGGGAGGTGCTGAGGCAGACGAGAACCGGGCTCATTTAAGGAATGGAATTCAGGCTGGCGTGGAGGGCTCTGAGAGGTACGAGAGGAGGCTGGTGTGGGGGTTCCATCCCAAACGCCTCCAGGAGTCAGGCGGGTGACATATTTGTGTGACGGGAGCCGGCCCGGGATATGAAAACTGGAGCATGCGTGGGCCCCCCAGAGCAGACCTTCATCCTGTGGGAATGGGGGCCCCGGGTTAACAGATCTTTCCATTTTTTCCCCCAAGAACTTCGTAACTGTTACAGGTTTTAGACACATCATGCTAAGTTATGTTATGTTATGTTACGTTATGTCACGTTATGTCACGTTATGTCATGTTATGTTTTATTTTAATTATTCTTATTTATTTATCTACTGATTTATTTTTGAGAGAGAGCACGCAAGCAGTGGAGAGGTAGAGAGAGGGGGACAGAGGGTCTGAAGCGGGCTCTGCACTGACAGCAGTGAGCCCGACGTGGGGTTCTAACTCGCGACCTGCGAGATCATGACCCGAGCCAAAGTCGGACACTTAACCTACTGAGCCACCCAGGTGTCCCAAGGTTGGAAACACATTTAACAGGTATCATTACAGGAACTAATCAGAGACGACGGGATATGTTTGGGGGTCGGGGAAGACAACAAGAATTCCGTTTGTACAGTGTGAGTTGAGATGCCTGTTAAAATTTTTTTTTTTTAATGTTTATTTTTGAGAGAGACAGAGGTAGAATGCGAGTGGGTTGGGGCAGAGGGAGAGCGAGACACAGAATCGGAAGCAGGCTCCAGGCTCTGAGCCGTCAGCACAGAGCCCGACGCGGGGCTCGAACTCACGAGCTGTGAGATCATGGCCTGAGCCGAAGTCGGCCGCTCAACCGACCGAGCCACCCAGGCGCCCCTGGAGACGCCTATTAGACGCACAAGTAGGGTGGCCGAGAAAGCAGCTGTATGGGTCAGTCTGAGGTCACGGCACAGGTGACTTTGGGAAGTTGCTGACCATTGCTCGATTCACACGCCATGGGATGTATGCCATCATGTAGGGAGGTCATACAGGATGAGAAGAGAAGAGGTCCAGGCCTGAGCTTTGGCACGTTCCAACATGGTAGGAGGAGGAGCAGGTGGAGGAGAAGGGCCCAGGTTAGGAAGCGGAGAAAGACTGGCCAGTTGATTTGGGGGGAAATTAGGAAGGTTGGTGCCACCAAAGCCAAAAGAAGATAGTGTTCAGAGAGCATAGTTGAATCATGCCTGAATGCTGCTGGAAGGTAGAGTCAGATGGGACCTTAAATGTGTCCAGAGGGTTTGGCAGTAATCTTAGGAGACTGATAAGGAACGAATCTGTATTTGAGGAGGTTAAAGAATGAAAGGGAGGAGGAAAAATGAATTCAGTACATAAACAGGTCTCCTAAAAAAACTTGGGATATACAGTTGACCCTTGAGCCAATGTTGGTTTGAACTGTGTGGGTCCACTTCTACCTGGATTTTTTTTCAGTCAACAAAGGACAGTAGCATAGATGTATTTTCTCTGCCTTATGATTTCTTTAACTGTTTGTCTCTGAGAAAGAGACAGACAGACAGAGCGCGAGGTGGGGGGCGGGGGGAGCAGAGAGTGAGGGAGACACAGAATCGGAAGCAGGCTCCTGGCTCTGAGCTGTCAGCACAGAGCCCGACGTGGGGCTCGAACCCATGAGCCGTGAGATCGTGACCTGAGCCAAAGTCGGACGCTTAACCGACTGAGCCACCCAGGCGCCCCTCACCAGCTTTGTTTTCACTGCTCTTGTTTCTTTAAGTTTTCACCACCGTTGTGCAGATCCATACACAGAAAGAACTCCAAACGAGATTCTCTAGAATGACACTTCAGAATCTAGTTTTCTCTTTTCTGGAACTTACTCTGAGGAGGTGGTGGGTTTCTTGAGAGCTTCTTGTCTTGGGAGGAGACCCCCTAGTTGGAAGATGCTCACAGTACTCAAAACTATATCTTGCCTTCGTGTTACACAACTCCCATTCAACACACGGCTTCGTTTTTTTTCCAGTGCTCATGGGCTCAGTTAGACGGCTCTTGACCAACCCATCCCACATCCAGGGGACCTTCTGAATTCTAAAAGTGACATTGCACCTCTGCTAAAAATCCTTCTAGTCCTTTCCATTGCCCTCAGGATGAGAATAATTATCGCTCACTAATAGTAACTAACACGCATTTTGGATGAGGCATGGTTCTGTGCTTTATGTAATTCAACCCATTTCCTCGATCACCCCATTTGAGCAAAACCAAAATTGCTGTGACCATGACCCCTGCCTGCTCCTCCTGGTTTGTCTTTGTCTTTGTGATTTCCAGCTACAGTCTTTCCCTTTTTTATAAAAAGCAGTCCCTTCTCAGGTTGGACCTGAAGTAGACTGGCTTCTGGAAACCATTGTGTGAATTCAAAGCAAGTGCCCAGACTGATGACCAAGGGACCCGTGCCATCTTGAGTAACGGACATCAAGGTCCCTGGTCCAGCAGGAGAGAAGGGTTCTCGGTGTTAACTGTGCATTTGTGATTTTGCGGGGCTGGCGTTCTCTGACTCGGTCAGGATGCTGATTCCAAGTGAAAGGAGTCCCTTTTCAACTTGCGTTAGCAAGATACAGGAATTCACTGGAAGCATACTGAGCCTTCAGTACATCCCAGGGGTATAATGAGGTGAGCTCCGCCTCACAGGGAACTAGTGCCAGACACAGGCGGTAATCAGGATGGCGGGGGTAGGTCTCCGCCATCCCTGTCTTGGGACCGGAGGTCAGTGCTTCCTGACCAGAGGTCAGGTCTACACAGTGTCCAGTTCTACACGGATGGAGGGCCACTGACCAGCCTGGAATAGTGAACATTCCTCAGCTCGGTTCTGATCCCTTTGGAGAAATCATCCGAATGGCCCAGCTAGGACCAGGGATCTAGTTGGAGGTCGGGAGGGTGGAGTCAGGGAATATCACCATGTCTGCTCAAGTGACAGGTGGAACGGTTGGAAGGGAAATGGTGGTCTGGCCGGAAACCCTAAAAGGTGCTGCTCTTGGCCTTAGCTTTGTCATCTTTAAAAGCTTTCTTTTTTTTTTTTTTTTTCAACGTTTATTTATTTTTGGGACAGAGAGAGACAGAGCATGAACGGGGGAGGGGCAGAGAGAGAGGGAGACACAGAATCGGAAACAGGCTCCAGGCTCCGAGCCGTCAGCCCAGAGCCCGACGCGGGGCTCGAACTCAGGGACCGCGAGATCGTGACCTGGCTGAAGTCGGACGCTTAACCGACTGCGCCACCTAGGCGCCCCTTCAAAAGCTTTCTGAACACCTTGGTTTCTCCCAGCCTGCTCCCCGCACGGAGAGTTGAAGCTCACGGTCACGGATGACACCGTGGTACTCTTGAAATATAAACGGAATGCAGCCGAAACTCTCAAGATCTGGGGATTACGCACAGAAACCTCTTGTGCCATTTCCGCAAAGAAGCTACAAATCCCCTAAGTACCCGTGAAGGGGAGGCTTCCACTGGGGAAACCTCAGAGAAATCAAACACTTTGCTCTGCTCTCATGTCCTATGAAGGGCTTTCTGTTTTCTAGCAGTGAACTTGGATTTAGTTCGCAAAGCCAAAGCCCCCCATTAGCACGGGAGATACAGCGTGTCACAGCAGGCGCCAGGCATCGCTAGGGTGTGATAATGCCACTGGGTCTCTGTCCCAGGGAAGCCTCTCGTGTCCCAGAGTCCCCGTGTCCACACCGGGTGGAATGTCTCACCCAGCCTTCCGCCTGTTCTCGATCATGTGAGTCCTGCCCGTTCTTCCTTTGCTTCTTTGCCGGTAACCCTGCGTCTCAAGGGGGAGACCAAGTCCTTCCTCCTTGTCTAGTGGTCTACCATCCAGGAGGCTTTGCTTAATGACCCCTCTTCCCTGAATACTTTAACAATCCGACAGGCGTGGGCTTCCCAGAGCAGACTTTTACCCTGTGGGAGTGGGGGCCCTGTGTTAACAGATCTTTCCATTTGTTTCCCCCAAGAACTTCGTGATTGTTACAGGTTGGGAACACATTTTGTTATATTTTATTTTAATTATTCTATTTTATTTTATTGACTTACTTAATTTTGAGAGAGAGCTTGCAAGTGAGGGAGGGGCAGAGGGAGGGGGACAGAAAATCCAAAGGGGGTTCCGCTCTGACAGCAGTGAGCCTGATGTGGGGTTCGAACTCACGAACTACAAGGTCATGACCCAAGCTGAAGTCAGATACTCAACCAACTGAACCACCCAGGCGCCCCAATCCCTGAATACTTTTAAATTCTTGGTGCTATATTGAGATGTGATTTACCGTGTATGAAATTCCCTTGTTTTAAGGGTACAGCTCAGTTGGTCTTGGCAAATTTACATAGTTGTGCGACCGTCGACACAGTCCAATTTAAAACATTTTCTCCTCTCCAGAAAGATCTTTCATGCTCTTTTGTAATCAAATCCCCATTCCCGCTCTCAACCCAGGCAACCACTAATCTCCTCTCCCGTCTCTGCAGATTTGCCTCGCTATGAATTCTAGGCTCCTGGCAGAGTCATTCCGTCCTCGAGGCTCCTAACGTTCTTTGTATACACTTGCAGAAATGACCCGGTAATTGTTGTTTATGTGTGTGTTTCTCCAGCTAGAGTTCAGATACCAGACTGTTCTCTCATGCTGCGGGCTTATTAGCAGAACCCCTGCAGATAGTAGGTAGACTAGAACAGTCTATGTATGACTGAGCACAGGCACAGATTAAGTCTGTCGTGTGATCTGGGGCAAACTTGCGTACCGTTCCTCTCTTAGAATAGCGTGGCTAACGTTTCCTGAGCATTTTCTCTCGGCCGGATGCTCTGCCGGGTGTTCCTGTTGATAGTGAAGCTCACGATCCTTTACGGAACCTTCACTTCAGTTGAAGGAGTGCTTACTGTTGTTATTGGCATTTGCAGATAGGAAGACAGAGGCTAAGGGAGACTAAGAACTCTCAGAAAGTAAAGTGACAGGGCCAGACCCCCAACCTGATTCTGTTGAGTCGAGAGATCCATTCTCTCTCTTTTATTTTTTAATTTTTTAAAAAGTTTATTTATTTAGTTTGAGAGACAGAGAGAGAAAACACGAGTCGGGGAGGGAGGGAGAGAGAGAGAATCCCAAGCAGGTTCTGCAGTGTCCGCGCAGAGCTTGTTGTAGGACTTAAACCCGTGAACTGTGAGATCATGACCTGAGCCAAAGTTGGATGCTTAACCAACTGAGCCACCCAGGTGCTGCAAGAGATCCTTTCTCTTGACCACAATGCTGCACTGCCTCCCAGCTGTGGACAGTGTGTCCATAAGAACCACACCGTAGGTGTTTCCTGGGATTGATATAGGTCTACAGTTTGTAGACTTTTAACTTGTGATTTGGTCAGTGAGTGCCCCCCCGCCTCCCACCAGTGCATTCACTTCGGGGCCTCTCTGAAAGGGGTGAAAGTGTAGAACACTTTAAGCTCATTGGCCAAATTAGTGTGAACCCATTTGATTTTCCTGATCAGCTAAACCAACTGCATGCTTTCTTTCCTCATTGATTCCTTGCAGGCAATGACCCAGTGCAATATGAGGTAATAATAACAAATTTCACATTGGTAAAGCATTTTACAAAGACACACACACACACACACACACACACACACAACCTCCCTGAGAGCTTACTGGAAAGCTGGATTCTTTTGAGTTTTGAAGGATTCGTGTTCCACAGTTTTGAAATGTTGGAGGCAAATGGAGAGCAACATGTCGGCTGGGTTTGTGACGGTTTGGCCTTCCATGGCCCACAGACACTGGAAGAAGTGAGGCCCAGCTCCCTCGGGAAGGATCCTTCTAGGGGTTAGTAATACAAGTGAGAACCCGGATTCTCTGGCTGCGCCCTGTTCAGGCACTAGAGTAGATTTCACATGGAAAATTCTCACATTGGCTTGGGTCATGGTCAACAGACCTAAGTGCCTGCACGCTGGCAGGTGATGATGCTAGGAAAGACGTGAGTCCAGCACGAGCCGATAAGGGATGGTGGGGATTGCGGTAAAAAGGAGAGAACAGCTTCCGTCTTCAGGGAGCAGGTGCTACTCAGCTCCAGCTCCTTGTTGTCTTAATTCTTCCGTTTTTTAAAAAATGTCTGTTTATTTATATTATTTTTTAAGTTTATTTATTTATTTTGAGAGAGACAGAGACGGCATGAGCGAGGGAGGGGCAGAGAAACAGGAAGAGAGAGAGAGAATCCCATGCAGGCTCTTCCCTGGGAGCACGGAGTCCGGCACGGGGCTCGAACTTACGAAATCTGTGAGATCATGAACTGAGCTGAAAACCGAGAGTCAGATGCTTAACCGACTGAGCCATCCACGTGCCTCTATTTATTTATGTTTTTGAGAGAGAGAGAAAGAGCGAGAGCTTGTGCGGGTGAGAGCGGGGGAGGGGCAGGGAGAGAGAATCCCAAGCAGGCTCCATGCTGTCAGCGTAGCGCCCGATTTGGGGCTCGAACTCACGAACTGTGAGACCATGACCTGAGCCGAAATCAGGAGTCGGAGGCTTACCTGACTGAGCCACCCAGGCGCCCCGATTTTTCTGATTTTTTTAAAAGAAGCTGGAAATCTGGCCACGGATCGAAAATCCCATGACTCGGCTATCTGTTCATCCGTCAGTTCAGCCAAGTGTTTTTTGGGCACTTAACCACGTGCCAAACTTGCTCCAGGTGCCGAGGATAAACTAAACAGAACAGACAAAGCCCTTGTCCTGCTTAGTCAGTTAAAAACGTGTAGCACAAACGGATCACGCTAGCTGCTCAGCTTTGGTCCACGGACCACCTGTCTGCAGCCTCTGGCTTAGGCTCTCCAGCCCCCATCGTGGGGGGGGGGATCCCTGTAGCACTAACTGGCCTCTTCCCTGCCATGTCCCTGAGGGCCCCGTGGAGGCTGCTTCTGCTGTTTGTGGCTCTCTGCGTGGGGTGTCCGTGCTCAACCCCAGCTTCCCGTGGATCCTGAGACATCTGCTCTGTGTTTGCTACAATATGCACTTTGTGGGGGGAGAGCTCTCTCCCCACCAGGATTCAGAGCTTATCCTGGCTCCACAGAACCTTGTCTTTTGAATTTCTCACCATATGTGTGTGTGTGTGTGTGTGTGTGTGTGTGTGTGTGTGTGTGTGTATTTAATGTTTATTTATTTTAGAAAGAGAGTGCAAGCAGGGGCGGGGTGCGTACAGAGAGGGAGACAGAAGTTCTGAAGCTGAAGAGGGCTTTGAGCTGACAGCAGAGAGAGCCAGATGCAGGGCTCGAACTCAGGAACCACGAGATCGTGACCTGAGCTGAAGTTGAGTGCTTAACCGACTGAGCCACGCGGGCGCCCCTCCTATCCATTATTCTGTTGCCCACTGGCCACAAATCGCCGACAATGTATGGGTTCACCTTGCAAAAAACATGCCTTTCGGCAGACTCCAGCTCGCACCGTGGACAAATTCATCAGCTTAGCAGAGGAATTCCGTTCTACAGCTTGGGAAAGTCCACACACACGCTTAATTTTGCTATTTTGTCAACGGGCATCAAGGGACCCAGTTTTCAGATGCAAGGGATCCCTCACACCAGGGCTGGCAACAAACAAAAGTAAAAATCGCAAACAAAATAACAACTCAAAGAGCCTCCATTATAATGTGGATGCAGAATCCTAAATGGGAGATTTTCGAATGTAACAGCCACACCTCCAGATTATACACCACCTCCCTAAGGATTCAGGAGACCTCATCGTTTCTTTGCCCCCAGAGGGAGCCCTGTGGCCTTACTGACATCAGTGTTTTCCCTCAGGCTGACTTCTCTGGTCTCCCTAGGCAGCTCCTTAAGAAGTTGGCTGCAAAATCGCCCTCTTTTCCCGGGAGGTTTTGGTCCCATGTCCCAGGACCCAAGCGCTATTCCCCAAACCCTCTCCTGCTGCCTTTCCCCCAGGGCCATGAGGAATGCACCCAGCGGGGCTCCTCATGACCCACCCTGGGGCAGATGAGCTTTTCTGGGTTCCCAGCCTCCGTCCAGTCCAAGCCTCTTCTACCTGGAGCCATGAAGGCACCTGAGAAGGTCAAGTGCAAAGGTGATGGCATAGAGGAGGTGGGGATGGTGGGATGTTTTGCATCGTGTCTGAGCAAAGTGAAAGAGAAGCCATGCAAGGAGGAGACGCGTGTGGACAGACGAGAGGGTTTGGCAGATGACAGGTGAGGAAGCCGTCTCAGGAAAATTAAAGGTCATTTCCAAGGGCACACATCAGGAGCCAGAACTATTCTCCAGGTTTCCTGCCTTCTCATCTCCAGTCCTCCACGGTGGTAGCCCCCACCCTTGCCTGGACCCCTTGCCCCGTGTGAACACCAAAGACAGGCAGGAATGCTCTGGAACTGCCACACCTGGGCTTTCTCTGAGGCCTCGGGTCTCGAGCGACTTGACCTAGCTCCAGGGAAACAGTGGGACCGTCAGGTTTCGGCACTAAAATCTCAAAGGCCTGGCCAGCGTGACCACCTGGAAGGTCGGCACCAGGGAAGGGGAGAAAGGAAACGGCTGTATTCAGCTCGTCAGACCAGGAGGAGGCAGGACGATGTCTCTTTTTGCTGACGTTTGCAAGGCCATGTGGCAGTGGTCAGACCTCAAGAATGTCAGTGCTTCTGGATGGGGCCTGGATGGGGCTCTTTGTCTCCACAGACCTCGCTGGGTCAGCCCTAACTCCAGCCACTGCCGTCCTGATCCTTCTGCTGCTTTGAAAGTGAAATTCGGTTCCCAGACCTGCTGTCCGGGCGGTTGAGTTGCAGTCTGGGAAATTCTTTTCTCTCTTCACAGAACTTCTTTCCTTTTTCTGTGCCTGCTACATTCACTTGTATTCTTTTGTTCATAAGTGACAGAAACCCACTCAGACTGGCCTAGGCAAAAAAAGTGCTCCATATTAATTTAAAAAGTTTCAGGTGTAGAAGGACATCTTCAGGAATGGTTGGATCCAGTCTCATTCAGTGTGACAGCGGCTAAGAAGATGTTAACAGAAATCTTTTCTCCATCTCTTGTCTCTTTTTTCCCGCCTGCTGATACCAGCCTCAGCCTGGTCCTCCATGAATATTGGTAAGAGATCTGTTGGTCACTCCGGGTTTACATCATAGCGTGGTGGTCGAACCTCTCTGCGAAAGCTCCGGCAATCGCCTGGATGCTGTTCTTTGATGGACAGCTTGGATCGTGTGACCACTCCCGAATCACTGACGGGAACCAAACTCCCGTGGGCTGAGCTTTGATGATGAGTCCTCCTCGGATTTTTAGAGTGGAGTCAACCATGCCTAAGTCGCGTCGGCCGGGTGTAAGTAGGGGAGAAAGGGTGCTTGCGGACACAAATCTTCTATTCTGAACTCCATGGGAGAACGCATAACGCCTGGCCTTTCTACCATCATATTTCCAGTGCTGAGCAAAACGTCAGGTGCACAGTATGCGCTCAATAAATGTTTGCTGAATCAAGTAATGTGCTCCCACAACCCCCTCTTACCTCCTCTGCCTTAAATGCCAAACAGACTGTTTTACATTTGCTAACCCGTGGGTCCTCCTCCTTGGCCACACTGTGTCTGAGTCACCGTTTGCCTGCCGGCCACCAAGCACCGTGCCTGGCGACGGCAGGTACTCAGTAAATATTTATAAAAGGAGGAAAAACGAAAGAGGGTCCTTAGAAATGGGGAAGTAATGCTAACCGTGTTAGACGGATGGTGATAGTTTGGGAGGTTGAACGAGCAGCGGAGAATAAAGTCTGGGGAAGTCCAAGGCCAATAGTCATCTGCCCGGGCTACCTCCGGGGCGCGTGTTGCAAAAGCAGGGTCCCCCTCCTGCACCTGGCCTGTCAGCGGTGCAGGCTGGTGGACAGAGTGTTCTGGAGAAGGGATCTAGCGGTCACAGTGCCCAAGGAGAGCTGCATACCCGCGGTACTGAGGCAGCGCTGGATAAAGGGGGCTCGTGGTGAGCAAGCTACTGTGTGTAGTGTTGGCCACGAGCTGCGTGGAGCACCCACGCGTGTGTCGCCGTGACCCCAGGAGGTAGGCGCTGTTACTGGTGACCTCCGCCCGTTACAGATGAGGAACGCCGTTAGACGTGTGCCCAGAGCCTCGTTTGAACCCAGGCAGGCGGCCCCCGCGGCCGGCACTGCTCATCTCCAGGCTGCGTGACTTCCTGCAAGGCTAGGAACTGGAAGAGAAAGGAAAGGAGGCTCAGAGGAGCTCTGATGCTGAGGTCGACGTCGTGGGGCTACTTCTTGGTGCGGTGCCCTCACACAGGTGGCTTCTCCAAAGCGTCATTTCCTGTTCTGCAAAGTAGGTATGAAAGAATAGAGGACCTCCTAAGGGAAGAAGGAAGGCCCCGGGCAAAACCGTGAGCTTGGATTCTGGAGACCTAAACTCAAACCTGGCTTCGCTCAGTGGAGTGGAAAAGGCCGGCCCTGGGGCGGAGCGTCAGGATGGGCGGGGTTATGCCTCAGTAACAAGTAGGGCCCAGCGCCCAGAGGTGTGGGACAGCCAAGGGCTTTTTTTCATGTTTGCTGTGCGTCCACCATGGCTCTGCGGGAGCTGTCTCCTCACCTGGGGACCCACGCTCCCCAGACAGCCGCCATCCAGGACGCTGGTTTCGTCATAGCGCGGAGAAAGTCGCAAGTTGTAGGTGCTCTGGCTCTCAGACCTCCCGCTGGAAGGGACACCCTCTCCTTTGGCTCACTGGGTGTCCAAAGCGAGTCACAGGTCACAGCTGCCTCCGAAAGGGCAGGGGAGGGTGACCTCCGCATGCACCTGTAAGGAGAGAGAACCAGAAACATGGCGGCCGTCTCAGATCCAGAATCCATGTGACCTTGAAAGGGCCCCCTTCCCCCACTGGTCCTCTCAGTCTCCCCCTTGTGTAAGACGAGGCCAATCATGAGGCGCCTGGGTGGCTCAGTCAGTTAAGCGGCCGACTTGGGCTCAGCTCACTATCTCACGGTTTGTGAGTTTGAGCCCCGCGTCGGGCTCTCGGCTGTCAGTGCGGAGCCGGCTTCCGATGCTCTGTCCCCGACCCTCTCTGCCCCTCCCCTGCTCTTTCTCTCTCTCTTAAAGAGTAAATAAACATTAAAAAAAAAAAAAAAAAAGATGAGGCCAATCACTTGAAACTCTTGTTGGAGGATTGAATGTCGCCCACGAAAAAAATGCCTTTTTAAAATGCAACGTTGGTGCTCCAATAAGTGATTTTTCCTTCTTTCTGTTGCCCCCTCCCGCTCCCTGCTGCATTTTTTTTTTCTACCAGCCGCGAAACCCTTGCCTCCCTCTGCCCCCCCCTCCCCACCACCCCACAGAGAACAGTTCACAAATGTGCCTCCTCTCCCCCAGGGCCGTGGCTTTTACACAGTCGGGTAATACATTTTTATTTCCTTGCAGGAGCAAGGCCTAAAAATAGATAAAGTGCAGGGCACACACGATAACCATGCGATGTATTGACCCAGCCACGAGTTTATCTTGGTGAAATTCAAATTCGCTCTTTATTCCCGAAAGCAAGAGCACCTTCAATGGGCAGTTACGGAGGCATTACCGGGGCCATTTGGCAATAAAATGTGACTGACTTCATTATGTAGTATGGAGACAAGGAAGACCCGGTCTTAAATCACAGGCCTGCAGGCCGGGATGCATTCAGCACAGGCCCGTGCAGATGCGGTCTGTTTGGCGGGAGACCGCGTTGCAGAGAGGGAGGCTCTACTAAAATGTGGGATTATCCTGAGTTCTTTCGTTTAGCTCCGTGCCAAAAGGTAATTTATGTGGACCTTGGAGCGGGGCCGTAGGGTTCTGTCTGGGGCCCGCCAGCACCTCTGGCCACCGTCGCTCTGCCTTCAAGGCTCTCTGTCTCTTAGAGGTATCGTGGCAGACGGCCGCCTCTTCGCTTCCAGCGGGTAGATTGTGGGGAGACGCTTCTACTGGAAGGGTCCCCCAAGGCTGCGTTTCTCTTTAGTCGTGCCTTTTGAAAAGAAGAGAGCGAGACGCTGTTACAGGCGCACCTGGTGTGGGTATCGCGGGTCCGGTTCTGGAACACCACCGTAAAGTGAATCGTGCCATAGAGCTTGTCACGTGCCTCTTTTGGCTTCCCCGTGCACAAAAAAGTCAACATTTACGCTTTCCCGTAGTTAATTGTTTTTTTTTTTTTTAATTTTTCAATGTGTTTATTCATTTTGTGAGAGACAGAGTGTGAGCGAGGGAGGGGCAGAGAGAGAGAGGGAGACACAGACTGTGAAGGAGGCTCCAGGCTCTGAGCTGTCAGCACCGAGCCCGACGTGGGGCTCGAACCCAGGCTCGGACGCAAGATCATGACCTAGCTGAAGTCGGACGCTCAACTGACTGAGCCACACAGGCGCCCCGATATACCATAGTCTGTTAAGTGTGCAATAGCATTGTGTCTAAAAAAAAAAAAAAGACTGTGTCTGTATCTTAATGAGAAAAAGACGGCATTGTTAAAGAATCCTCACTATCATCTGAGCTTGTGGCGCATTGCAGTCGCTGATCGCTGATCACCCTAGCAAATATAATAATAAAACAGGTTGGAGTTGAGAATTACGGAGGCGTGACCCAGAGACACGAAGTGAGCAGGTGCCGTGGGAGAACGACACCGATAGACTTACTCGACGCAGGGTGGCCACAAACCTTTGTAAAAGCTTCTAGAAATAGCAGTATCGATGAAGCGCAATAAATCGAGGGATGCCTGCATTTAAAGTTCATCCCCCCCAGTGTCTCCTCGCCAGTCCCACCCCATACACGGCAGCGTACGCACTCTGTAAGACCATTTTCCGCCTGTGAGTGCTTGGCTGATGGCCCATTGTCTGCACGGGGCACCTGGGTGGCTCAGTCGGTTAAGCGTCAGACTTCCGCTCAGGTCATGATCTCACGGTTTGTGAGTTCGAGCCCCACGTCGGGCTCTGGGCTGTGAGTGTGGAGCCTGCTTGGGATCCTCTGTCCCCCTCTCTCTCTGCCCCTCCCCTGCTCACTCTCTTTTGAAAATGAATAAATATTAAAAAAAAAAAACAAAACTTCATTCTTAATCATTCTTCTTCATTCTTAATCATCTCTTATCGACCCCTTGCCTGGATGAGGGGCCCGAAGAAGGGACCCCTTCCAGGTAGAACAGCTTCTAGGTGGCAAAACTGCTCTTAAAATTCTAGGCCTCTGCCACCATTCCATAGACGGTGGAGAGATTCGGGGGCTGAATTTTCTCGAAAGACAGGACCCGGGGGCAGGTCCCAGACGACGTGGAACTTTTCCCATCTCTCCTGGCCTCGCCTGTCAACGACAGGTGCCTGTCCCCAGCGTTCCCCGTCCTACATTTTGCCGGAGAGGTTCCGGGCCATTCACACCCCAGCTTGTCTCTCATTCCACCTCGCTGTCTGCCTCTCCTGCACTCAGACACCCAGCTCTCGGGCAATCTCATTAAACCGGCTTTAATTACTGATGTGAAGGCGAGGAGAGACTCCTCCGGTGCTCACCCCCGCCACTGCCATTATTGATTGGCTGCCGAGACGTTTCTGTTAGACAGCAGATTAGAAGAGGTTAGTTTCCTAATTCTCCACCACTCTTCCTGGCGATAATTGCTTCCCAGGTGAAGCGTCCTCCCGCACAAGAGGCGTCTTGCATCGGTTTTCCACCTTCGCTTGCTTTTGAAGTCGGGTTTAGCACAGGTGGGAGATCTGTATGGTCCCTGTTTCTTGGGGCAAAAAACAGATGTGAGGTGCCATGGTGAAGGTTGGCCTTGCTTTAGGAACTCTCTGGCAGTCGTCCCAAGGTCAGAGTATCTCTACTGTTTCCTCTGCTCGCCCTGAGGGTGTTGAGTCATACCTGGTTTTCCCAGTGCCTGGGATATATTTGCCATTATCTCACAAAGGACCGGGTGATTCCTGAGGTTTTTCCGATCTCAAGCTTCCTTGATCATTCCTGGCAAGAGGGTCTTGCCTCTGGAGTAGATCTCTTTCTGGTTTGTTTCTAAGTGTCTGTTCCCCGTTTGGCTATTGATGCCCTTCTACCCTCCAAACACCGACCGACATGATTTCATAGGCAAAGGGTAGGTGACCAGGCTGATAGGTAGGGTCTGGAAACCGTTACCAATTACAGTGATGGATGGGACTGAGGTTATTTACAAAGACTCATTCTTACCCCGGGTGATAGGAGATAGAGCTCTCAAAAGAGATGCACCAGCGTGTGGAAGAAGGAGCCAGTGAGTTCTAACGTGGCCCCAGACGACAGAATCCCCTTGAATGGGAAAGGAAGCGGGCTGAGGGGCCAATTTTATGTTCGCATGGGAAATACCATTAATGATCAGCTCTTAGAAAAGACAGGGCTGGTGGCGTGGCACTGTGGGCTCCGGGCATGTTCACACGGAGGCTGCTTGCTTTGCTTCCTGAGCCTTGGTGGAGGCATGCGTGTGGGACTCTGGACTTGGCAGTCTTCCTTGGAAGAATACCAAAGAGCAGGGCTCGTGAAATCCCAGCGCTGTTGTGGGCCAGGTACCGGCCAGATGTGGACTGTGGCCAACCGGAGGGCATCTTCCCTTGATACAGACCTTCAGCTGGTGGCTGCCGTTGGGTAACATGGGCTCCATGTCGCCAGGCGTGGGGGATGTTTCAAAAGCCAGGAATGTCGACCTGTATGTAAGATCTGCCACATGATAAAACTTGTCAGCTCAAGTTAAACCAGGTGCATTGGGACACCAGGACTCTGGGCTTCTGAGTAACTGATGGAGCCATCTCCATTTCGTTCCTGTTGACATGACAGTGATGTATCTACTTGACGAAGACCCCATTCTGTGGATTTCCGGTGGCAGAAGCCTGGAATGGGATGGATCGTTCTTTGTGCACCTGGACGGAGACTTCCCCTCATGATGCATGGGTCCACCGGTGATCCTTTGTGTTCACTTGTGTCCTGCCAAGTCTTTTAATCTTGGTATGCGATTCGACAAGGACCTAGAGGGTCCTACTGATCAGACATGCAGATGATACAAAGCCAAGTATGGTGGTTATTGAGAGGCACGATGCAATCAGGACTCAGGACCATCTGATCAAGTGAGAAAGCTTGAGAGACGCCACTAGGTTGAAACTGAGTAGGGGCTAAGGCAAAGTCCTACGTTTGGGCCTCGTGCAAATTGCTTTTTCACGAAATCAGAAGGAAAACCCAAGTTGGAACGCGTATATGTAGAAGAAGGGCGGGGTGGGGTGGAGAATAGGGGTGGGGTGGAGAATAGGTTCTGGGATGATTTGTTTGACCATCATATAGCCAGCAGTTTGATAAAGATGATAAAGTTGTGGGGCGCCTGGGTGGCGCAGTCGGTTAAGCGTCCGACTTCAGCCAGGTCACGATCTCGCGGTCCGGGAGTTCGAGCCCCGCGTCAGGCTCTGGGCTGATGGCTCGGAGCCTGGAGCCTGTTCCCGATTCTGTGTCTCCCTCTCTCTCTGCCCCTCGCCCGTTCATGCTCTGTCTCTCTCTGTCCCAAAAATAAATAAATGTTGAAAAAAAAAATTAAAAAAAAAAATTGCGCTAAAAAAAAAAAAAAAGATGATAAAGTTGAGGTCAAAACATATAGATGGTCATCCACTCATCATTTCCCACTAAGCATTTTCTCTGTGCGAGCTACGCGTAGGGAATAAAGAGAGGAATATGACTGGGGTCCTGTTCTTGAGGTTTTCCCAGTAACCGATTCAGATACTTTACAGTCCGGCGGAATACATTTTATGGAGATTTCTACGGAGTACTACGGAATCCAGAATAGACCGTGCCTACTTTTCTCGTATTCTGTAATTTCACACATAAAGCAAAATAAGGTGTTTTTTTTTTTTGTTTTAAGATCAAGGTATAAATGACACATAACATTATATTAGTTTCAGATGCACAATATAACGGTTCGATATTTGCGGACATCGTGTAACGACCACTCCAATAAGTTTAGATCACATTCATCCCGATGCCTAGTTACAAAAATTCTTGTTGCTCTTGTGGGGAAGACTTTGAACAAAATGAGGTTTTGAAGGAAGAATAGGAGTTTTTCGTGTGAAAAAATGGAGAGTACGGTCACAGGGGTAGCAATGGTAAGTATTTGGGCTTCTTGGCACTGATATTTGGCCCTTGGCTTTATGAGACCTCGGGCTTGGTGCTTTGTATGAAGTTGACTCCTCTCCTGAACCTCAGGCTGGACAAAGCAGGACCGGTGCAGACAGTCAGGACATTCTGTCTTTGGGGTACCCAGGTTGGACCGATTAGGGATAAGGAGACACCTTTCTGGCCACTCTTCTTTGGGTTGATAGGACGGTTGACTGTCTTTCTAGCTGGTTGCCAACAAGAAAGATCATAGATGCAGGAACGTACTGCAACCGGGTGGTGAGTTTATGGGAGGTGAGAATGGAATCAGTGTCGAGGAAACAAAGGTAAGAAACGAAGCATGGGAAATGCTACTCCACACTGTCATTTGAACCCTCCACCACCAAATGGTGCTTGAAGTGTCCCCCGTGGACTGGGTGGTCACACAGACCTGTCAATTCACTTTTACTTTCCTTCTATCATTTTGAGTGGAATCATCTGTCAGTTTCAGATAATGGGAATCCGGTGTGATTTTATTTACCCGGGTGGTCATAGGAAAGAAAAGATGTTCTGGGTGGAGGGACAGCATGGGTGGAACTCAGAGGCGCAGGGGAACGCTGTGTGCTCCTGAGATCCGACTGGTGTGGGACGCGGGGCACACAGAGGATGCTGTGGGTGATGCAGGTGGAAAGGGTAGAGGCTACATTACAAAGCCCCTTGGCGACCCCCTAGCTTACACTGTTCCCATGTTGCTTGTCATCACTGAGATGCTAACTACAGCTTAAAAAAAATTTCTTTTTAACACTTATTTGAGAGGGACAGAGCGTGAGTTGGTAAGGGGCAGAGAGAGAGGGAGACACAGAATCCAAAGCAGGCTCCAGGCTCCGAGCCGTCAGCGCAGAGCCCTATGTGGGGCTCGAACTCAGGGACCTTGAGATCGTGACCTGAGCTGAGGTCAGACGCTTAACCGACTGAGCCACTCCGGCGCCCCACTAACTACCGCGTTTAACCGCACAAAGCTCTGATCCCTTGGGTGAAGCTTCCGTGGACATTGTTCAGAACATAGCCAGTGCTGGTACGTTTATTTACTTGTTTTGTCCTCCCCGTGACACGGTGAAGTTAGCGAGTGTACCCGTGTTGTGAAAACACCAGCAGGAACAGAGCGATTTCGCGGTTAGCTCGAGATTACCTAGGATCCCAGCTCCGCAGCGTCCGGGGGTCCACTGGTGGGAGCGGGTGGCCCTCCGGCCACAGGGAGGCCACAGAAGAGACAGAACCATCACGCCAGCATGGGCTTCCTGGGGCAGCTGGTATTCTGGAGCAGCACTGGCTGACTTCTCCAGCTTCAGGGATGCTTCCAAGTTCACCTTCCACTACAAGTGTTGAAACTTAACCTTCACTGTCCCTGCGGACCCCAATAACAGTAGTCTTTTCCCACAGCCAAGCACGGCATTAGCGGTAGTCACCGGTGAGGACACCTGGGCCCAGCAGGGCAAGGAGCTCAGTGCAAACAGAAACTAAAAGCCCAATAGTTCTGGACCCTCAGGAGGCCCCGGGGAAACTCTCCCAGAAAACAGCTGGGAGACAGTTGGAGGGCTCGAGGCCGTAATCATTTGTGTAGGAAAGGAGCATAATCTCATTTTGCAGTCCGGGCCTGATGAGGTCGGGGACTTAGGAGTTAGATATATTTCATTGTCTTTTTATGGGGTCGGGGGGGGGGGGAGAAGTGTGCATTTTCCTGCCAGGGATTCGTGCATTTGTGTGTAAAAACAAGCCAGACCACATTCACCTATCTCTTCCTCAACAATACGGAGTCTATTGGCAAGATCGCCACGGTGATAGGGAGCTGGTGCCTGTTTTTAAGAAAGACACAGTAATAAAATCCTCCCAAGGTTTTATCTACCGTATTAAAAATGAAAAGAAAGAAAGAAAAAAAAAGCCCTCTTTGCATTCCCAAGACTTGCCAACCTCCTTCCCGCCTCCAGGCCTGGGCGCCCGGAGAACATTCTCCTTGTTCCATTTTCCAAGGCCTCCCGTTGGCCTCCCTTTGTCCTTGGGGCCTGAGTTGAAATGTCACCACATCAGAGCATTCACGCCATTCTCTGATCTGGATAAGGCAGATTTTTCTTCTGTTTGTTTCCACGACGCTCTCTGTTTTTCCTTGGCAACGCTTCTTACCTTGGCAATGAGTAAGTAAGGCAGGTAACTGTTTTTGCTCTTTGCTCCCGGCTAAACTAGGAGTTCTATAAGGGCAGTTTCTGCGTCGTCCCGCTCGTGACCCCAGCCCTAGAGTCTCGTGGGGTAGCTCACACTGTGAGTGGTTGGTGGTGATTGTTTTCGTTGAATGTGTCGCGTTGTTCCTTCTGACTCCAAACCGGGTGTGTTTGATGGCTTGGCTTGTGAAGTCTATGTGTGGAGATCAGAAACACATCTCGTTGGGCCAGGTGGGGACAGTGGCCCAGGGGAGCTCAGACCTTGACCCAAAGGGGACAGACGCCAGTGTATCAACTGTTTGCTTGCCTTGCAAGCCAAGCGGACCCAATGTGGGCAGGTCTTGCAATTTTGTTAGGATTTTTTTTTTTAATTTATTTCTTTATTTTGAGAGAGAGAGAGAGGTGGGGGGGACAGAGACAAGGGAGAAGAAGCGAGAATCCCAAGCAGGCTCTGCACTGCCATCACAGGGCTCGATCCCACGAACCATGAGAGCATGACCTGAGCTGAAATCAAGAGTTGGGTGCTCAACCAACAGAGCCACCCCGGCGCCCCTTGTTAGGCAAAGTTTTGAAGCCTTGATTTCATGGGTTCCTTCTAAGGTCGACAACATTTTTCAAAAGTGCATGCTTCTCTTGGCCAAGACGCTCCCGGGTGGGAGCTGGGCCTGGCCGATGGGCCGTGGTCGGTCTCCTCATGCGAGAAGCTCAACCACACGTGCCTTGTTGCTCTGCCCAGGCTGCACCCGGAGGGGAGAATCCCAGCCTCGGTACCATTTTAAACATGCTTGTTGAAAACCGGAGGCGAAAATAGGGCAGCCGGAACGATGGAGGGTCTGAAACCATGTCATGAGAGGAGCTGTTGCCCAAAGTGCAGATCGGTCATGTGACTTTTCAGCTTTACTGCCCTGGCGCTCCCAGGGTGGTGCCCGATTTATCAGACAAGAACCTGGACCCCAAAGTTTCTGGAATTACGACCAGAAACATGTGGGTGGTAGGTGGGTAGTGAGGGCGATTATTAACAAATACGTGGCTGATTGTGCACCCACATGGATGTGGTCCTTCCTCCAAGCAGACCCCTGAGGAGGTCCTAGCGTTATTCCAATTACATGGCAGTTTCCCAGCTATTCTGAGAAGCGCCCTTTGGAAATTGCCATCGGAGCCTGAACATAATTTTTAAATATCCTCAATTGTGACAGATCTCCAGACTTGATTCTTTGAAGCAGCCAAGAATTATTTGGAGCTAAGTCTGCTGAATTAGCCTGATGATTAAGCTTAACCGTACTGGTTAGGGCCACCGTGATGGGCAATCAAGCCTTAACGAGAACACGGCCAGGACCCAAGCATGCGAGGATCAGACACATGGCCAGTGGGGAGGAGGGAGGACACAGAACCAAGTGGAGCCTCATTTAGTCAGGGTGGGATGTGGGCTTAGGGTGTTCTTACTTCTCCAGAATGCTCAGGCCCGTGGCGTTAAATCCAGAAGGCAAAGCAGAAACAAGCGTGGTTTAGAAGGCCTGGTGTGAGCCGGGATTTACGGAACGAACCAGAATATTGGAGCCAGGTCCTCCTGTATCATGGACTGCAGGGTTTGCTCAAGGGCGTGGAGAGCAGAGCCAGGCTCTGGTAAAAAGATTTGTAAGAGTGAGGTACAGGGGCACCTGGGTGGCTCGGTCGCTTGAGCGTCCGGCTTCAGCTCAGGTCATGGTGTCGCGGTTCGTGAGTTGAAGCCCTTCTTCGGGGCTCATTGCTCTCGGTGTGGAGCCTGCTTCTCTGTATCCCTTTCTCTCTGCCTCTCTCTCTGTCTCTGTCTCTGTCTCTCTCTCTCTCAAAAATAAATAAGAACATTAAAAAAAAAAAAAAAGAGCGATGTCCATATGGTAGGAATAGGGGTTTAGGAGGAACCTCCCGTTCGTTCTCTGGGGACAGTGGAGCATGAAGCAGGTTGGCCAGATGGACGAACGTGCTTATCAAGACAGAAGCTCTGTGCCTCAGTGAGCTCTCTACTGAGTCCTTCTCAGCCCGAGTGGCTTGCTCTCTGAGCTTCAGCCAGAAAAGCCAGCCAGTGCCTTTCTTTCTGTTCTTTGAACACGTCTGCTTCGTTTCTGCTCTGGGGCCTGGGCTCTTGGCTGTCCTTCTTGTGGGACACGCTTCCTTTGGACTTCCACTTGGCCGGCTCTTTCTCGTGGAGGTCTCAACTCAGATGCTAACATCTCAGCAGGGCCTTCCCTGACCATGCAGACCAAAGCGGTAACTGGACATGACTCATGACAGGTGCTCCATCCATGTCTGCAGGATGAATCAACAAATGAAAGATTGCTTGGTCCATCAGATAGAATTAGCCCCTTTGGGGGGGGGGGTGGTGGGGAGGAGGGGCGGGTGAAAGAATTCAGGGAATGAATAGAATCTCGCCCCCGTGTCACCTGGTCCCACAGTTATTGGGCAGCAAGTTTTAGATAAGGGGGGGCTGTCGCAGTTGCTGGGCTTTAGAATTCAGTAGTATGATAGGTCCTGGGGCCCCAAACTTGGGGACTAGGGGAGGAGAAGCAGGAGCTGCTGGAATGTCCATCACAGAATGAACCACAAAAAAAGTGGTTCCTGAAAAATCTGGCCAGTAGGAGAATTCCAGACAGAATGACGTCACCAACAAGTGAGTGCATTCCAAGTGTGTGTTGGGCAGTTCGTCGCATGGGGTTTTAACTACCTGTCTAACTGAACTGGTCTCCTCGTGACAGCCTCAGGGAGAAGGGTCCTCCGCCATCCCATATCCTTTCTCGAAGAGCAGTGAAAGAGCCTTTCCTTATTCCAGGCTGACTTATTCTTTGAAATAATTTGTGCCTCCACAGACTTCTTACTGTGGAGCCTTTATTTTATATTAGAATTTACCGTGATGTGTGATCTCTACCTTGGCTCATCTTTAACCTCGGTAGGACCTGGAGAGTGTTTTCTTTACCTTAAAGGTTAAATAAATGAGGCCACCTGGGTGGCTTAGTCGACTGAGCATCAGACTCTTGGTTTCGGCTCCGGTCATGACCTCATGGTGGTAAGATCACGCCCCGAGCTGGGCTGCAGTTCAGCAAACGATCCACTTTATTAACACAAAGTGGTAACAATCGCCATAACCATATACTAATAGTGAAGTCTGTAAAACAGAGCCTGTGCCAACCCCCAGCCATCTCTGTTCTAAGCCATCGGAGTCTAAGCGCTGGGACGTTCTCAGGCATTCGGGGCAGGCCAGAGAATGGAACGCTTTGCACCGAGATACCCTCTGCAGAGGGATCTGGAGGGTGCGGTGGCTGTTCCAACATGAGGACTGGATGAAACACATCAAATCGGGGGGATACCACCCAATTCTGAAGGCTCCAGAGCGCCATGAGGGACTGTTGGTGAGATCAGCGAAAAGTGCCGGGTGTAAAAGTGGAGAGCGGCCCTGGAAAACATGCTAATGAGAAAGGCGTGGGAGGGAAGGCAGCCAAATGATAGAGGAGTGGATCCGTTCATTCATTCATTCATTCATTCACCCGTTCGCGTCATCATGTAGCCAGTATTGCGTGACGTTCTGGGGCTGTTGAGATGATGGGTGGCTTTCTTTCTGTTCTCCTTCCCAACTTTTCAATTTGGACAGAGTATTTCTATTCAAGAACAAAAACAAAAAACCGAGAAAGCGGAGGCTGATCTCCTTGTAAAAGCAAAATCATTCTTGTAAAGCTCTCACAGTCAAAGGGATGGCTGAACAGAACACCGGACTCCTTTATGGATCTCATTTTCGAGCTCTGTTACCGAATGCTGATGTAAAGCCGACAGTGACATAACCATCGCAACAAACAACGTACGTGTGCCAGCTTGCAGGTTTCCAGGGCCATTCACGAGCGATCTTACTTAATCCCCGGGACAGCCTGGATAGACGTAAGACTTTTGAGACGGGGTCAGACCTGTGGTCATTTCTGCTCTGTGGTTTATGTATCCTTACCTGCTTGGCCTTTTCCTACCCCCGAGCTCAAACGTACTTTGTACGCGGAGATACTTAACTATAAATCTCTCTCAGATGATTTGTCAAAAGCTTAAATAAGCCCCACGTCAGCAGTGGCGCGTGGGGAACCTTTCTTCATCTAAGAGACGTGGTGACATCCTTGTGGCCTGTCCCTTCCTTTCTGTACCCACCCCCCCGCGTCTGTTGTTCCCTGATGGAAAAGCCCTCTTTTCTGCATTTGTGAGATCTTGGTACCTGGAGGTGGCACAGGGCCACGAATGTCCGCAGAGAGACGAGCCATCAGTAAGAGCCCTCGGAGCACCATCTAGGCTCCCAGAAACCTCGGTCTCGTTCTGAGCCTCTCTCTCTTTCTCCTGGCTGCACGTTCGGACGCGATTTCGGAAGCGTGAAATCCCTTCCTTGTTACTTGCTCATCCTTTCGAACAACAGCTTTTTTAATGTTTCAACTTCACCGGTCAAGTCTGCCCATGTACCACTTACGAAGGGAACAGGACATTATAGGCCAGGCTAACGTCTCCACCAGCCCCCACACCAAAGTCCACTTCCCACCCCGTGCCCCCAAGGTGCCCGCTGTTCCCGGTTTGGGGTGTAACCTCCTGCACCACCCGCTGCACAATCACACACAAACGTACGGCCGCAGGAAGTGCACAATATACAGTGTTGTCATTTTGAGTGGGTGCGTTTAAGAAAATCACAGCACGCTTGCCGTATCACGTGCCGGCCGACTTGCTTTGGTCTCTCTTGCCCAAGTCCCTTCGAGATATTTACATGTCAGTGCACTTCTCATTGTTGCCTTGTATCCCCTCGATGGCTACGGTGGAGTTTGTCTAGTCCTTCCTCCCAGTCCTGGATAGCTGGGTTGTTCCCAGTTTTTGCTGCGATGAACATACTGCCCTGAGCTTCTCGTCACATGCCTTCCTTTCCGCTTGCATGAGTTTTTGTCTAAGAATACAGCGAGAAGAATTGTATATCACAGTGTATAAGTGTCTCAGTTTTTATTTTTTTGAATTTTTCTTTTTTTTTTTTTTTTACTGTTTATTTATTTGGAGAGGGAGAGAGAGCGCTTGAACGGGGCAGGGGCAGAGAGAGAGGGACAGAGAGAATCCCAAGCAGGCTCCGCACGGCCAGCGCAGAGCCTGACGCAGAGCTCGATCCCACGAACCGCGAGATCGTGACCTGAGCCGAAACCAAGAGTTGGACGCCCAGCCGACTGAGCCACCCAGGCGCCCCTGAGTGTCTCAGCTTTTAAAAGGCAACGCTAAGGCGCCTTCCAAAGCAACCAGGCCAATTTCTCCTCCTGCCCTGTCCTTCCCTTCTTCGGATACCATCACCTTCATTTTTCCAATCCCGCCACATCTGTCCTCTCTTTGGTGCCATTGTGGTCGATGGTTTTGAGTCATGGCGGGTTGTTTATTTATTTATTTATTTATTATTTGGGGTGGGGGAGGGGTTGAGGGGGAAAGAGAGAATCCCAAGCAGACTCCACGCTCAGTGTGGAGCCCGAGGCAAGGCTTCACGCCCCAACCCTGGGATCGTGACCCGAGCCAAAATCCAGAGCCGGATGCCCAACCGACCACGCCACCCAGGCGCCCGGAATCCTGGTGAGTTTAGAGCATAGTACCCAGGACCCTCCTCACCTCCTGCCGATTTCCCGGTGCCCAGTTTCTCCGTGTTGCCTTCATGCCCACCCCGAACTACCCTTTATTCAGATACAGGCCTCCATCCCATGATCCGATGACCCTATGGCACTGATCAGTCGTCAGCTGAATCACTCATTAATTTCCCAGATGCGTGAATGACACGATGGCCTTTACCTCAGCACAGACACGTTCAGAATGAAGTCATCATTTGGCCCTACGCACGGCCTCTTTTATTGCCAGGCTGTAGATTTCCAGGCACTCCCAAAGGAAATCCAGGCGGCCTTGGCTTTAATACCACCGAGAGACTTAACCGGCATGTTCTGCTCTCAGCCGCTGTTCTGCTGTTCGAGAAACTCTCATTTCTCGTGCATCGATTTTTGAAGGGGATGGTGTAGACAACCTGTCGAGAGAGCTTGCAGCATCCAGATGTTTCGTTCTCCTCCAATTACGGGAGTCTTCTGGATCGTAAAGTTACGGTGCAGATACGGAGGGACACGGATGAACACCTGCCACGTAGATTGACCATATTGCCCTGTGCGGAGGTCATATATCCCGGTTGGTAATAACAGATTGATAATGCGTTCCCACCACACTGTTGCTTCATGAGAGATCTGTCTTGGCAGAGTCTCAGGGAAAGCAAGTGGGAGTTGAGAGGGCTGGTGCAAAGGAGAAGGATTAGTTCTGTTCTCGTGTGCTTTAGGCAACCAAAATAATCCTTTGTCCTCATTGCTATCTAAGCTATTATCCCAGAGCATTTTTTCATTCAGCCGATTTTACTGAGCATCAGCCTCCTATCAGGGACTGTGCTAATGCTGGTGATACGAAGAACCAGGGTATGTGGGGAGGGGAGTAAAAGACCCTGTAGGTGCTTTCAGGAAGTAGACAATTTAGTGGCAGAGATAGACACGAATACCATTTTATGTACGTGTCTCAAATTACAACCGTGTAACTGAAATGAAAGAGAAGTGCATGGCTTTCTGAACACATAGAGCAGAGGCAGCAACCAAAAGGCTCAGGAGAGATTTTTACAAGGAAGTGACCATAACTGAGAGCTAAGTAGGCAAAGTGTTAGGGAAAGAGCATTTCTAGCAGCAAGAGAAGCACGTGCAAAGGTCCTGGGGCCAAAAAAAGGGAGTAGTGCACATTCAGTGAACCAGAGGAAGGCCAGTGTGCTTGGAAGCACAGTACGGTGTGTCACTGGGGAGATTTCTGGTCCAGACAGAAGGACTTTTGAATTCTGTCAAGGATTTGAATTCTGTCAAGAACAAAGGAAAGTCACTGGTGAACGTTAAGTGTGTGTGTGGTCGTGGGGGACAGAGATAGTGACTCCTTTTTTTTTTTTTTTGGAAATAGCCTGATGCAACATAGGAAAAAGAATGGCTATTATCTTATTCCTTTGCATGGAAACATTTGAAGACTCCATCACCCTCAGGATGAAATTAAAAATCTTTAACATTAGGGGCGCCTGGGTGGCTCCATCGGTTGAGCGTCCGACTTCGGCTCAGGTCACGATCTCGCCGTCCTTGAGTTCAGGCCCCACGTCGGGCTCTGTGCTGACAGCTCGGAGCCTGGAGCCTGTTTCAGATTCTGTGTCTCCCTCTCTCTGACCCTCCCCTGTTCATGCTTTGTCTCTCTCTGTCTCAAAAATAAATAAACGTTAAAAAAAAACTTTAAAGATTTCTTTACTGTTATTTTTAGGATATTTCCCCATGTGGCTAATGTCAGCTTTTAACACCTCATCTCCGCCATTCAAGTGAAGCAGCTACTGCTGTGATAATGCTGTGTAACAAACAATGCCCACAGCCCAATGGCTTGTAATAACGACCAGTATTTTCTCTTTCACGAATCTGAAGCGGCTCTGCTTCAGCCTCTGAATCGGGTTCGGGTCTGGTCTGCTTGCCTCTCCTTCTCGGGTTCTGTGTGGATCATGCTTTTTCCATCACCAGTCACAAGAGTATGAGAGGCCAAGTCAGACCCCAAAAGGAACTTAAAGTCTGTACACGTGTCACCTCTCATAACGTCTCGTTGGCTAAAGCAGGCCCGCGTCAGTGTGGTGGGAAGTCCGGTCCTTGGAAGGAGCCAGCATGGAGAAAGACGGCAAGAAACAAATAGTATGATACTTGAAGGCAGTATAGCATATCTAGGTGACATTTAACAGTGTAACATTTCAGAATACAGGCTTTGAGGCAAGGCTTTGTTATTCTGGATGCTGGCTTTGAAACTCCTTAGCTGTGCCAGTCTGGGTAAGTTAGGAGCCTCCTTTTGTATCAGTTTCTCCTCTGTGCAAAAACGATTAACAATAAAACAACATAATAATAGTAATAATAATAACAGCATAATAACAGCACCTGCCTACGTCACTAGGATCAACTTCGTTAAAGGCTCGGAGAATTGCCTGAATATGATAAGCGCTTAATAAATATTAGGTGGTTATTGATATAGGTTCATCTCCTGTCAAATGAGGCGTATCCGGACCTGTTTTGAAATTTAGAATTATTTCAGTTTCCGAAAGGCAGTGTGATATACACACCATATGATACGTCCCCAGTGGGTTCTGGGGCAATGACCTATAACCAGACTCTTGACTCTCCTGCCACGGGACACGATCGCTCACACAAAATGGGAGCAGTTATAAAATTACACACGCTCATCTGTCAGATCGGAGAGCGTTTTGGGTTTTAGGGTTGCGGGCCACGGATGCCGGCCGGTGTCGCCTTTAAACGTGGCATGTGTGGGTGCTACACTCCTATCTTAAAATGCCCTTTACGACCCTCTCCGGGCATAAATCCTCGCGGTGGCCTGATCCCAAGCACCCCGTCATTCTCTGAAGACCCGTTATGCCCCACGCTGGAAATAATTTCTCCTGCCATTGTGCCCCCTCGACATCGATCTCTCCATGCCCCCGTGTTCTCATGACTCGTATCAATTCTTGAGTTTAGGGATTGTGTAAAACGCCAGGGGCTCCATACCTGTCCTGGGATTCAGACGCTCTATGCGTCTGTCTCCTTGTCCCTTCGCTCACGCCGATGACAGTGACGACCGCTAAGGGCACCACGGCTGGTACCCGGTGAGGGTTGGGGTGTGCCAGCCACGTGCCCCGCGTGGACACTGCTCATCTGGCTTGATCCTCTCCCCCGTCTGCAGTGCTGCTGAAACAGGTCCGTTTTTACAGACAGGGAAACTGAAGCAAGGAAACACGTAGTACCTTGCCTGTTCATAGATGCTGGTGTCTGAGGCTGAGAGCATTGCCTTGGCAATCAACCCGAAGATTCTACGCGTCCAGATGGTATTTGTTACTCCCTGTGACTCAGAACCCCTCGGATACCCTGGTTTTCAGAGCAGGTATCATCTCCTGGGTGGTGTTCGAATGAACAAATGAATCTTTTCCATGCGGACCTTCCTTCTGTGGCATCTGTGTGTCAGAGAAAGCCGGAGCCAGACAGAAGTTAGAGCGGTAAAGGCCAGTTCCACTCAGGAGCTACGGCACTAGGGGAAGAGAGACGTCAGTACAGAATGGGGCTCCCTTCCAGGTACAACAAGGAAAGGAGGGGGTTGTAGCCGAGCGGCAGGGTAGTGCAGGGGGGTCAGTGGGTGGAAAATTACTAAGAGGAAAGATCAAGGATCAGAGGATCAGACCACCGGATTCAGCAGGATTCTTGACGAAGACAGAGCAGGGTAATAAAATATCAAGGCTAAGAGATGAGGAATCTGATCAGATAGCAAAGGTGGGGGAGTTTTGCTAATCCGACCTTGCACGATTCCGGCTAGTACTGGACTAAACAGGTCAAAAGTGGAGCGTGCCAAAGTTTGGGCAAGGAGTGAGTCTTGTCGCAGAGGGATGGATGGCCGTCAGGCTCTCCTTGAACACCCCAAGGAACCCAACATGTTTTCCTGCATATCCTTTCCCAAGACAGTTCAGGTGAACAATTCTTCCCAACTTAAAAAAAGCAATTTCACAAAGGGGCGCCTGGGTGGCTCCGTCGGTTGAGCCTTGATTTCGGCTCGGGTCATGATCTTGCGGTTCATGAAATCAAGCCCTACGTTGGGCTCTGTGCTGTCAGCCAGGAGCCCGCTTGGGATTCCGTGCGTCCCTCTCTCTCTGCCCCGCTCCCGCTCCCGCTTGCTCGCTCTCTCTCTCTCTCTCTCTCTCTCAAAACTAAATAAACTTAAAAAAATTTTTTTCCCAACTTCCCTCTGTTTCACCAATTTGTGACATCCGTGCCCTGACCCACATTCTGATCGCTTAGGGAACGATCGCTCCGTCATCGGTGAGGGAAGTGGGCTCGAGGGAAAAGAAGTGGAGGTAATCAGGGAACACAGATTCATTCCTCTGTCCAGGGAGACCGCCACCTCTTCTCTGGCTTTCGGTCTGCCCTTCTTTCCCACAACTGGTTCCCACCAGCAGACTCTGAAACCTCCCTCCTCTAAACTGTTGACCATCGGGAGTGGACGGGCACCAGATCTTAATTCATCTTTGCACTTTTCCTCTTCGGGGCTAGTGTGGGACCTGACTAAAAGGGGGACGCTCGGGCAGTATCTACCACGTGCTTAAAAAGGACAACTGGGGATGCCTGGGTGGCTCAGTCGGTTAGGCGTCCACTCCTGGTTTCAGCTCAGATCGTGATCTTGAGGTTTGAGCCACATGATCTGCGCTGACACTGGGGAGCCTGCTTGGGATTCTGTGTCTTCCCCTCTCTGTCTCTGCCCCGTCTCTCTCTCTCTCTCTCTCTCTCAAAAATATATAAATAAAACTTAAAAAAAAAAAACTGAAAGAATGATTGATTCATTGGATGGATAGATAGGTATTTGGATGGATGGATGGGGGACCAGATGAATGAATGAATGTTTGGCGCCATAGAGAGCAGACCACGCTTTGCATGGAATATTTATTTAATGTTTAAAAATGTTTTACTTATTTTTGAGAGAGAGCGCGAGCAGCGGAGGGGCAGGGAGAGAGGGGACGGAGGATCCCAAGAGGGCTTCATGGCTGACAGCACAGAGCCCGATGCGGGCCTCGAACTCACGAACCGCGAAAGCACGACCTGAGCTGAAGTCGGACGCTCAACCGACTGAGCCACGCAGGTGCCCCTGAAAGGGCTGTTTTTAAACCATCTGACGGGTCATTTCAAACATGTCTGGGCCAGTGGCTGTTGAGCCATTGCAAGCGGAAGGGGGATCAAGGTCCCGGTTGGACACCTCGGAGCTGTACTCCTGAGCCCAGGAGGTAGGAGAGCCTGCGCTTTGGAGTTGAACACGTTTGCTCAGCAGGATGCATTGATCAGCTTAGTCCAGTCCCTTTACCTTGCAGGCTAAGCGCGAGAAACCCCACCTCCTGGAGTTGTCCCGAGGATTAAGGAAAATAGTATTCGTTTTGCCCCCTGCCCCAAGCCCGGCCTGGGAAAGACCCACAGTGCCAGCTTTGAGCCCCCTTGCCATTGTTTTTTGAAAACATAGCCTGTGGCTCAACTCCTCGGCCCCAGCCCTACTGGGCACCTCTCCTCCTGAGCAGCACGTGCTGGGGGGTTTTGTAGGAAGCAGGAATTATATCCCGGGGCGTCCCGCTGGAGTTTTTAATCAATCCCTCCCTCTGAAAGAGCTGCCTCCTCCCATCCCCCCACCTCCCACCTTGCTGCTAGGGCATAGGCCTCCTGGCATCGTTGGGCTGTGGACGGATTTAGGCCGAAGACAGTGGGTGTGCCTGGATCAAGCCTGAAGCACTCAAGTATGCAGCAGGCAGCTCGGAGCCACTGCCGACGTGGCCCGTGGGAAGCCCGCTGTGGTTCCTGGCTCTGCTCTCCAGCCCAGGATCGGCCGTGCCTAGAAACTGGCGCCGGGCACCCCTGATGGGGATTCCGGCTACAGGCTGGGTGATACGAGCCAAGTCGCTCAACCTCTCTGCGCCGTGATGGAGATACGGGGCAAGAAAACCCTGGCACGCTAATCACGGGGAGCTGTCCCATGGTACCACGCACCCAAATGGCAACTCGAAGGAAGTTCGACCTCCTTAGCGAGGCTTATGGGCCCTTACCTTATGGACCCTGCCTTGCATTCTGATTTTCAGGCTGTAACATCAGTGTGTCTGCCCTAGGGGATGAGGTGGGCCAGCCCAGAACTTAGACGTGAATGTTCTAACCTTTTCCACCCTATTAAAAAACGAAAAAGCCAAAAAGCAAAACAAAAAAGCAATGCAAGGTCCTATCGTTTAGCCACTTTCTAAGTGGGAAAGAAAAACGTAGCATTCAAACATCGCTTCTGTCCAGAGAGTTTTCCAGACCCTTGCGCAGGGGTTGGAAAACCATGGCCCATGAGCCACATCTGGCCTGCCCCCTGACTTTGTATATAGCTCGTGGGCCAGGAAGGGGTTTTACATTTCGAAGTGGTCGGAAAACCGTCAAAAGGAGATTAGTGTTTGGGGGTCCCGTGAAAACTCTATGATCCTTTTCAGGAGATGTTTTCTTTCAGGAGCTGTGTCCTGGGGCACGCTTTGGTGTGGGCCGTCCAGTCTAAGAAATAACGTTCCTTACCGTGGGGAGCTCACAGTCCGGGACCTAAAAACCAGGCACTGTTCTGCTGGCTTCCTCCAGGAGAAGAGGGGCTAGTCAAGGACCTTGTGCCCGACCTTGGCCATTTTTGGGGGAGGGCCATGCGACCGTGGACAGACAGGTCCATAGAGAGGATCCAGGCACCTGACTGGTGGCTGCACGACAGTCTTTGAAATCTTCGTGTTACTCTTTTCTAGCTTCTTAACCTCCCGGTCTCAAGTTTGTTCATCGGTAACATGGAAATGGCAGGCGTACCTCCTCAAGGGCTTGGGGCTTAATTGTGAGTTCTACGTGGCTTCAGCAAGACAGGTACTCACCCGGCCCTGGGCCTAGCACATAAAGTATGCGTTATTGTTATTCATTTGATTTAAGTTTATTATGCATTTATTTTGAGAGAGAGAGAAAGAGAAGGAGGATGAGCAGGGGAGGGGCAGAGAGAGAGAGAGAGAGAGAGGGAGAGAGAGAATCCCAAGCAGGCTCCATGCTGCCAACACAGAGCCGAACTCAGAACTCAAACTCATGCACCTGTGAGACTGCGACCTGAGCTGAGATCAGGAGTCGGATGCTTAACCGACCGAGCCATTCAGACACCCCTGTTATTCGTATTTTTAAAAATCATATCATGTGTCTCTTACTGGCTGTGTGACTGAGGGCTGATTATTCTGTCTGTCGAAGCCTTCGCGGCTTCATCTTTAAAATCAAGCTCCAGGGGGCGCCTGGGTGGCTCAGTCGGTTGAGCATCCCACTTCGGCTCGGGTCATGATCTCGCGGTTCGTGGGTTCAAGCCCCGCGTCGGGCTCTGTGCTGACGGCTCGGAGCCCGGAGCCTGTTTCGGATTCTGTGTCTCCCTCTCTCTCTCTGACCCTCCCCCGTTCATGCTCTATCTCTCTCTGTCTCAAAATAAATAAACATTAAAATCGAGCTCCAGGGGCGCCTGGGTGGCTCAGTCACGATCTTGCGGTTCGTGGGTTCGAGCCCCGCGTTGGGCTCCGTGCGGACAGCTCAGAGCCTGGAACCTGCTTCGGATTCTGTGTCTCCCTCTCTCTCTGCCCCTCCCCTGCTCATGCTCTGTCTGTCAAAAGTAAATAAACGTTAAAAGAATTAAAGTAGTCCCCCAGATGAAACCTTCACAGAGTGGCCGAGGAAGCTTAAAAGACTCCCTGGGTAGTTCGTTGCAACATATGGTAAGCATTCAATGGACGTGTTCTTAAACCTCCCCATCTCCTTGCCACACCGATGATTGGTGAGTTTGTCGCGTCCCAAGAGCCTCCCGCGGTGGCTTTCCCTCCTGGACCACTCGTGTGTCGCTAGCCGCGTGTCGTGCCACATCTTTTTAGTACACAAGTCCTGGCTTTCCTCCCAGGATTGGAGAGACTGAGTACGTGATGCTTCGCCCGTGCTGGGGAGCAGGTGGGGGGGCAGGTGCCAAGGTGGGATGGCTCAAGGGGCTGCCGGGGAGGAGCTTTGTGAGAAGCTATTTATGGTTCATCAGGAGCCCACACACCTGCTCCTGGGTCCCCAGCCTACGCCCCGAGGCTCTGCCTCTCCTATTCCCTGCATTCTGATGAGCTAGCCTATCCGAACCATTTTCCGCTTCTACTTTAATAACAGCAAGCTTGGTCCCGTAGGGCCACCCAGAGTAAGAATTAAACCTCCCAGTTTCCTTCACTGACCACTGAAGCCATGTAAATTGTGCCCAGTGGAGCGCCAACTGAGGTACCCTGTAGAAATCCCGAGACCTGTCCTTTAATGGGAGGCGATTCACCCTGTCTCCCTGCTTCCTCCTTCCTGCTGGCTGGAATGCGGGTGAGGTGGGCAGAGCATTCGTGGCCGTCTCAGGCCATGTGTTCCGTTAGCTTTCCCCAGAAGAGCAGACCCTTGCGTCAGAGATTTGAGAGGAGGTTAATTGATTGGCCAAGTGACCCTGGGACGCACTGATCTGGGAGGGGGACGTGAGATAGAAGAGGAAGGAAGCTAGTGCAGGGTGTGGAAACGAGCAGGTTGGGGTGGGTCCATTCGGCTGAGGGGGTCTCAGGGCAGCTGTATAGCGTGGGCCTCAGAGGTGCTCTGCTTGAAAGGAGGGAGGGCCGGGGTATTTATACACCAGCGCCTCTCCGCCATCGGGTGAGGGTTCCTCGTGGGGCCATTACTCCCTGCCACTCCCAGGCTTTCGTCGGACCGAACATTCTGCCGGGGCCAGAGAAAGGGCAGAGAGTCCGAGATGCTCGCAGTCTGGAGCTGCCAGCATCTTTGGGAACGGCCCTGGCCCTGGCCAGCAGCAGTTGCCAAGACTGTGCGGCCATCACACAAGGCTCGGGCGGCTTACCTTTAGATTTTACGTCAAAGAAAAAAATCTATTTGGCGTAAGACGTCATTGGGGTTTTTGTCACTCACGGCCAAACGTCATCGCAAGGGATGCGTTAAGTGATGATGTGATGACGATGGTGGTGGTGATGGTGGTAAAGAGAAGCTAGCACATACTTACTTACTTGTTATACAACCCGCCCCCCCCCAACACACACACAGACATGCCCATGCACAAGAAGGTAAGCTTCACGACCTTTCTGTCGTGTTGATTACCTGACACCTGGTACCTGAAACCTGGCAGGAAGCTCTCAGAAGATGCTTCTTGAATGAATGAGTCAATGCTTCTTCAATGAAGGAGAAGTCAAGATACGAACCCTGATGCCTTTCCAGCTCCCCAGCTCTTAACTGTTATACGACGGTGAGAGGTTTAGAAATCAGATGTTACAAATGGTTGAAGGAACTCAGTCTAATGCCCAGAAAGCCTGAGTCTTGGCAAAGACAGAAACCTTGGACCGGATGAGAGCAGTGATTGGGCTTGTGGAATAGATTTTCTAAAGATCGCCACGAGGGGGTGAGCTTCCGGCAAAGCCAGCGAAGCCCAAGGCTGGGCCAGAGATTGGGTGGTCCCACCCAGCGGGACTCAGAACGAGGCGTTTGTGAAAAGCCCACTACATCCCTCCCCGGCCACTCAAAGCTTTTCTTGGTCTGCTAAACGCGAGCCCGGATAACCTTAGAGGTACCTTGGCCCCCTAGCACAGGTGCCTTTTCCTAAAATTGTTCAGACGGGGTCTGGTTGGCCAACGGTTAGGGATGCGCTGGGCGTCCTGGGAATGTGCTAGGAGACTGCACAAGACAGGTTCTACAGAGGGTCCTCGAGGTGCAGTAACCCTCCTCGGTAGCTCGGAAGCCTTAAGCGTGACTTTCTAGTCCACGTTTGGCAGGCGTCCTTTCTGTCTGCCGGTTTGCATTTACGGTTTCTCTGTTTTTCATGGAGGAAAACCTTTCCCAGAATCCCGTTTATGAAGTCTCTCTGGCCAAAATTAGGAGGGTGGCCCATCTCTGAGCTATGGGAGGGGACAGGTGAAAGGGAAGTGGTGAGAGCAGACTATGAAACACTTTCATTTCCTGGGGGTACCTTCCAGAAGCAGGAGGATGGTGTGATCACGTTTGTGTCCCTGGGAACAAAAGGGAGAGGGATGTGATTTAAGCACGGGGTTCGGCGTTGGATCGGGGTGAAACTGGAGAGAAGGAAGCTGCTGTAATATGTCAGCGGGGAGGAGATCAGAGCCCAGAGGGTCAAGGTGAGGACGGGGGGGGAAGGTGGAGAATGGGGATTCCGGAGTACTCTGCGGTCAGCGCTGGCCAGGGCTCCGCACTCGCGGCCCTCCCCGGGGCCCTCCTTTGGAGGGGAGCCTTCCGGAGTCAAAGCCACATAGCGCATCACCAGCGCGAGCCCCCTTTCCTGCATTTTCTCTAGGAAAGGTCAGGAAAGCAAAAGAACTGCATTCGATTCGGAGCAGTGGGCCATCACTGCGGGGACCGGATTAATGACCTCGTATCTCAGCTGTGTAGGCTCCGAAAGACCAGCGAGCGTTCCCCGGCCCTCTCGACACGGCGCTTTGAGTTTGCAAAACAGCCAGGGAAAGGAAGGCAGCTCGTTGTTCGGCCCCACTCAGTTGTTTCCTGGGGGCCGGCTGTGCCTTCCGAGGCGCAGGTGGACGTGCAGACAGACGGACGGCTGTTGGCCGATGCGGGGGTGATCGGGTACTCGCCTTGCCTTAGACTCTCCTCGCCGGGAGGTGGCCCACCCCGGGGCGGCCAGGCCCCCAGTAGTCCCGCGGGTGCGTGGGCGGCAGCTCGGGCGGAGGAAGATTTGCTTAGCGTCACAGTGCACTTCTCTCCGCAGGCACTCTGCGTCCCTCCCGTGTGTGCCGGGCACCATTCTAGACTCCAGGCCGCGAGGCCGAAGGAGTCGAATCAGGGAGGGAGGCAAAGAACGCGACGATGATAAACATTCAGAATCGTAGCTGCTCCGACGGGCCACACGCCGTGGGGATTATCCGGCCGTCTTTCCTGCGTAACAACCCACGTGGAAACGGAGCGGCTTACGTGGGGACGATCGTAGTGTTGGTTACGATTCTGCAGCCTGAGCAGACAGAGCAGTCAGGAAGACGTGGCTTTGGCGGGCGGGGCCCCAGTTGAGCTGGCTCACCGAGGCGGGAGGGTCTGCTTCCAAGACGGCGTCCGTCACAGGGTTGGCAGACCAGCGGTGGCTTTTGGCTGGAGCTCGGCGGCCAGGAGGGACGTTTTTCCTTCACGTGGCTTCCACGCGTGGCCGGTGTTGGCTTCTCCTGGCGTGGCGGTCGCAGGGGAGTCGGCCCTCCTAACACGGTGGCCGACTTTCCCCCCAAGAGCTCAAGAGCAGAGGATGCCAGGCCCTCCTAACGTCTGAGCTCGGACACCCCGGAATGTGGCCCGCACCACATTCGGTCGGTCAGAGCGGTCAGAGGGCGGGAAGTAAATCCTGCCGGGGTCAACCCAACCCCTGACGTGATCCTGTGGGGATTCAGAGTCCCAGCTTTTCAAGTGCTACTTGAAGTTTTTAAGTTTATTTATTTATTTTGTGAGAAAGAGAGAGCGGGGGAGGGACAGAGGAGAGAGAGAATCCCAGGCAGGTTCTGCACTGTCAGCACAGAGCCCGACGCAGGGCTCGAACTCATGAACCATGAGCTCATGACCCGAGCCGAAGTCAAGAGTCAGATGCTTAACCGACTGAGCCCCCCAGGTGCCCCTACAAGTGCTACTTTTCTTCAAGAAGTCCAGGATCTGTCTTGCCCCAGAAGAACTGTGCTTTGAGTTGCTTGGGGTTCACGACCTGAAAGTCACCACTGCATACCCACCGTGGCCGCGACTCGCCCTGTGGTCTTGGCCCAGTGATGTTATAATCAGAGCCTGGGCCTCTGGGTCTTATGGTGGGGACCCGGGGACCCTTTCGGAAACATGAGCAAGATGCAGAGTTGTCGGGAGGTTGAAAATGAGATAATACAAGTTAAAAATCACAGTGAGGTTTTATTGACTTGCCTTGCCCAGCCCAGCACCCCTCCCCAGGAGCTCCCAAGGGGAACACGGAGGGAGGAGATTCTGCCCAGAGAAACTGGGGTGATGGTTGCTCACTGCGCTTCCTCCCCAAGCTCACTGCTGAGAGCGTCCGAGGATTACGCTGTGAACGTTTGGACTGTCCTCCTCTCTGCCACTGCCGTAGCCAAAGTCTACCTATATTCCAGCACCTAGAAGGGCAAATAGAGGAAACGGGCCTCCAAGCGGTCCCTGGGAGAGTCTACTGCATCTTTCTTGTGTCCTGCATGTTTGGGAGAAAGAAGACAACAGGATCCATTCTCCTGAGCAAACTCGATGGTACACGATCGTGATCTGATCGATCTCATCTGTAAAGTGGACATGATAACAGGTATCCACCTCTTTTCGTCAGGGTGGTTCGTCCATGGTAGCTTCTGTTAAAAAAAAAACTAACTAACTAATGCGACAAACACCTCTCGGAGATACAGACTGATGAAGGTCTCACGTCTTTCTTGGACAGCTCCCCTCCAAGCAGTAACTCAGGGGTCCAGCTGTGTCCCTCATTTGGCCTCGCTACTCTGAGCTCCTCAGCCTTGAAGTCCAGATGTGAAGACACGGGGGAGGCAAGTTAGACACTTGGCCACCGCACCCTGGAGTGACACGTACTGTTCTCCATTCAGAAGGTTCACGGCCGACCAAACCAAGGCAGGCTGGGAGATGTGGAGGTGTCATTAGCCAACACTGAGAATCTCTCCCACACTCTTTCAGGGTTGCTGTGATTAAGCGCATTAACACAAATACCCTGGCTTAGAACAATGTCCAGCACATAACATGCACTCACTAAACACTATGATTACAACCAGTATCCGTCCTCCTCCTCCTCCTCCTCCTCCTCCTCCTCCTCCTCTTCCTCCTCCTCCTCCTCCCATCCAAGATGCTGAGAAAAGTGTGGTCCTATCAGAACAAAGAGAATACCAGGGATCGATACTGGGGAAGTTAGCAATAAGAATAAACTCAGGTTAATTTTTTTTTTTAATTTTATTTTAGAGAGAGAGAACGTGAGCCAGGGAGAGGGGCACAGGGAGGAAGAGAGAGATTCTTAAGCAGGCCCCATGCTCCGCACAGAGCCCGAGGTGGAGCTGGAACCCACAAACTGTGAGATCGTGATGACCTGAGCTGAAATCAAGAGTTGGATGCTCAACCGGCCGAGCTACCCAGGCACTCCCAAATCAAGTCCGTTCTGTGAAGCCAAGGTGTACTTTTGAACACGCAAAATGACTTACTAGATGTCCCATCGACATCGGCCTTCTACCCCAAGTTGCAAGGACAATAGTGCAGTGGTCTGAATTTTGAACCTTCAGATTTTGTTCACGAGCCAGGCGTGAACCAACATCCTTTTCCACGCAAGGCTTTGCCTGGGTGCCCTTTCTTTGCCCAGCTCTGGTTCTTCATACTCTTGACTGTTGAACATCTGTGCCTACAGCTTCTAGCCTTTCTAATCCCACTTTAATTAGTGTCCTGGATTGACTATCTCAAGTCCTGTTTCTTGGATAGTCTTGGCGCATATGGTTCCTGGAATACTGGGAATATTCCCACGATATTCTGCGGAAAGGAACCTCGGCCAGTTATTGGTACAGCTAGACCTCAAACTTGCCCTTCTCACTTCCCGTCCACAGTTGTTTCTACTGCCTCTGCCTGGGCTCTGTCTTTCCTGTTCCTAGACAGACCAGGAATCTTCAGTGATTCTGCTACAACAGCACATACTCCCACAGGGATTTCATAAGCATTTTATTCCCCACATCATCAAAGAATTTAGTGCTGTAATGCTGGAGGCAAACGTCCTTCCGTTTTAGCTCTGCATCCTTGTCCTTTGCAGACCTGAGGGGATTTGGGCTGAGTCAGGACAGCCCTGCTGGAGTTCGGCTAACGTGGTAGGAGGGAAGGGCTCATAAACAGACATGGTGCTCTTTGTGGGCAGGATTTAGTGAGTGCTTGTGACAGTGGAGATTCGTTGTAACAAAGTCAAACGACATAGAAATGTACACCAGCACTGGGTACTTCTATATGACAGACTCTGTTTTAAGCGCTTGACGTTTCAACTAACATGATGTTCACGGCAACCCTGTGACGTCCCATTTCGCAAAGGAGGAAACTGAGGCCCATTTAAATACCGGCCCAGCGTCCTACAGCTAGGAAATGGTGGAATCGTTTTGATCACAGGCAAGCTGATTCCAAAGCCTGTGCTCTCTCACTCCTGAGGGCTCCACCACTCAGTAAAGGATAATTGATCAGTAAAGTGCTTCCCTTCCCGCGTTCTGCTGTTGTGTTTCTTAAAGTCCTCATATGAGTGACGTCATATGATATTTGTCTTTCTCTGACCGACTAATTTCGCTTAGCGTAATACCCTCCAGTTCCTTCCACGTCGTTGCAAATGGCAAGATTTCATTCTTTTTGATTGCCGAGTCATAATCCGTTTTATATACATATATACATATATATATATATATATATATATATTTTCTCCCAAACCCCACCTCTTTATCCATTCATCCATCGATGGACATTTGGGCTCTTTCCATACTTTGGCTGTTGTTGATCGTGCTGCTATAAACATGGGGGTGCATGTGCCCCTTCGAATCAGAATTTTTTGTACCCTTTGGATAAATTCCTACTAGTGCAATGGCTGGGTCGTCGGGTAGTCGTGTTTTTAACTTTCTGAGGCAGCTCCACACTGTTTTCCAGAATGGTTGCCCTGTTCTTTTTGGAGAATTAGGCACTGCGAAAAGTTAAGAAAACTTCCCGCGCATCCTGTCGTTAGCAGAAGATACGTATTCCTAGGGTTTCGGTGTTTCTCTTCAGGCAGTTTCCTCTCCAGATCGTAATAAGGTGGTCACTCGTTTGCCTTAATTTAGATGAGTTAGTTTGAGAATCACCTCCTGGAATCTGGCGGAAAGAGGAAGAAGGTGAATGGAACGAACTGAGTCAGACGAGGCGTGGGGCTCTGGGGGGGGGTGTGGGGGGACTTCTCAGCTCAGAGCCCCCGTGCTTGTGTGGGGACGCCTGGGGCCAGGCGGGGCGACAAACCCGCCTGGGCGCGGGGGCCCCTCTTTATCATTCTTGTTAGGTGGGATAAGATATATGTCCACTCAGAAATTGTTGCAATGATCAAAATATGTGGAGGGCTGTCAGAGGGAAGAGGGATTGACCTCTCTGTGATTACAGCAGAGATGGGCCGCTCTTCCAGGGGAGGGAGGAAGGAGGGTGGGTGCTGGAGGGGGCGGGTTTCCAACTCGGGGGCCGGATGAGCCCTCAGAACGAAGCCACGTCGGTCCTACTGCTTGATGAAGTGAGGGCTCGTGGCCCGAGGCCCACGGTTCCTGAGCTTGGGTGCGAAATGGGCAGCACGCCAGAGGATGCACGGCCAGCACAGTGCTGACATTTAAAATCTGGAAATTTCCCCGCAGAGGCAGACACCTGGTGTCCCCGGAAGACCAGGGGCTCTGGCAACACGGCGGCCACCTTCCCACAAGACAGGCGGGCTGTCACAGGACGGCGGCCGCCCCTTCGCGCAAGGCGCGAGTGTTCCGCGGCGTCCCTCCCCTGTCGCCCCCGCTCATTCCCTGAGGCCGAGCGACAGGTGCTGGTTATTACCTCGTTTGTCCACACAGCTGGTTATTACCTCGGCTGTCCACACAGCCTCCTTCCTGTGCTCGAATTAACGCCGAGGAACACAGCGCGGAACGTGAGGGTGCAGATTCTACATCTGGAAGGCTTGGGTTCGGATCCCGCCTCTCCCACCCCACTGGCTGTGTGCCTCTGGGCTAGTGACTTCCCCTGTCTGTGCCTGGCATTTTCTCAGCCTTAAAACGCCTACGTCAGGATTGCTGTGAGGAATCCATGAGTTAATACCAGGGGAGACGCATAGAAGAAGTGTCTGGGAATTACTCACTCCCCGGTGAAGGCTCTCACGATCGCTACCCGTGATCGCTGGTCCTTTCCATCAAGGGCCTGCCACCCCAGTATTTGAGTTACTGCCTGCTGACTGGGTGGTGTTCCTTTAGTGCTTCTCTCCCGCTCGCCCACCATGGGTCCAAAGTCTCTGGAATACAAAGCTGGAGGCAGTTTCCCGTCTGGAATAGATGTTTTATTCCTTGCGGCCAGGAGTTACCTGGGGTCCTGGCCATAGGGAGGAGTCTAGCTTAGCTCCTTTGAAAACAGGTCTATTCCGTGGGGCCAGCGGGGGTCCCTCATCCACCTGTACAGGACAGGTGGGGCTGGTGGCCTTATCGGTGTGTGTGTGTGGACCAAAGTGCTTTGCTGAGCCGTCTGCGTGTGGCAGTGCCGTGGATGAGTCTGGGCTCTGGAGCTGGGTGGCCTCCTTCCGTTCGTTCTGGCCCCTCTTCTTCCCGGCTGTGACCCGGGGCAAGTCCTAGCCTCTCTCGGATCACCGGCTTTGTCCTCCTTAAAATGAAGGCAGGGGTAACTTGGGCGGCTCGTGTCAGCCTTGAGCCAGGCGGTTGCGTGTAGGAGGCTGGTGCACCGCAGACACGGCCGTCTTGTGCCCTTTTCCTTCTTCTTCCTAAGGAAGAGCGAAGGGCTTGCCATCGCAGGAGCTTGAACTCGAGCTCCCCGGCCGATGAGCGCAGATGGTCCCCCCGCTCAGCTCATCGAGGCGCCTGGAAGACTAGCTGATCCCTCGGTGTGGGTGCTGTGGTGGTTCAGGCTCCGTTTTTCAGCTTCCGCAGGAGCAAAGGTCCACCCCAGACCCGAGCCCAGTGCCTGGAGCAGTACTCACACCTCAGTCTTTGTGGACTGAGCGAATAGATGGGCAGTGCCTTCCCGTCTGCGGTGGACCAGGGTGAGACCCTCGTGCCGACACGAGCACACGGCCCGTCCCCATCGCGCAGGTAGGACAGGCGGAGAAGCGGCGTTTGGAGTCTGGAGCGAAGGAGTCAGTCACTCTGTGCCTCTGGGCAGGCCGAGTTACCTGGCTGAGCCTCAGTTTCCCCTTTGCAGAATGGAAACGGGTCAATCCAGTCATTGTGGGGATTGAGCGTGACTTCAGGACAAGGCCTGGAACATACTAGGTGCTCAGTAAGTGTTATTTTCCTTCCTCGCGTTGGTTCAAGGTAAAGGGAGTGTTTTGACCTTTGAATAATCCTTTTATACCTGAATGAGATATGAACGCTCCTGGTTAAATATATCCCTATGCCGGGGCGCCTGGGTGGCTCAGTCAGTTAAGCACCCGACTTTGGCTCAGGTCACGATCTCATGGTTTGTGGGTTCCAGCCCCGCGTCGGGCTCTGCGCCGACAGCTCGGAGCCCGGAGCCTGCTTCGGATTCTGCGTCGCCCTCTCACCCTGCCCCTCCCCTGCTCACACTCTGTCTCTCTCTCTCTCTCTCTGTCTTTCTCAAAAATAAATAAACATTAAAAAATAAAGAGAGGTTCTGTTTGAGCCCGTAGGCAGTGGGGGCCTTGGAGCAGTCTCTCTTGCAAAAATAGAATAAACGCTATGAATTAAAAAAAGGTATATATCCATATGCTAACAGTCACAGACTCATTTCATTCATTCATTCATTTGTTTCCTTTAACTTGCTCACTCGTCCTTTCCTTCAAAGGGGGCACCATTTACAGGACACCCTTTCTACAAACATCCTTTATAGGACAAGCCCCTGTGAGGTGCTGAGGAAATGAAATTTAATAACACCACATCCGTTACTTGAGGACCTTACAGCCTTCTGAGAGAGAGAGAGACAGCTAGCCGTGATACACCTTGCAAAGGTGACATGTCTGTCGGTAGCCCGTATCCCTCCTTAACTCCTGAATCCCGTTTCCACTCATGGTTCAGTCCCACTCAGACACTGGGCACGTTTCCGTTCAAGTTCAAGACACTCTTGCAGAGGCATTTTCCTCTTGCTTTAGTAAGATGCTCTGTCTCGGGCTGCGGGTACAACTAGATGAGGTTAATGGTAAGGTCACCCCTTGTCTTGGCCCCCTCGGGTGGGTAAGCAACAGGCCCCTGGAGTGAAGGGAGGGATAACGCTGCATAACTGCTCATTTCATTCACCCATCAATCCATCCTGTTACTAGAGCATAGTGGTCAAGGGGGAAGATTTTGGAGCCAAGCTGCCTGGGCTCAGATCCTGGCTCTGGTTCTTGTCTGGCTTAGCTGCGAGATTTGGGGGAAATTCCTGGACCATTCTGGACCTTGGTTTGCTCATCTACAAAATGGGGTTATAAGGAGTTGTATTCGCTAGCTATTGCTGTGTAACAAATTACCCCAAAATGCAGTGGCTTGAAATTTATCACCTCCGTTTCTGTGGGTTGAGAGTCTAAGCATGGCCCACCGGGGTCCTCTGGCTCCGGGCCTTTCTCAAGGATGCCATCAAAGGGTTAGCAGAGGCTGCAGTTCCCTTGAGGCTTGAGGTATGTCAGATTCCAAGCTCACTCAAGAGGGGTGTTGTCCGGAGATTCAGTTCCTTGCAGCTTGTTGGGTCTGAAGGACTCAGTGACTCCCGAGCTGTTGGCTGGGAGCTTCCATTGGTCCCTTGCCCCATGGTCCTCTGCACAAGGCAGTGAACAACCTGTCAGCCTGGTTCATCCGAGGGAGCAGGCAAGCAGACGAGAGAGAGTTTTAGCAAGACCAGTCTGTCTTTTACAGCCTTATCTCATCCATCACTTCTGTATATTCTGTTCATTAGAAGTCAGTGACCAGATCTGGCACGGATTCTGCAGGGTATAAGCGCCCGGATGGTGTGGGGCAAAAGATGACAGTGGAGGTGGGGATTGAACAAGCTGTATGTGTAAAGCATTTATAAGAGTGTCAGGGACAGACTTCACACTTAATAACTCTTAGCCATTATTATCACTTATATGATTATTACCTGTAGCATGTTTGGTTTTCTTTTCCAGCAAATATTCATTAAGTTTCCTCTTCCATCGAAGACACCGTCTTCATTGCTGTTGGGAATTCTTAGGATACTGGGAGCAGATGAATTATAAGTGGGTCTTTCCTCAGAGAGCTCTCCACGTACTGGGGTGATGGATGTTCATTGAAAAAATAAAGACCACAGGGATTAACAATCGTTCAGTTTGGCTGGAAAGCAGGACACGTGAAGGTTGGAAGATGAGGTTAGTGCCAGATGGTGACAGGAGTTTGGAGTCCATCTTCACTGAAGTGGGAAGCCAGAAAGGATTTTTTTTTTTTTTTAATGTTTATCTATTTTGAGAGAGAGCCAGTAAGCAGGGGAGGGGCGGAGAGACGGGGAGACAGAGGACCCAAGGCAGGCTCCAGGCTCTGAGCTGTCAGCACAGAGCCCGACGCGCGGCTTGAACCCACAAATCGCGAGATCACGACCTGAGCCGAGGTCGGGCGCTCAACCGACTGAGTCACCCAGGCGCCCTCAGGAAGGATTTTTGAGACGGGGAGTGTTGTCGGCAAGGATGCATGGCCCAGGGTGGGGGACAAGAGGGGAGGCTCTGAAGCCATCTGTTAAAGTTCAGAAAAGAGGTTATTTTTCTTGGACAAGGCAATCCAGCAGAAGAAAATCCAGTGTGAGGAAAACACCTGTTTCTCCTTCGGTCACCCTCCTGAGATGTGCCCACGATGAGAGCACCACTTTCTTCTTCCCGGTCTAGAGCTGCTTGGCTACTGGGGAATAGTCCTCAGAACTCAGGGCTCATTCAATGAGCCTGCTGCTAGAGCCTCGTTCCGTGACATTGCCTGTATCATTTGACCTTCCGCCCCTTACGTTCCTCATCTGAAAACAGGATGATTTGGCTGACCTTGAATACTTCGGCAATCACACCCTCGTACACGCGTGCCCACACGTGTGCACATTACTACGTATTGAGTACTTTTAAAGAACTCAGCAGTTTTATGGGCTTTCGTTATCCCCATTTTACGGATGAAGAAATAGAGACTAGGAATTAAGTGACTTGCTAATAATCATCCGAGCGTGGCCCCAGGCTCCTTGACTTCTCAACCGTGTGTCTAAGCCCTGTGCTATCACGCGAGCGTCTACATGCTGAATAAATGGCCTTCCCTCTCTGCAAACAAGCAGTCAGAGAAAAGGAAAGGTCTCGCTGTTCTCTGCAGGGTGAGATATACAGGGCTGCTTGCTTGGGAGGGCAGAGGCCAGGTCTGACTTACCCCAACTCCCTGCTCGACTCTGACCAGAGAGAGACGACACTCTTTTTTTTTTTTTTTTTTTTTTTTTTTTGGGGGGGGGGGGACAGAGAGAGACAGAGCATGAACGGGGGAGGGGCAGAGAGAGAGGGAGACACAGAATCGGAAACAGGCTCCAGGCTCCGAGCCATCAGCCCAGAGCCCGACGCGGGGCTCGAACTCACGGACCGTGAGATCGTGACCTGGTTGAAGTCGGATGCTTAACCGACTGCGCCACCCAGGCGCCCCATGAGACGACACTCTTTTATGTGCGTGCGTGCGTGCGTGCGTGTATGTTCCGTTGCTGAAGGAATCTCAGACTTACGAGTTTTCCATCTGTCTCTGTAATCTGGCACCTTCCTTGTTTACGAGCTCACCTTTAAATCTCTCTGAGCTGTATAGATACCTAAATACCTTTTTATCAGCCATCAAGCCATTAGCTCTGACTATTTTATCGGACCCTAGATTTGGTGAGACATCAGAGAGTCCTGTGTGGTCTCCAGGGGTCGCTGGCCTCTGAAGCTATTTCAATAGCCACTCCGTGATGTCTTGGGTAGCATTACAGGGCGCTGGGGACACTAAGCTGCTTAGCCATTTTCCTTCCCTGGGAAGGCCTCCCTTGCAACATGAAAATTACATTGAAAGCGAGGCCGAGAAACTAAATGATAGGATTTCCTCCAGGGAGGTTCTGTAATCTGGATTTGAGGATGGAAAATGTGTCCTGATTGAGAAGCCAGGGGAGGAAGACGCTAGATCCTTCAAGCTTAGAGTGACAAAGAAACTCCCCTTCAGGGGGCGTGGCTTTGGACCATGCTCCAAGAACAGAGCATGGTTTTGTCGTCTAAAGATAAGGGGTAACTGTGGTTACTCATGAGAAGGGGGCGTTATAAGCCATTTGAGATTTTCTTTGTACGTTTTTCACTTTCCAAATTCTCTATAATGAACATATCATTTCATAATTAAAAAAAAATTTTTTTTTTAACATTTATTTTTGGGAGAGAGGAGACAGAGTGTGAGCAGGGGAAGGGCAGAGAGAGACAGAGGCACAGAATCTGGAGCAGGCTCCAGGCTCTGAGCTGTCAGCACAGAGCCGGACGTGAGGCTCAGTCCCACAAACTGTGAGATTGCGACCTGAGCCGAGATCATGAGTCGGACACTTAACTGACTGAGCCATACAGGCCCTGAAAAATGGGTCGTTTGAAAAAATGACTCATGTCTGCTCCTTAAATAACTTGTCATAGGAGATCATTATATTACAAATGGTGGCATCACATGAAATTGTCTTCATAATTTTGAATTTAATGTATCCAGAGCAAACTCTTTTTAATTATTTTCTCTTCCCAAACGTCCTTCAATGCTGGCTTCCCCGTCTTGGTCAACAGCCACTCTGTTCTCCAGTTGCTGAGGTCAGAAGCCCTGGAATCATCCTTGACTTAGGATCTCACAGTTGACATGTAGTGATAGGTCAGCAAACCCTCGGATAGGGCATCTGTCCTTTGGAAAAGTATCCAGATGGCTTCCTTCCGTCGGTAACCACGCTGGTCTAAGCCAGCATCCTTTCTCAGCTAGAATATTTCAGTAGTCTTTTTATCGGGGACCTTCTCTCTTCTCCAGTTTATTCCCTACATGATGGGGAGAGAGGTCATTTAATGTCCAGTCCCAGTCTGTCCCTTCCCTGTCAAATCTCCATAGCTTCTGACATCACTATGAATAAAATTACACATTAAATTGTCTCCAAAAACATGATTTTTAAAAATGGCTGTAAGGGCTAAATAGTGGGATATGTCATAGTCTATTTACTTCTTGGTGGACCCTCCCTGCATTTAATAATAGGGCTCTATGATGCACATCAACGTTGGTCATTCTCTACCTTTCGGATGATTTATCTAAGACGGATTCGTTTTTTTAAAAAAGTTTATTTATTTTGAGAGCAAGAGAGGACAAGCAGGGGAGGGGCAGAGAGAGACAGGGGGAGAGAATTCCAAGCAGACTCCGTGCTGCCCTACGTGGGGCTTGAATTCACAAACCCCTGAGATGGTGACCAGAGCTGCAGTCAAGAATCTGATGCTTAACTGACTGAGCCACCCAGGCGCCCCTAAAGTGGATTCTTAGAGGAGGAATTACTATATAAGAGGGACTTACTGAGTTTTATCAGGGAAGGAAAGAGGTTGAGGACTTGTGCCGGCTTATTTTCTGGAAGGTTTGTCCTGGTTTATATTTCCACGAAACGTATATGAGCGTATCTATAAAACGGCACCCTTGGAGCACTGCGTTTTACACACTTGGCCCGTATTCTACCTCGGTAATTAAAATATTATATCTGTGGGCTTTAGTTGTATCTCTTTTATCCTCAGTGGTTCGTATACCTTTTTCCGCAAAGCATTATTGATCATTTGCGAATTGGCTAACCTGTTTCATTTGTCCAAGGACTGTTCAGTTATGTTTTGACTGTCCTCATCACTGAAGCTCCAAAAGGGTCTTGGTGCTTCCTGCAAAGCAGGTGCTTCCCAGTACAGCTGGGAAGGAGCGGTGGGAGGCAGTGTGGGGTCTCATACAGGCGTGCAGTGTCTGGAACCAGAGTACCGGTTTCCAGCCCCGCTCTCCCACGTACCAGCTGTGTAGACCGGGCCCGAGTGGACGGTTTCTAAAATTCTGTTTGCACAGGTCAACACAGGTCTAAGAACAGCGCCTGCCTATCTCCTAGGACCTGAGTCAGCAAAGTCTTCCTGTAAAGGATGAGAGACAGTGACTATATTTGGCTTTGCAGACCGTATGGTCTCTGTTGAACTATGAGCTCTGATTGTGGCACCAAAGTCGCTGTAGATGACAGAAATGAATCTGTGTTCTAATAAACTGTACTTACTGATGCTGAAATTTGAATTGCACATCAGTTTCACGTGTCACAAAATTTCCTTCTTTTAAAGAAAGTTCCCCCAACGGCTTAATAATGTCATGACCACCCTGAGTTCACAGGAGGCATTTGGTCCTCCGGCTGAAGTTTCCTGATCCCTCTCTTAGGGTCCTGAGCGCATTGAATGAGAAGACATCTGTGAGTAACGTGGCCTGTTGTTTGGCACAGACCAAGTGCTTAGCCTATATCATGATTGTTCTTATTATAGGAGTTTGATTTTGCAACGTATCGTCACTTGTCATTTTTAGAATGCGGGCTAATTCTCACCTTTCGTACTTGCTGGAGCATGCCTGGGATGGTCTGATTCGTTGTGGACGTCCCCGGTACATCACGACGCTGAATGCTTCTGTTTCTCTTGCCCTGTGTAAATGCAAATCATTTGTCTCTGTTCCCCACCTGCGTTCTGGGCTGCAATTGACTGAAACCCTTTTAGCTCTCTGAGCACACCATGCCCTCCTTCACCTTCAACTGCTCATTGCATTCTGTATCTTAATTCTTTAAACACATGGCCCAGCCGTTTCCTCCCGATGCCGAGACAATAAATAATACCAACAGAGCCCTCGGACCTAAAAGGTCTTAACACATCCATCATTGTATTCTCCAGTCTGAGTCTTTTTGTATTTAAGTAGTTTCCCCCGCAGAATCCCATCCAAGTTTCCTGCCCTTGAACGATTTTTGAGAACTTCGTCCCCGAACGTGACGCTGTTAACACCATAGCCAGTTGCTGGCTTTCTTTTTGGAATTCAAATCCCCTGTCCCGTGGTACTTGGCCTGGAAAGGCAAGTGGAAGCACATCGTTCGTTCTTTAATTAAAGCAGCAGCCGCTACAGCTGTTGACAGTCTGATTTAAATGCCTCTGAAGAGGGAGCGGAAGTCCAAGCGCTCTCCGGTGGGTACCCTGCCCCATCCAGTGCGGCCTCTGTGGCAGTGGGTGTGGGTGGGTTCCAATAAAACTTTATTTACACAAACAGGCGGTGGCTGGATTTGATCTGCCAACCCCTGCAGTGGAGACGTAGAGCGGCGCTCTGGTGGGAGTTGTTTGGAGATTAGGAGACAGGGAAGCTGGGTCCCATGAGCAGGCCTCCCGGTGCACACGGGGAGCCCTGTAGATGCCAGAGGGGAAGTCAGTGCAGGGAGGGCTGTCCCCTGGGATCTCTCCAGTGTTGCCTTGTGGACAGTGCAGGGTCCCCTCATGTCACACAGCAGGGACTTTCGTTAAAGGTGGAACTTGGGTGCCTGGTGGGGGGGGGGGCTCAGTCGGTCAAGCGTCCGACTTTGGCTCAGGTCGTGATCTCATGGTTCGTGAGTTCGAGCCCCACGTTGGACTCTCTCCTGTAAGCATGGAGCCCGATGCAGATCCTCTCTCCTCCCCTCTGTCGCTTGCTCTCTCTCTCAGAAATAAAAAATTAAAAACAAATAAATAAAAAATTTAAAAAATATATATAGAAAAGCAGAGCTGAAGGGGCTGGTCCCCCATGGGGAGGCAGTTTGTGTGGATTTTCAGAGTTTGGGCTCCGGAATATGGCCGCTCAGCTTCAAATCTTGGTTCTTCAGGTAGCAGCCGCCTGATCTTGGAGCCTGAATCCCTTCCTGACAACGTGGGGACAATGATGGTAATACCTGCCTCCCAGGTGATAAATGGAAAGTGCTCAGCAGATGGCCTCAGGTGTCCCACATCCCTATCAACAGGTGCAGTCCTGTTCCACGGGGAATATAGGAGGTTGTGCAGGCGTGTGCCGTGGCGTGTGTGTGTGTGTGTGTGTGTGTGTGTGTGTGTTTGCGCACGCACACGAAGGCACTGGGTTTCCGTCCGTGTGCTTGCCTTGTTTTGTGCCTCTACACCCCACCTTCTGGAAGGCTGCTCCAAGGGAATAAAAAGCAGCCCGCATGACCTCAAGATACAGCTGAGACCGCAGAGAGCATTCGAGATGAGCCGGTGGTTCCGTCTTCACTGCGTCCTCTGCCTTCACTCAGCCGGCTGGATTCTGAGTTTCTTGCTGCTCTTTGACAAAGAGCCATCCCCGTGCCTTCCAAAAGCCCCGGGAAGGAAGTTGGACCATGCTGCCGAAAGGCCTTGAGTTGGGGTGGGGGGACATCTGGCAACCTGTGTAGGGTCATCCTGTCTGCTGCGGGCTCTGTTCTCTGGTCACAGGCAGGTGCCCGGCCTTATTTCCTGGGGCCACGTGCTTCCCCAGCCACAGCTCTCTTCTTAAATAAAACCGGTCATGGCACTTCCCTGCTTAAAACGTCACATCTCCAGGGGCGCCTGGGTGGCTCAGTCGGTTGAGCGTCCGACCTCGGCTCAGGTCATGATCTTGCGGTTCATGAGTTCGAGCCCCGCTTTGGGCTCTCTGCTGTCCATGCAGCATGTCTCCCCCGCCCCTCCTTCAAAAACAAATAAACATTAAAAAATTTTGAAAAAACCCTTCAATCTACAGCCTAACATCCTAGTCCTTACTTTTATTTAAGTCTGTTTAAGCCTAGTCCTTACTGTTCTGGGCACCGAGGATAGAAGAGTGTAGAAAATGGGTAAAAACTCTGCCCTCACGGAGCTTACCCGTGCCCGTGGAGGTAAATTATATGAAATAGGTGAATACGTACGGTAATCTCACTTTATCTGCGATTTCACTGTCCGCGGTTTGGATGACCGCGGACAAGCAGGGTCTGGAAGCAGAAGATCCTTCCGACGTATCGTCAGAAGGTCAGTAGTATAATACGTACATCACAAACTGTTCCCCTCACATCATCTCAGTAGGTAAGCATTTTATCATCTCCATTCACACCAAGAAAGGTGAGCTCAGGACAAGGTAGTTAGAGACAGAGAGAGAGAGAGAGACCACGTTCACATAACTTTTACTACAGTCTATTGTTAGACTCGTTCTATTTTTGTTAGTAGTTACATGGTGAGTCTCTTCCTGTGCCTGATACGGTCAACTTGATCGGAGGCGTGTCAGTATGGAAAGGCATAGTGTGTGTGGGGTTGGGTACTCTTTGCAGGCGCAGGCAACCCCCGGGGTTCCAGAACGTACCCCCCTTGGCAAGGCGGGGGGACTGCTGTACCGTGTTGCCTGATGGCGAGTGCCCGAAAGGTGAGTAGAAGGCAGGAGAGGGATAGGGCAGGGGTGGGGCTTCTGGGCAAGCCCCTTCCCCCATCCGAGTTCGCTGTCCTTCTTCAGGCTGGCTGTCCGCCACCGGCCGCCTGCCCTGGATGCTCCAGCCTCGCCCCCGTTTTTCCCTGGAGCGTGTCCGGGCTTCAGATGGAGGAAGCCTCTGCCTGCTTCACGTGACCGTAGGCTCGGCTTCGGGTGTAAGACGACGACACTGACCGCACACGCATCCCAGGATTTTGTGCGCTGCAGCTGGGGAGACACCCCCGGGGGCAGGGACTGTCCTGTTCAGCGCCACCTCCCTGGGGCGGGCTGGAATCCGGTTCACGCGCAGTCAGGGCTCTGTCAAGGCATGTGGGGTGAACACCTGAAAGTGTGGAGTGTGGACCGCGAAACGTACACGACCGGCCGGCCCGTGAGTCAGGTTTCTGGAAATCCAGGGGGCTAGTCACACGGAGAGTGCTTTTGAGGTCATGGGCTGTGGACTCGGACTCGGGACGCCAGTGGGGCACCTGGCACGTTTCGCAGAGACCTCGAGTAACAGTGTTCTGCCAAGGTGACCCCCGGCCCACTCATTTGAGAGGGAGACTCCAGACCTCAGGGTTGAAGGTCTCAGCGCCCCGTAGACGTTGTACGATGCAGGTGGGAGGTAGTGGTTAGGAGCATCGACTCTGGAATCGGGCTTCTGGGTTTACCTTCCCCGAGCCCCCCGATCTACACTCCTGTGACATTGGGCAAGCTCCTTGAATGTTCTCTGCTTCCGTTTCCTTGACTGTGGAATGAGCGTCTCAGGCTTGCGTGCGGCACGGTGGCCTTGGGAACTGTAGGAGACCCGGCGTGTGAAAATGCCTGGTTCGGTGCAGGCGTCGAAGACAGGTGAGGGGAGAGACTACGAGGAGTGTGAAACAAGCAGGGAGCGGTCAGTGGTCGGGGGAGATCGGGCGTTCGGGGAGCGTGGAAACTGCACCGGCACCGTCGGGCTGGGCGTTTATATCCTGGCTTGTAGTTCTGTAGGGAGGGGTTCAGTGAGGTGGCGGGATGGCAAAAATGTTCCAGAGACGAAAAGCCCTTTGCTTTGAGCCTCTGCCACCTCGGTCGTGGTGGAGGTGGAACCTGAGTCCGTCGGATGGGAGCGGGTCCTCTGCAAGTTTGCTTTCTCCCTGGGCTTCGCGGATGCGCCACCACCCTGTCCCGTGTGCCCTCACCCTCCCTGGCAGTTCTTTCCGTGTCCATTCGTAAGGAAGGCGCAGCGCTCTGTTTTCATTCTTCCCCGGTGTTCGTACGTTTCGCCCATCAGCGGGTGCCACTCTGTGCTCCGGGACTGAGCCACAGGTTCAGACTCGGATTCCAACCCCGAACCTCATTCTCGAAGCCCCGACGTCACTCTCTGAGAGGGTTTTCTGAGGGGGAGGCAACCTGGTGGAGGGTGTGAATCCAACAGTCGGCCTCGGGCCGTGGTTCTCAAACCTCAGGTGCACCCAGAACACCCAGAACGTTTGTTCAAACACACGCGGCCGGGCCCCTCCTGCCGAGTCTTGGATGCAGTAGGTGGGAGGGGGCCCAGGACTCCACATTTCCAAGTTTCTAGGTAATGCGGATGTCCCTAGGCCGGTCCCACATTTTTGGGAATCACTGTCCTAAAGGAAGATCACCAGGAAACAGGCGACAGAAGAGAAACGTTTATTTCCACTGTGGCAGGGGAGGAAGTCTGCAATTCACCATGCACGAGACTGCTGGCACTTATCAGAGATCTCGTCTTCACGAGGAGAGGGAATGAGAAACCCGGAAATATGGTTCTATTAAGAGGAAGCAGGGGCGCCTGGGTGGCTCAGTCGGTTAAGCGTCCGACTTCAGCTCAGGTCACGATCTCACGGTCCGCGAGTTCGAGCCCCGCGTCGGGCTCTGGGCTGATGGCTCAGAGTCTGGAGCCTGTTTCTGATTCTGTGTCTCCCTCTCTCTCTGCCCCTCCCCTGTTCATGCTCTGTCTCTCCCTGTCTCAAAAATAAATAAAACGTTAAAAAAAAAATTTTTTTTTTAAAAGAGGAAGCAGATGATCGTTGTCCTTTTGCAGAAGACAGAGTTCCAAACTGCGGAGGTGCATTTGACAGGTTAACCGTTCTTAGCTCCCAGAAGAGATGACCCAAGGGTAGGTGAGGTCCAGGGCAAATACATTCTCACATTCCGCAGTTTGGGGTTGTGCAAGAAACAGGTGTTTAAGGCAAACCCAAGAAAAGGCCTTTCTGTAGTCTCAGGTTTATCAAGAAAAGGGGAGGGGCGCCTGGGTGGCCCAGTCGGTTGAGTGTCGGACTTCGGCTCAGGTCAGGATCTCACGGCTCCTGAGATCGAGCCCCGCGTCGAGCTATGAGCACAGAGCCCGCTTCGGATCTTCTGTCCCCCTGTCTCTCTGCCCCTTCCCCTCTTGCTCCCTCTATCTCAAAACAAACAAACAAATCTTAAAAACAAAAAAGAAAAAGGAACAGTTTAGGACTGAGGCATGCAATGTTGTGTCTGGGGCGCAAGGGTTGTGTAAAGATTCTAACTCCGCCTGGCTTTGTCACTTACCAGCTGTGTGATCTGGGGTAAATTACCTAACCTCTCTGAGCTTCCTCGTTTTGAAGATACGGCTAGTCCATTTTCCTTCCTTCCTTCAGTGCATATGGAGGCGCCTACTTTGTGCAGGTCTGTCAGGGAGCTGAAGAAAAAGTGGCATACCACACAAGGTCCTTAAAATGGTCAACAAAAGAAGACACACATAGTTCTGCCCTCACGGAATTCAGGGTCCACGGAGGGAGACAAATTAATCAACGAATCAGCAAATAAAGAACATCAGGTCAGGGAAAGATGCTGTGAAGAGATGCATGTGTGGGGCACGCGGGCGGCTCAGGCGGTTAAGCATCCGACTCTTGATTTCAGCTCAGGTCATGATCTCCCGCTCCGTGAGTTCGAGCCCTGCGTCGGGCTCCGTGCCGACAGCTCGGAGCCTGGAGCCTGCTTCGGATTCTGTGTCTCCCTCTCCCCGCTCCTCCCCTGCTCACGCTCTGTCTCTCTCTGTCTCTCAGAAATAAATAAAAGTTAAAAAAAAAATAATAAAGTAATTTCCATGGTCTTCATTAAGTCTATGATTAATCCCTTAGAAAGAAAACAGAGGCTTTCCCTTTAACAAAAGCCCTAACATTTCTTCCTACTAGAAAACCTTCTCTCTTTGCCTTCAAAAGTTTCTGGTCGTCAGTTTGGTTGCGTCTTTGGGTGTACGTATATTCCATGAGGTCTTTAACGGTGCCCTTTTGTAAGTCCTTGGTCATTTACAGACAGTTACTGTTTCACTCTGATGCTTTTTGCGGACGTGTTCCTACAAAACCGCTTCAAAACTGCTTCCATGAATTTCTTCAAAGAGATTCATGGAAAAGGCGCGGACAAGTACTCTTAGAATGTACATCTCTGGGGGTAAGAGTTTCTTTTTTTTTTTTTTTATTAAAAAAATTTTTTTTAATGTTTATTTTTGAGAGACAGAGTGCAAGTGGGGGAGGGACAGAGAGAGAGGGAGACACAGAATCGGAAGCAGGCTCCAGGCTCCGAGCTGTCGGCACAGAGCCCGACGTGGGGCTCGAACTCACGAACTCTTGAGATCATGACCTGAGCCGAAGTCAGACGCTTAACCAACTGAGCCACCCGGTGCCTCTGGGGTAAGAATTTCTAAGATTCTAATGGAGAATTGATATTCTTTTAATGGAGAATTGATTCATAAAGCTGCTAACCCAAGATGAAGCAAAACAAGAATTAATTACGTAAGACTGACGGAACTAAGGAAAATGATTATAATTTTTATGACTTGATTTAGAACATGGCTGGTTCTTTTATGTTTTGCTCTCCAGATGTAAAGGACACCTTTACTTCTCATCTCTGTGAAGCTAGCTTCTTATAAACTTGCGCGATTTGGTAAAAGTGTATCTTTGCAACAAGGGTTGGAACATTTATTTTTTTTGTCTACGGGATCCCTTCCGCATTCAGAAACGTATTAAATATTCTTATTTTTCACGACCATAGATGCCTTTACGTAAATTCAGTAAGAATCTATTCTTCTGTGGCAAGACACAATTGGACAAGCCCTTGTCCCAGCCTCCAGAGGCTCTGCAAATCCAGTTTGGGATTCCGTACAAAAAGTTCCTGCAAAGCAGATTTAAAAGAACGTATATGGTCCATCACTGTTCCTGCTGCACATAAATAATATGGCCAGGTTTATGGAAATTCGCCTTACCTGGCAAACAAATGAGTCCTACTGAGGTTATTTATTTCTGTTAGAAATGGGGATCAGGGTAGTAAAAATATGTTTCAGTAACACATCTTTGGGGATATGAGATTCTAGTCTGTTAATTGTCTTCGAGGTTTTGTTTTCTATTTTTTTTAATTATTAAATTATTTTTAATTTTTTAAATTATTATTTTTAGAGAGAGAGTGGTGGAGGGGCACAGAGAAAGGGAGAGAGAGAGACAACCCCGAGCAAGCTCCCTGCTCTCGGCACAGGTCGACGCGGGGCTCCATCCCATGAACCGTGAGATCATGACCTGAGCCAAAATCAGGAGCCGGACACTGAACTGACTCAGCCACCCAGGCGCCCCGCGGTTTTGTTCTCTACCTATGAACTGGACTGGTTCCTGAATTGTCATTTCCTCCGGTATTTGGCTAGAACTCTCCAAAGTAACATTTACAATTCTCTCCCCCTCTTTTGACTTGGAATCCCTAGGAAACCAACATTGCCCTTTCCCTAAAGCCATGCCCGCTATAAGCCACTTCACTTCATACGAACTTCAGAGAAGTCATCGTAACAGCTCACATGTGGACAGTCTTGATTTCGGTGGCCTCGTGGGCCACTCAGAACAGCTGATGACATCATCAAGGACAGTCAGCCAGCAGCCCCGGAAGATCATTCAGACTGAAGCTGACAGAGCTTCCAGCCCGCCATCTAGAAATTTCTCCGCTGGTTGCTCTCCAGACCCAGAAACCGAATCTGTAATTCGCTGGAACTATCAGCCTGCCTTTGTTTTCCTGTTGTTTCCGGAGACTGTCTCTCGTTAACTTACCTGATTGCTCACGTCACAGAGAGGCTTCGTGGACGTGACAGTTCACCTGCACGTATCACCTCCCGAAGTAAAACGTCCTCGTGTGTGGCCAGGTCCGAAGTCACCGTGAGGACCTGTGTTTGCAAAATACGTCGTGTTGAGGCTGTGTAGGTAGCTTTGAACATCATAACCCGTTGGAGTGACTTTGTTCTGAAATCGTGGGCCCTGGGAGTCTCTGCTCTGGAGAACGTTTCAGTCCTTGGCTGCCAGTCTCCTTAGTCCTTGTAGGGACCTCTCTAGTTTGTCGCAGATACACGGTATCCTTCGGGCTCGGACAGCTGGATGCGGTCAACAGGAACCACCTGAACGAGGAAGACAGTGGCTATGGGGCCCTCCGGCCTGAAGACCTGACTCGTAGAAACGGCGAGTGTTTGTTGGATTCTTCAGCCTGGTCACAACCAGCGGTGGGACCCGAGAAGGACTGGCCGGTCATCCTCTTCGTCCGCTTGAGAGAACGGCCAGAAGCGGGGGTGGGGGGGGGGGGGGAACAGTGTGTTAAACTCACACAGACGGAGACCCACTTTGAACGTTCCCTGAGCAGCCAAAGCCAGCGTGGTCATAGAAACCAGGCTTAAGGGAGCGTATTTTGCACGGCGAACCCGACCTGGGTCCTTTCTTGCTTATGCCCCTGCCCCTCGTGAGCAAAACTTGACTTGTCTGCCAAGGTGGCTACGAGGTGCCCGCTGATCGATTCCCTGTCCCTGAAGAAAATCCTCATACTTACAACCAATCGCTATGAAATCAACAGTCACTGCTTTCTCTCGGTCGAAGGCGCTTTCCAAGCGTACCCCCGGTCTTCATTCCGTGTTACGGCGTGAGCCCGCCCGCTCGGCAGGCTGGCTGTTGGGCAGGTGCACTAGAAACTTGTGCTAATTAGTACTTGGGTGACTCATCAGTCTTGTGTCTGTAATTTGTGACCTCCGCACAGGGCATCGTGGTGGGGATCGGGTTTGCATCTTGGGAAGATCAGTTGTGAAGTTTCAGTGTGATAATAGGCAAGAGGGCTTGTTGTCTCTAGTATAGAAGGGACTCACAGTAACAGTTGATGATGATGGAGGGGTGTGGTTGTGCCCAAGTCTGAATGGTCTTGTCCCCCAAAGTTCATCTGTTGAAACTGTGACCCTCAAAGTGATGGTATCAAGAGGAGGGGCCTTTGAGAAGTGACAAAGTTGTAGGGTGAAGCCGTCATGAATGGGGTTAGCGCCCTTAGAAAAGGAGCCTGAGAGGCACCTGGGTGGCCCAGTCCATTAAGCATCTGACTCTTGATCTCTCTCTCAGCTCAGGTCTGAATCTCAGGGTCTTGAGTTCAAGCCCCGTGTTGGGCTCTGTGCTGGGCGGGAAGCCTAGTTAAAAAAAAAGAGCGCGAGAGAAAGAAAATGGGGCGCCTGGGCAGCTCAGTGGGTTAGGCATTCGATTCTTTGTTTTGGCTCAGGTCAGGATCTCATGGTTCGTGAGTTCGAGCCTTGCGTCGGGCTCCGTGCTGACTGTGCGGAGCCTGCTTGGGATTCTCTCTCCCTCTCTCTCTGCCCCTCCTCTGCTCTCTCTCTCTCTCCCTCTCTCTCCCTCCCAAAATAAATAAATAAACTAAAAAGAAATGAAAAGGAAAGAAGCCTGGTAAGAAACTCTCTTCCGCCATGTGAGGGCACGGTGAGAAGTCTGTATCCTGGGAGAAGACCCCCCACTCAGTCACGCTGGCGCTCTGACCTTGGACCTCCGGCCTTTGGAACCATGAGAAAGACATGTCTGTAGCTTATAAGCCACCTAGTGAACGACGCTTTGTTGTAACAGCCCAGACAGACCAACACAGGGAGCGTCAGTGTTTGTTCGGCACTTACGCAGCTGTTGCGGAGTTAGTGGAAGTCGTAGAAGTAAAACGAGCAGAGGTAGAACGAGGCTTAGCCTTACGAGGTGAAGATTAGAAGGCACCTGTGTTAGTTATCTGTGCTGTGCGGTACATTGCCTTCCTGCTTAGTGACTTAGAACAATGTTGTAGGAGTTTCCTCACCGCTTCTCTGGGTCGGCAACCCGGGGGCGACTTCCCTAAATCCTCTGTCTCGGTCCACGGGCGGCAGTCAGGGAGCCAGCTGGGGCTGTGGGCATCTCGGGCTCGGAGAGGGGACAGGATCCATTTGTTAGCTCACCTCCGTGGTCTTCGGCGGCATTCGGCTCCTCGCGGGCTGTTGGACTGAGGACCTCGGTTCTTTGCTGGTTACTGGCGGGGGGTCCCCCTCAGGTCCTAGCCACATGGACCTCTCCACGGGGCAGCTCACAGCATGGCTTTGCTCCAAGTGAGCAAGTGAGGGAGCGAGAGCAGGTGTGAGCAAGGGGCCAGGAAGTCATACGTTCTTATCTCACAGGAGCCTTACCAGCTCGTCCCTTCCCGTCTGCCATGTTCTGTCGGAAGTGAGTCGGGGAATGGGGTCCCCACCTGGGGGACTCTGGGCCATCTTAGAGGCTGCCTCCCGCTGCAGCAGACTTATTCCACCCTTGCTGTGGGTGGAAATAAGTCTGAAATGGCCCAGAGATCAGATGGGGGGACAAGGGGGATGATACGCTGTGGGAGAGCTTGGGAAGAGACCCTGTGATGTTCTGGCCCTTGTTCCTTTTCAATCTCATTCTCATAACCCCCTTGAGTTGTTTCCTCTGAGCTGTGTGGTCTGGGTCGTGGTGCCTGTCATTGTCCTGAGTTCATATTTATTGCCTGGCGTGGCCCAGCTCTTAGCACTCTGTGGGCTTCAGCTGAGATTAGTAAAGATGAATGAAGTGAATTACAACGGACCCTTCTTATCCAGGGGGGATGCGTCCCAAGGCCCCGCGTGGATGCCCGAGACTGTGCATAGCACTCATGCACTCAACCCGATATATATCCCGTTTTTTCCTATGCGTACGTACCTAGGGCAAAGTCTAATTTCTAGATGGGGCACAGCAAGAGATTAACACCGCGGCTGATAATCAAATAGAACATTTATAACAACGTCCCGTAATGGAAGTGAGGGGCGTGTCGTCTCTTTTCTGTCAACGTCTCTTACTGTCCACTACTGACCTTGACGGTGTGCGACGATAAAGCATCCACGTGAAGACGTGAACCGAGGTGAATGATGTCAGCGTTGTGACGTAGCCTTGGGCTGCTGCTGACCTTCGGACCGGACATCAGAAGGGGGACCATCTGCTCCTGGACCGCTGTTGACCGCGGGGAACAGACTGGTAAGGGGACACTGCTGCATTCACCACCTGCTTGGCGTTTCATCCGTGGTAGGGAAATGAGTGGTGGTCTGCCAACCTTGGAGTCGACGGGGGAGAATCCCAGGAAAGACCCTCCCCTCTGGAGCTGCCCCCGTGGTTTTCGAGAAGTGCGTGCGGTACTGTAACCTGGTGTGAACCCCAGTATCCACCTGGGAGGGTGTGGGGGGAGCATCCGTGTGACCTTGAGTCGCCACTCCCTCAACCGCGAAGCAGGCATGATGATGCTAACCTCCTAGGATGTCATAGGCTGAGTTGTCTCAGAAGCTGACCCTGAGATGACTCAAGTGCATATAGTGTATTTGGAAAGTAGCTCCAGGAGGCAGTGATGGGGGAGACGGGGAAGGCATCCAGTGATGAGGGCGTGTCCGTGGTGCATTGTGAGTCCCACTGGGAACTCTGGAAGCCGGTGGTGAACTTGAACCTCATGTCGACCCCATCCATGGGGAGAGGGGCCGGGGTATTTGTACCCCGCTTTCCATCAGCCACCGGGCGCACGTAGTGTGTCTGTCCCTGGAGTGTGGGCAGGGACCAACAGCACCCGCTACCTGGGGCCACAGGCCTCTCTTTGTGCACTGGTTTACCTCTCCTCCTTCCCCAGTCTGAGTTTCTCGGGGCCATTCCTGTAATCTCATCCCCCCCCCCCCCCCCGTAACGAGCACACAGCCGGCACTCGGTGTCTTTCGAATGAATCGTGAGGACTACAGACGTGTATGAAACGTTCAGTGGGGGCGCCTGGGTGGCTCAGTTGGTCAAGCAGCAGACTCTCGATTTCGGCTCAGGTGATGATCTCACAGTCCGTGAGATCAAGCCCCATGTCCGGCTTCGCGCTGACAGTGTGCAGAGCCTGCTTCTGATTCTCTCTCTCCTTCTCTCTCTGCCCCTCCCCCGCTCACGCCCACTCCCTCAAAATAAGTAAACTTAAGACAAAATTTTTAAAATGTTTAAAGTAATGCCCAACACTTAAACGATGCTCCGTGCCTTCATTATTTATTTATTCATTCATATAGTTAGTTAGTTAGTTAGTTTGTTAGTTATTTTTTGCATTTTATTACACTCGATGGGGCCAGTGAAGGAAGACCCACGCTCAGGGGGTTGGTTTAATTTTCAGAAGCATCCCTGACGCCTTGCTGACCTATGGAAAGCTTATGTCCTTTAGTTAACCTGATTCTCACATTCATATAGCAGTTTGCACTTTGCAAATGATCTCCCCAGGCATCATTTCATTTAATGCTCTGTGGTAGGTGAGGCCACCGCTTTTCCTGCTGCTTTGCTGTAAGCCCGTCCAGCAGGCCCCCATTGTGTTTCCAGGCAGAGTTGACGTGTCTGTCTGGATAGATTAATTTCCGCTTGTGCACTTGGCTGGAACAGTAGGCACCTTTGCCTGTGTGGACAGAGACAGGGTTAGGGGCCAAGGAAGAGGGGGAAGGGCGTGGGAGACACTGCTTGTCTTTCTCAAGAAGTGAGGCTTCCTTTCCGTTTATACTCAAAGTCCTGCACGTTCGTATTCTCTCCAGTGTATGTGAGGATACTGATTCTAATTAATCAGACCACAGTTCTTATTACTATTCTAATTAACTGTGAACAGGCCCCAAGTACCCTTGAGTCTCTCGTAAGTTTTGGGGGCTTTGGGAGAGGAATCTGCTGCTGACCTCTGGGGTTGCACATTCTTTATAATAGAAGATAACAAAAGGGTTCAGCAGCAGGGCTAAACTGTTAAACAGTGTGTGCCTTAGAACCTTCTAGTTGTAAGGGAAAGAAACAACTCAGAATGGCTTCAGGATAAAAAAAAAATAATGGATGGATTGGATCACGGAACTGATTCAGGTATGGCTGGATCAAGGAGTTAAGAAAAAAAATGCCGTGGCGTATGTGTCTCCTTTTGTTTTGCTCTTGATTCTCTGCTGCCCAGTAAGGGTAAAAGATGGGCACAGCTATCTGCAGGGCGTCCATCCTACCAGCTTGGCCTCCCCAGGAGGAAAATTGTGTCTGCTTCCCAGTGTAGGTGGGTTTAACAAATGTCCTGAGGTGCACCAGTGGGCCCGGGTTGGGTGATGTCTCATCCCTGGTGCTTGGGGATGGACTTTAACTTCAGATAGACCTCCTCGACTAATAATTTGCATGTGATGGATCGCATTGCAATTTCCCTTGGCTTCTTGGAGGAAGTTGGTCATCCCATTTACGTAATACACGTGGAGGATACTGTGTGAAGACAAAAGTAGGCAGGGCCCGGAGGCCGGGAGCCCTCCCTAAGCCAAGGAATTAGGAGGTAGAACCCTGCATACAAGTACCAGTGTAGGGTTGGCCCTTTCAGGAAGGTCAGGGCTAGTGACTGTTAATTAAGCACCTTCTATGTGGCTGGAAGTGATCTAGCCCCTTTAAGGGGCATGGATGGGGGCGCCTGGGCGGCTCAGTCGGTTAAGCGTCCGACTTTGGCTCGGGTCATGATCTCTCGGTTCGTGGGTTTGAGGCCCGCGTCAGGCTCTGTGCCGACAGCTCGGAGCCTGCAGCCTGGTTCGGATTCTGTGTCTCCCTCTCTCTGTGCCCCTCCCCTGCTCACGCTCTGTCTCTCGCAGTCTCTCAAAAATAAATAAAGGTTAAAAAAAAAAAAAAAACTTAAGGGGCATGGACACTAAAGCTTCATAGCACGGGCTCTGGAGTCCAACTGGTTGAGTATAATCATAATTTTGTAACTGGGTGACGTGATGCAAAATCTTAAGTCTCCAGGTTTCAGTCTCCTGTTCCGCAAAGTGGGGATAATTATAGCACCCTGCGGTAAGGATTAAAACAGTAATGCCCGCCCCAGTGCTCAGCATTGTGTCTGTTAACCACGTTAGCGCCAATAAGCGTTCGATATTATTTTTACTGCCCTCGGTAACGGGAGGCCTGTTTGATGCCTGCTTCTTCAGGTGAGGGTGACTCTTTGAATTTCCAAGTCCATGGCTTTCCTAGTATCAGAAAGCGTTTTTGTTGGGCAAGAGGGGCATGCAGTTAAATAGAGAAGGCAGAATCAAACTGTGGATTCGTGTGTGTTTTCGCTGGTACTCTCGCTCGCTTCTCACACGGCTGTGATCTCGTCCCCCGCCCCAAACGCACGTGCGCGTGGGATTGGAAGCCACAGACACCTGCATTTAGGTCGCATTTCTCCCCCTGTGCTCGTCTTGCGACTCATAAGCCGCTTTTCCCACCTACATGTTAGGGCAGACGGCATTCTCCAACATCACACAGTTAGGAAGATTCTAAGTCGAGATTTTAACTCTGGTCGTCGCAGTCTAGGATTTTTAACTCTTTAGATATCTCTAGAAAGCTGAGGGCTAAAATATGATCAGGTGGCATACTCCTCTGTCCCCAAATGCCCTCAAGAATTCGGGTAACCATCAGAAAACCAAGGCTCCTCCTGTCTTCACACATCCCTTGGCCCCGTTCAGTCTTGGGCAAATGTCCGAGTGTCCCCCACGTCCTGGGCACCGTGAGACGAGGGAGTCAGGACACTCTGGCCTTCTGGGACCAGATGCGGTTTTTCCTGCTCAGTGCACCCAGTTTAGGATCACTCTCCATTGTGCACCAGGGGTATCCGAAGCCTGCTTGGTCACTTACACGCCTTAACCCATGGACCTGGATTGCATAGCCATTCGGAATGCTCTCGCACGTGCGTATGTTCAGGGCGTTCTGCAACAGCCCTGTCGTAGCGACCACGAAACAGATGTTTACCGCGTGAGTTCGGCTCCCTGCCCGCGTCCTGAGCCGAGTCACCACTTCCAGCGTTTAAGTGTCACCTTCCCAGTAAGACCTTCTCCCGTTACCTTTTCAAAAACCGCCACACCCTCCACCCCGCCATCAACATTCCCAATCTCTTCCTTCCGGTTGATTTTTCTCAGCGGGCGGCCCCTCCCGAACCTCCTAGCATCCGGCATACCTCCTCACGGTCCTCTTGCCGTCTTTTCCCACGAGAATGTCAGGCACCCAAGAGCGGGCTGCGTGTGTCTGGATTCCTGCTGTGCCCCCAGGACCAAGATTGGAAACTGACACCATGGATGAATGAGTGAATGAATGAATGAATGAATGAGCGGGCTTCTTGCAGTATCTCTGTGAGGTTGGTTTTATTATTATCGCGGCTTTATAGATGGGGAGACTGGCAAGGGGGTGTTTCGTGGTCCTTTTTTTTTTTTTTTTTTTAACATTTATTTATTTTGAGAGAGAGAGAGTGCAGGTCAAGGAGGGGCAGAGAGAGAGAGAGAATCCCAAGCAGGCTCTGAGCCATCCGCACGGAGCCGGACACGGGACTCGAACTCACCGACTGCCATATCGTGACCTGAGCCGAAGGCGGCCGTGTAACCGACTGAGCCACCCAGGCGCCCTTCATTTTTGTTCTTGATTAATTTGCCCCCAGTGTCATGACACAGGAGAGGCCAGAGGCACAGCCGAAGCCCAGGCTCCCTGGTTGCCCGTCCCCCGTTGTCCGAGCGGCCACGTCGAGGGCAACAGGTCCGTGCGGTGGCGGGGCCCGGTCGCGTCAGCCCCGCTGTTGATGCTCACGGTGTCCGTAAAAATGTTGATTTTGGTCCCGCCACCGATGCTGATGAATAAAATTCAGTCCTCTTTCAGATGCACATTAGCAGCAGCCATTTGGCATCCTGTCGCCGCGTTAATTTTTATGGACAAGACGACACCGGCCGGGAGCATCTCCTCTCCCTTCCAACACAACGCGCGCCTCCGAGGCGGGGCCCGGCGGGGCCCACGTGTCATCACGAGCCGGGCGGGCGTGTCACTGCAGCTTTCCTTCGGGGACCCGGGGCGTGATTTTCAGATGGCGGTTTGTTTTGCCGCCGCGTTACATCTCGGGCTTGGCCATTACATTTCATTAACAGGGAAACATAAGCCATAAATCATTGATCAGAAACAGGTTGTTAATCGGTCTGGTTAAAGCGTCTGCCGGCTGGCGGGGCGCGGGCCGCAAATTGATGGATGCCGGGCTCAGGACTTGCTCAGGTAGCCCATTAGAGCAATCCTGCTAATCATCTTCACTAATATTTATTGAGCTAGTTTCCCCTGTGCCTGCGAGGGCTGGAGTCTCACAGCAGCCCTAAAAGGACTCTTCCCCTATTACGGACGACGACATCGAGTTCCAGGGCAGTTCGGTGACTCGTCGCCGGTCCACACGACCTCGGAGCGACACGGGTGGGATCCCAGCCCAAAGGCTGGGACTCCAAAGCCGGTGCTCCTCAGGGCCACGTGCTTCCTCCTCCCTGAACTTCACCCTGAGACAGGGAAAGGGGACAGCGTTCAAAGCAGCCCAGCCAGCCGTCTGACTTGGCGGCTGCTCTCCTGTGGAACAGACCCCCCGCCAACGTCGAGGAGGCTGTGAGGGGCACCCTGAGAATCCGCCAGATTGAATTTTAAACCCGCGCCTCCGAACGGCTCAAGCCGACCAGCGTGGCCAGGCCTCGGGTTAATTCATCTGACTTCACGCCTGTCGTCTTGGACAGAGTGGTGGCAGCTGGGCCCGTTCACATCCTATTAACCTTGTCTGTTGGAATGACACCTGGCTGTGCGAAAGCCCCGGGTCCTGTAATTAGGAATGTAAACAGCTCCGGCTTCCTCCTGTCCGTGCTGGCTCCGCACCTGCCTCCAGCACCGGCCCCCGCCCCCGCCCCAAGCGGTGATGCCCGAAACAGGGGCCCCCACCCCCCCCCCCCCACCACCACCAAGCTGAGGCCGGGTGGGACTGTGGGTCTAATGCTTCCTTGCCGGTCACCTACCCTGGGCCAGAGGCTTGCTAACGCATGGCCTCACTGACGCCCACGGTGACCTCACCTGGGTTGCTTGTTCCCATTTTACAGATAAGAACATGGGCTTTTAGAGACACCGAATATATGTGCTCTGAGGTGACACCCGGCTGCTTAATCCGTGGGACAGTTTTGGTTTTTAATCCTTGAGACCCTGTAGCGTACAATCGTGTTCACTCCTGGGTAGGTGTACGTTCTGCGGGTTTGGACCCGTTTATAACGGTGGGTATGAACCACTGGAGTGTCATACAGAATAGTTTCACTCTTCTGAAAAGCCTCTCTGCGTCACCCGTTCGTCCCTCTCCTCCCTCCCCAGCCCCCCCCCCCCCCACCCAGTCCCTGGCAAACACCGCTCTTTTTCTTTTTTAAATGTTTTAGATGTTTATTTATTTCTGAGACAGAGCGCTAGTGGGGGAGGGGCAGAGAGAGAGGGGGGCACAAGACCTGACACAGGCTCCAGGCTCCCATCTGTCAGCACAGAACCCGATGCGGGGCTCAAACCCACGAACTGTGAGATCGTGACCCGAGTCCTGAGTGGGGCGCTTCATCAACTGAGCCACCCAGGCGCCCCAACGCTTATCTTTTTACTGTCTCCATACCTTTGCCTTTTCCAGAACGCCGTTATACTTGGAATCATGTGCTTCCTGCCCTTTGTAATATACGTTTAACATTCTTCCATGCCATTCCATGGCTTGATGTTCTTTCTTTTTTTTTAATGTTTATTTATTTTTGAGAGAGAGAGACAGAACGTGAGTGGGGGAGGGAAAGAGAGCGCGAGGGAGACACGGAATCCAAAGCAGGCTCCAGGCTCTGAGCTGTCAGCACAGAGCCCGATGCGGGGCTCGAACTCGGGAACGGTGAGATGGTGATCTGAGCCAAAGTTGGACACTTAACCGACTGAGCCACCCAGGCACCCCTGATATTATTTGTTTTTAGCCCTGAACAGGATTCCATTGCCTGGACATACCACAGTTTATTTATCCATTCACCTACTAAAGGACATCTTGGCAGGCGCCTGGGTGGCACAGTCAATTAAGTGTCTGACTTCGGCTCAGGTCATGATCTCGCGGTTCACGGGTCCAAGCCCCGAGTCAGGCTCTGTGCTGACAGCTCGGAGCCTGGAGCCTGCTTCGGATTCTGTGTCTCCCTCTCTCTCTGCGTCTCCCCCATGTACACACTCTCTCTCTTTCAAAAATAAATACACATTAAAAAAAATTTTAAGGACACCTTGGTTGGCTTCCAGGTTTTGGCACTTTGACTAAAACCGCAGCGTGTTGGGTTTGGGGTGGAATAAATTTTTGACTCATTTGGGCAAATACCAAGGACAGTGATGGCTGGATCATATGGTAAGAGTACGCTTAGTTTTATAAGAAACCGCCAGCTGTCTTCCAGAATGGCTGGACCGTTTTGTGTTCCCACCAGCAGTGGAGAATTTCTACTACTCCACGCCCTCCTCAGCGTCTCGTGTTGCCAGTGGTCTAGAGTTTGATCGTTGTAAACAGATTTTCAACGTGGACGTTTTGCCTGTTAATCCAGCGATCCTTCTAGTAGGACAACAGTGCATGTCCGTTGGGACCACGTAAAGATGAAACGACCTCACGCATGTATCATGACCATGATGATATGTAACATTTGGCACCTGCCGGGCGCTGTGCTAAGGTGACTTGGTAGATTCGAGCCTCACAATACATCACCCCATGACTCGGGCGCTAATGTTATTATTACTAGGTTCGAGTATGGTCGATACATGTCGTTAATGTGGGTTTCAGGCGTTCGGCATAGGAATTCATCAAGCCTCCACATTATGCTGTGCTCACCACAAGTGTAGCTGCTATCTGTCACCTGAGCACCGTTACGATCCCATTGACTGTGTCCCCTGTGCTGGGCCTTTTATTCTCGGGTGCTATTATTATCTTCTTTTGCAGATAAAGAAACAGATCAGAGAGATCAAGCGCGGTGGCTGAGGATAGGTAGGGAGTGTCTGAGCTAGATTCAGACCCAAGCCTGCGGGACTCTGGGGCCAGCGTCCTTAAGCACCGTACTGTCCATTGCCTTATATGTAATAGATGTTCGGTAAAAAAACGTTGCCCCGCCTCAGGTACACACGGCAGAGGCGGGTTCGTTCCAGTGAAGGATCCATCGTCACGCCGGGGTCTAGGTAAAACGGCCTGTTGCGGTCCTCTTTGTAGTTTTTGTTCGAAAACCCCCGAAGTGTTGCCCCAGCAAAACCCTGTGTCTGTGCCCGTGGAGAAGACGAGAGCATTGCCCTCCTCATTGTGGCCTCAGCGTGCTCTCCGAACCCTCAGATCATCAATAACATCGATACCAACTAATTTAAACCCACTGAACCAGTGAACTCGGGCTGCAGATGTGTTTATGAGCAGGATACTGAGTAGATATTTTAACTAAGTGGAACATTTCTTGCTTCAATTAATGCAAAAGGTAGCAACTCAAAGGAAATATTAGGGGCATTAAGTTTTATATTAGTGCCATTTATTATCTATGATATTTAACACTTTTAATCACTTTATTTCCGTGTTGACAGCTGCTGGGAGAAAAAGAGCTTTCCGTGGTGACTGTGACCCAGGACTTACTATCAAGCCGAGACCGATGGTCATTAACCCCTGAGTTGTCACGGTCTCCTGAGGAAATAGTGAGGCTTTTATGAGCGTTATTAATGGAAAACAGGTAGATCTAGTTAGTGATTAGCAACGAACGACTCTGTAGAAAAATTCTTGGAAAAGGTAACCTGTGTAGCAGGCAGATAACATTTATTGAACCTCTCTCTGTGTGCCAGGCATGTGCTAGGCAGCCTACCTACTGAGCAATCAATCCTACGAGGCTATGATTATGCCCATTTCCCAGATGAGCAACTCTAAAGGCTGAGATATGTGTTCCCTCTTCACAACTTTTGTACCGTTAGCTCCCCGTGGAGACCTGATGCTGAGTACAGTGGCATATTTCCTGCCCCTGTGGAGCTTCTGTTCTGGGGAGGGAACTGGATATTTATAACTACTTTTTAATTATGATTACAATAACGAGACCAGGGCTGAGACAAGGAAAGAATGGAGGAGCTTTGGGAACCTGGAAGAGGTGACCTTCGTTTAGACCTTACGGTGAGAAGTCAAGGAGGACTTCCTGGAGGAAGTGATATTTCAAATCTCAGGGAGTCCTGGGATTTGGATGATTACCAGTGCTCACTCAGGCAGGGGAACAGGAGAGGGAACGTGGAGGTGGTATATATATGATTCCAGGTAGAGGAAATAATATATATATCAAGGCACAGAAAGATGTGAGAAAGCCACTAATTTGCCAAGGAGTGTGCTTCTATTATGTGACAAAGCTAATATTTGATTCCAGGTTCATCTGAATCTTTCTTTCTTTCTTTCTTCATGTTTTTATTTTATTTTTGAGAGGGAGAGACTGAGCATGAGCAGGGAAGGGGCAGACAGAGAGGGAGACACAGAACCCGAACCAGGCTGCAGGCTCGGAGTTGTGGGCCCGGAACCTGATGCAGGGCTCGAACTCACTGGCGGTGAGATCATGACCTGAGCCGAAGTCGGAGGCTTAACCGACTGAGCCATCCAGGCGCCCCATCATCTGAATCCTTCTACTGAAACCCGACACAGAAGGGGATCTGTGATCTTCTTAGGCACGTAATCAAAATATCTAATCTTCAAAGGAAGCATCCAAGTAGTTTGAGGCATGCTGGGAGTTCCCACTTGGGCCATAGTAGTCTACTAGTGACCCCTGGCCCCAGGTTAGAGTCCCGCCTCGGCGGGCTTTGAGGGGTGAGAAGCTTCTTGGCTTCCTCCCTAGCTTCTCCAGGAGGGACGCAAGGCTGCACACTATTGCCTCTGTTTGAAAATTGGAGGCTGTGAGGAGCAGAGACCCCAGGCAGGCTGGCTCAAGCACCTGTCAGGTGCAGGGGTCGTTTTGCTCCAGGTTAGGCTTGAATGAGGCTCAGGCATCGCCAGACGTTGTTCTGGCTCCACTTTGCACTCCACGTGGCCCATTCCCCGGAAGGCCATTCCCTCTGCGGTGGCTGCAGAACTGGTGCGAAAGTACTTAACCTCGGTTTAAATATGGCCGCACGGACCTGGGGTGGGGTGGGCTGCTAGCGAGACTCCAATACTCTGCGAGCTTAAACGCAAGCGGGCCAAGACTGCGGCCCTGATTGGCTGGCCTGGGTCATCTGTTCCCCTTCCCTCTAACCAATCACAGTTGTGAAGGGAATTCAGTGAGCTGATTGGCTGAAGCCTGAGCTAGGCACCACCCCCATCCCGGAACTGAGCATGCGCTGAGAGGTGTGGTAGGGATGGCTTCCGGAGGGGAGAATGGGGCTGTTTACTGAAATAATGTGGGTGGATCCTGGGCTCCGCGGAAACTTCGCCTGCCCTGGAGGAATATCATTCCCATCTTGAAGTTGCAGTGACACCCATGACAAGCAGCAGCCATTGTGGGGCACTGTGAGGGAGCCCTGGCTGTTGTAGAGGCAGCGTGGGATGGAGGGTGGGGAGGCGGAGCCAATGGACTTTAGACCAAAAGGACTGCAGTTCCCGTCTAAGCTCCGCTGTCACCACCTGTAACTCCTGGGGCACGTCATCGAAGCTTCTGGGCCTCAGCTTAGCTTCCCTGTTGGTAAAATGGGAATGCCGATCTTGAGCTTGTGGTGCTTCTATTAGAATAAATGAATTACTGAATCGAAGAGACCCAGTGCGATGCCTGGCACTTCCCAGAGCACTCGTAAAATGTCAGGTGCCTCCAACAGATCCAGGTAGCTGCTTGACTTCAGAGCCCCCCTGTTTCTCTTAGTGCGTTAAGTTGTTTAACTCTGTTGGCTTTGTAATATACTCCCTTTTCCCTATTCTTACCTTATCACATATTTATATTTATTCTGTGTAGTCTTGTTTGGTAGTTTTAATCCTGTGGATTTATTTTTTTCCAGTCTTCTTATAACTTCTTTATTCTCTTTATTTGCCCATTTTATCTTATTTATATTGTCTGCGTATTGTCCCATTTCATACATATTGGAAAGAAAAGATCATACGTAGCATTTATTTTATTTGAGTCCCCATTTGTTTCTTTCCAATGCAACCTTTGAGCTAATTTCTTTTATTAGTAAATGCAATTAACTGGATCCTGCGTACTTATGGTGTAACCAGTATCTATTTCTTTCAGTATGCTATTTCTAAACATGAAATCTAAACGCTTGCTATTATATATTGTAATAATGGCTATAGAAATCTAAACTGTACCCAAATACCCCAACAACATTTAATAATGTTACATGATAGCCCTTTGCATTGCAAAATAAATAAATAAAGGCACTTCAGCAGCCAGGATCGCATTTCCATCTCACAAAAGCTCTGCCAGGAGGAAGGAAAAAAAATGAAGACTTCGAGAACGACACTTTTTTGCCTAAAATTGCACAGCTGAATGGTGGGACCAGACTTCTCTTGCTGTTTTTTGACTCAGAGCTCGTTGTTCTTTTCCACTTAAAAAATGTTCTTTTGGGGCGCCTGGGTGGCGCAGTCGGCTAAGCGTCCGACTTCAGCCAGGTCGCGATCTCGCGGTCCGGGAGTTCGAGCCCCGCGTCGGGCTCTGGGCTGATGGCTTGGAGCCTGGAGCCTGTTTCCGATTCTGTGTCTCCCTCTCTCTCTGCCCCTCCCCCGTTCATGCTCTGTCTCTCTCTGTCCCAAAAATGAATAAACGTTGAAAAAAAAATTAATAAAAAAAAAATGTTCTTTTGCCTGAGTACCATGTACCTACTGAATAAAGGCAGATCTTTGGGAACTAGTCTTCATTGTTTTTTGGTTTTTGGTTTTTTTTACAATACAATTTAAATCTCATTTCCATCAAATTTCCCAGAATGTTCTTCCCCGATTCCATTCATCAAAGACGGTGTCAAGTTCACAGCAGGCTAAGAACAGGTCAGATATCCCAGCAGATTCCTTTATGAATTGTACGATTTTCCACCAGCTAATAAATAGTGATTTTTTTCAGGAAGCGTGGCCTTGTGGAAAGATCATGACCCTTGGAGCCCAAAAGAAAGACATCAGTATCTTGGGTTGTATCACTTCTTAGCTCTGTGGTGACTTAAGTAATCCAGATGTTTTCTATACAGAGAATGACAGTCCAGTATAAAGTGATGGAAGTCTGTAAAGGAATTTATCAGTCCATGTGTCTGCTCAGTCCAAAAGAAGGCAGCCTTTGCTTCAGGTATGGCTGGATCCAGGTGCTCAAACTATATGATCAAGACTCTGTGTCTTTCATCTGTTCAGCTCAGTTCTCAGGTTGGGTCTGTCCACAGGACAGACTCTGACAGCTCTAGGCTTACGGTTTACCAGCTCAGCTACTTGAGCGGAATGAACTTTTTTCAACAATTCCAACAAAATTTTAAAATTGTTCTAATAAAACTGACCAGGGTACCATGCCCATTCCTAAACCAATCCTTGTGGCCAGAAGATAGAACAAAGTGATTGGCTGTGCCTCAGCCATGTGCCCATCCTTGGATGCACATGGATTAAGAACGGGGCAGATTGTTTGTGTCCTACTCTTGATTTCGGCTCAGGTCATGATCTCACCATCATGAGACCGAGCCCTGCATAGGCTCTGTGCTGACCATGGAGTCCGCTTAGGATTCTCTCTCTCTGCCCCTCCCATGTGCTCAAGAGCGCGCGCTCTCTCGCTCTCTCTCTCTTTCTCTCTCTCTCTCTGTCTCTCTCCCTCCCTCCCTCCCTCCCTCCCTCCCTCCAAAAAACAAAAAAACGATACAAAACGAAAACAACAATCAGAGTGCTAAAAAGTGAGAACAGGCAATAAATACATCAGGAAACTTGCCACAGTGATCTTGAACAAGTTACTTAATCTTGCTGAACCTTACTCAGGAATAATGACACAGTCACTCTGGTTGCTTTGGCATGAGTTACTGAAAGTACTTTGCACATAGTAGGTGAACAATAAGCGTGAGTTTTCCCTCCTGTCTTCTGAAGCTTCCACTTCGATTTTCCCAGACTCTACCCGGACTGTGTATTAGAATACTGACTATGTGTCACCGTGTTAAGAAGCACATTTGTTTTGGTTGCTTTGTCTTTCCTCCTGACAACAAATGATACATTTGTAGATAAGATGGATCAGAATACAATAGGGTAAATAATGGTACAGGAAATTCTTTATTCGGCTGGGAACTAGCAAAGAAATGTGATCAGAGATAGATAAGATATGAGAGCAAAATGCCTTCTAATTGTTGCTTACATAGCAGTTTTTTGCAGGCATTGGTGACCACACTCTACCCTGATACCTTCCTAGAGTCTAAGAATCCTTTTTCTGTTACGTGATTGCTTTATACCCCTCCTCCTCCACCAGAGGGCTGGGATAAGACTGAGGATAAAATAAAGGGATAGGAAATAGTTGTACAACTTCTACGTATTTTGTGTGATTACGTATCTAGAGATACGTGTATCATTTTAAATTATAACCTAGGATCTTAACTATATTGTTTGTTCTTTACTTAATCTATCTGAAGTTTAGCATACAGTATAAGGTAATGAGTTCCAGTTTTTCCCCCCTAGATAATAGTCAGGTCTGCCAGCATCATTTATTAAATGAAGTCATGATTTAGTTACTGACCTTTTTATTGTAGAAATTGCTGTATGTAATGCAGTTTATCTCAAGGTTCATCTCCCCACGATACCACATTAATATTACATTGTTTTGATTATGGTAATTTCATAGTATGTTTTAATGTCTTGCAAGGCAAGTCATTCCTCATTGTTCTTTATTTCTATTTTTGGCTAATCTGGAAAATTTATTCTTCCGTATGAAAATGCACACTATTTTATAAAACTAACAAAATTTGATATCCAGATTGAATTACATTGAATTAATGTGGTAATTTTCAGATAATCAATATTTTACTCCATTAAGTATCCCATCCATGGAGATAATATATCTTCCCACTTATTGATATCTAGGTAGATATCCTTAAATACAATTGTATACATTTTTTCATATAAGTACCATATGTTTTGGGTTTATAGTACATTTCTGTGTATTTCTTAGCTTATATCATGCTTGTGAATATGTTTTTTTTTTCCATTTTCCTGCATGCTTGATTTAGGAAATACATTGTTTTTTGTGTATTTATCTTATATTCAGCCATCTTATCAAATTAAAATGTTTTTTATCTGTAGCCTCTCAGATTGTCTTGATACACAGTGATATCAGCAAAGAGATTTTTTTCTTTTTTTCTTTTCCAGTATTTCGGCAAGTTATTTTTCTTGTCTTACTGCATTTTGAAAACCTCTAGGAAAATGCAAAGTAATACTAGTCATGTCATTTAACGTTGATCTTGATTGCAATGAAATTGCTATGGAGAGTTTTCAAGAGGGCACTCACGCGATCCATGTGCCTCCTCAATTTCAAAGACAGTATTTCCTTTAATCATATCTCAGGGTGTGGTTTTAAGGTTGAACTAGCTAGAAATTGTTTGGTGGTGAATGGCAGAAACTGAACTCAAACTAGTTAAGGAACATTTGTAGATTCGCATCACTGACTTCAACAAAGATTGGGCCAACGTTCTCATCAAATGTTGTCAGGAACCTTACCTCTCTCCATCTCTTACCTATGATATTTTTACTACTGGCTTCATGGACACAGCATCCCCTGGTTGCCCCAGACTTATGTCCCCTCCACCCAACAACCTGAGCAGGAAGTGAAGACTTTCGTAATCGCTCCAATTCAAGTCCCGACTTGATGTGATGATCGTGAGCCTCAAAAACAGTCCGTCACTTTTCCCAGGAGGATAAGCCTGTGGGTGGGCATCCCTGGGTCATGTAGCCGCTGCTCTGGCCTAACGTGGACTAAGAATAATGGCAGGGGGGATGTTTCCCTAAGGAGATGAATTGTTCCCAAAGAGTGAAACGAGGCAGAACAACAGATTCTACTAAATTGCTCCTCCTTATTCAATCTCTCTTTGGATATGTGCTGTCTCTGAATTAATATTCCTTTAAAACTGAGCCCTACGTCAAAGTGTACTCACCAGAGCACTGGAGAGAGAGACTGTTATTTTTTTCAGAGGGAGCGTATTTCCGCAACGTAGCCTAAGATTACTTGACCTTTTTGCTAACCACACCGTATTCCTGAGTCCTAATGAGTTGATGTTGAGCGACTGCTGTCATAGGGTGTGACTACTTTCCTGGCCGTGTCTCCCATCCTTAGTATCATATTCAGGTATTTTTAGAATCAGCTTCATCACTGCAGGTTATCCAAGTATTTTCCACTCCTGGAATTGAATCCTTTTTAAAACCTCTTCCCCAGGCTTGTGCCGTTTGAGGAATATTGATCTCCTCCTAAGTCCAAGCCTTTCGTCCCAGTTCCCGCTGCCTGGGATGAACTTCTCTCTTGTCCATTTGGTGAATCCACAGCCAAGCTGTGAGAACCGGCAGAATGCTCCATTGAAGTGCCTGGGAAGCTTATGAAGATTTTTCTCTGAGCACTTATCACAACTACGCCTTAAAAGAATGCTCTATCACAGGTTAAATGACAGAAGGCTTTTTCTGTTCCTTGAAGGCCTGATGGAATTCACTTTCTGAAGCTTTCTGGGCACATACTTTTTTTTTCCCTGCAGAATGTAATTGCTTTTGCCTCTGAGAGAGGCTATTTCTCCCTTCTTCATTAGTATTGTGAATTTGACTTTGCTCTCCTCTGCATTAGGTGAAGCGATGTTGGGTCCCCCCCACCGAAAACTATGGTTGGGATTGGATTCATCATTTCAGCTCTTTTTTCTCCCTAATAATTTCTTCTTTTATCTTTGAAAATGGCCGCCGTCTGTCTTCTTTGCATTCATCTTGCTTTTTTTTCTAGATCCTTGAGGTAAGCAGAATCCATTTTCGTTTGTCTCATTTAAGATTCCTAACATTTGGAACTATGAGTTTTCCACTGAGAACGGCTTTAGACATATCCTACAGGTTCTCAGAATTCATATTGAACTTTCTATTTAAAATATAATCGTAGGGGGGCGCCTGGGTGGCGCAGTCGGTTGAGCGTCCGACTTCAGCCAGGTCACAATCTCATGGTCCGTGAGTTCGAGCCCCGCGTCGGGCTCTGGGCTGATGGCTCAGAGCCTGGAGCCTGTTTCCGATTCTGTGTCTCCCTCTCTCTCTGCCCCTCCCCCGTTCATGCTCTGTCTCTCTCTGTCCCAAAAATAAATAAACGTTGAAAAAAAAAATTTTTTTTTTTAAAAATAAAAAAAAAATAAAATATAATCGTAGGGGCGCCTGGGGGATCAGTTGGTTAAGCATCTGGGTCTTGATTTCGGCTCAGGTCATGATCTTATGGTTTGTGAGTTCGAGCCCCACGTTGGGCTCTGCGCTGACAGCGCGGAGCCCCTGCTTGGGATTCTCTCTGTCCCTTTTCTCTCTACCCCTTCCCCTTTTACGCTCAGTCTCTTAAATAAATAAATATTTTTAAAAATATGTAATTGTAAATAGTTATGTGCCTATTTTCTAGCAGACTACTCGTGAACAAGGTTGAACAGTCTACACAGTAATATAGGACCACAGAATCTAACACATGTTGATGGGGCACCTGGGTGACTCGGTCAGTTAAACATCTGACTCTTGATCTCAGCTTGACTCTTGATCTCGATCTCAGGGTGGTGAGTTCAAGGCCCATGTTGGGTTCTGCACTGCACATGAAGCTTACTTAAAACAAATGTTGATTTATTCTTCAGATAAATGTGTAAGTGTTGCAAAGTACGCGTATGTATTATTACCCAGTCTGTTTTTGTGCTGGGACTTAACCAACACAGAGTGAAAAAGGTGTTAAAGTCACCACTTTTAGCTTGAGTAACTCGGTGATTTACCAGTTCGTGCAACTGAAAAGTCCTTGGTAATAAGGCTTCAGACATGGCAGGAATCAGGTGCTTAAATGATGTCATTACATATCTCTTCCTCTCTTTTTTCTGTCAAACACATAGTTCAACTCATGGCTGTGTTTTCCCCCATTCTCAGAAAGGATCTCCCTACATTGTGATAAGACGCCCTTCTTCCACAGGTCCAAACACATGTGCTTCTCATAAGTCACAAAGTTCAAAGAACAGAGCTATGTCCTGAGAGGTCCAGAGAAAGTCCAGGGTGGTTGGTCCAACTTGGGATATATTGCCCATTTTTGCATTTCTGTGGGTAAAGAGAGAAAGTCCTTGATTGGCCATTCTTGGTCCCTGATGATGTTTCTATAACAGAAATGGGATCTTCCCCATGAAAACCATGAGGGTTGAGTGGCATTAGTAAGGAATTGGGGTTGGGGGGGGCCGTTTGCCAAAGGAATGGATGTTGGGCAGGCAGACAGATTCTACAGTGGTTCATCCATGAGAGGTCAGCCAGACAGAGTTCAATGGGTAATATCAAAAGGAAGGGCATGGGGGCACTTGGGTGGCTCAGTTGGTTGAGTATCTAACTCCACATCAAGCCCCACATCGGGCTCTGTGCTGACAGCTCAGAGCCTGGAGCCTGCTTAGGATTCCGTGTCTCCCTCTCGGTGCCCTTCCCCCGCTCACACTGTCTCTGTTTCTCAAAAAAGGAATACATATTTAAAAAAAAAAATGTCTTCCTGGACGTGTTACCCTGAGAAGGACAGGATATTACTTAAGTGGTACTCATTCAAAGAGTGGTTAATTTGTATCTGATCATGAAGAAACACCAGGCAACCCCAAATAAGGAAAGTTCTATTAAAAAGCGGGGAGGCTAGACTGCATTCTTCAAAAAATTGTCAGTGTCATAAAAGAGAAAGAAAAGTTGTGGAAATGTTCCAGCTTCAAGGAGACGACAGAGACATAGCCACTAAAAAATGCAATCTCCGATCCTTGACTAGGTCTTGTACTACAGGGAAGAAAAAAAGCAATGTAAGACTTTATCGGGTCAATTGACAATATTGGAATTCAGATAGTAGATTAGATAAAAGGATTGAATCAGTGTTAAATTTAGTGAAGAGGGTAGCTCTACTGTGGTTATAGAAAAATATCTCTTATTCTTCGAAATACACACTGAACTGTTTAAAGGTGAAAGGCCATGATATACACTACGTGCTCTAAAATACTTCTGATGTGTGTGTCTGCATATCTGTAGGAATGAATATTTACATACAGCAAACGAAAAAGCAGAGGAGACAAAATGTTAACCAAAGGTGAATCTGGGTGAAGTGTATATAGTTATTCTTTGGACTCTTTTTATCCTTGTGACTTTTCTGCAAGTTTGAAATGATTGCCAAAGAAAAAGTTTAAAAATATCAGCGTTTCGCTTTCTTTAGGCAATAACAAAAGTAATTGGGATTTTTTTTTTCCACGAGCTTGTGACATGAGATAGGTTTTGGAATCTGTTTCCAAAGACACAGCAATTAATATCAACCGGTCCCTGATTCAGAATGCCATTGATTTTTATCCTGTTAGCGGAGATATCAGGCCATCCTCTCATTGACTGTTTGAGGGCGTTTTGTCTTTTGAAGGCAGATCACGCTGGTTACAATGGGGAGGGCAGATGGGGACGGAGACTACCCGGAGGTGGGAGGATATTCAGGGGGCTATTGGCAACAGGTCAGCTAGGAAATCAGGAGTGGAAGAAAAGAGAACACGTCTTTGAGAGATTTTTCAGGGAGAGTTGTCAGGACGTGGTAACTAATCGAACGCGGGGGCCAGGGCAAAGGAGGTGAAAAACCCAAGCTGTCTGCTTTAGAATCTTGGCAAACGATAATGCCAAGTAACAGGATTGAAATATAGGTAGGGAGATAGGTGGATGGAGGTTCTGAAGCATCGTGGAGGAGAAAGAGGTTATTTTGGCATTGATGCTCCCGTGGCATTTCCCACAGAAAACATACCGAGTGGGAAATTGGAAGTCTAGGTATGGGGCTCAGAAGAAAAGTCAAAGCTCCCTGTAGTTTGGACGGTCATCAGTGCATAGGTGCTCATTAAAACCTTGGGAATGGCTGGGATGACTCAGGAAAAGTGAAGGCCCAGAAAAAGGAGGGGGGGGGGGAACTAACGTAGGATCCTGTGAACATTCCTTTTAATAGGAACCATCCCAGGGCATCTGGGACAATAAATATTTAGCATATTTGAAACCAACTATGGACAACCAAGTAGGATGAAGTTGGGCAAAGGTCTAGTTTGTTTACTACAGAGGGAGTAAACCAGAAGTAACGGAAGGAGTTAAGTCCTACATTCCTTGCTGACCAGAAATCTGAATAGTTGACAAATCCAGAGGAATGGTGGAAAGGTGGACACAGGTGTTAGGGGAGATCCAAAAGTTAGAGCCATTGAATAGCTGGACTGCAGAAAGACCTCAAGATGTGGATTATTCAGTGTGTCCAGAGAGAGGACTTTAGCCTCCCAGCTGCATCCTTAAAATGCCCTACTTGGGGCGCCTGGGTGGCTCAGTTGGTTAAGCGTCCGACTTCAGCTCAGGTCACGATCTCGCGGTCCATGAGTTCAAGCCCCGCGTCGGGCTCTGTGCTGACGGCTCGGAGCCTGGAGCCTGCTTCGGATTCTGGGTCTTCCTCTCTCTCTGCTCCTCCCCTGTTCTCTCTCTCTCTCTCAAAAATAAATAAAAATTAAAATTTTTTTTAAAAATTCCCTACTTGAAAGTGATTTGCAGGAGAAGGGTTCGTAACAGCATTTTACACAAACAGTGGTTACGTGCTTGGCAACTTCCCATCAGTAAGGGTTCCTGGGTGGATAAGACAATAGCTGGGTTAAGTCCCTCTGAGAGATAGAAGGGACAGAAATCCAACTCCAACGATTGAAGAATTTACAACCAGGGATTATGTAATACGATGTTTCAACTTGCAGGCTCTGAAGTCCGAATCTTCGCTTTACTGGTTACTTACCTGACACTTTTCTCATCAGTAAAACAAAGGTAATTACAGGACCTACATCACAAGGCTGCAGCGCAGGTTAGTTGCCTTGATCAAAGTAAATCTCTTAGAACAGGATCTGACACATAGTAACACCGAGTAGTAACTGCTCAGGAAGCGGTCACTCATTTTATCCAGGAATGACGGACTTCAGGCGTGGCTAGATCCTGGTTCTCCAAACAACGGCTGTGGCGAATCTGCCTCTCCGTTTCTGGACCCGCTTCCCCTGTTGACTTTATTCTCAGGTGACCTCTCTACCCTGGGGAAAGGTGACCACCAGGAACCGCAGGCCCCAAGGCTACCGGTTTCACAGTCCCGGCGGAAGAAAGGGGTCTTTTGCCTGTTTCTGGCATAGTCCCAAGGGTGACCTTCATCGGCGCAACTAAGGTGATATGGCCGTCCATATTACCACGGGCAACGGAATGAATCGGACGGATCGTTCTGGAGCCACGGGCTGTGTGTGTTGTCTTCTCTTTCATGTTGGAGATCTTGCCTGGCAGGGCAGGGCAGGGCAGGGAAAGTAAGTCTTCCGACCAGCACCGCCATGTTTAGCCTCAGCCTTGTGCCTCGCGCCCTTCCGTGGTGCCCGGCACCTCCAAGTCCTGGGCCTCCCATGTTTCTTCGGAATGCAGCTGCTTGATTCTGCTCGGTGTCTGCCCGCGTGGGTGCTTCATTCCAGATTTTTCTGTCCTGCCATGTCAGTTTTCTCACTCGCCCTGCCTCCTCTCCATTTCTCTCTGTTCATGTGTACTTATTCTGTGGACCTCGGAGTTAGTTACCGTCGTCGAGGGGTCTTTCTGGAAGGAAAGGAGATAAATGCCCATGTTCATTCCACTGTGTAATCCTGAGTCCCGGCAGAGGGTTTTCTGGAGGCCGTGGTTCTTGCCATCCTGACAGATGATGTTCTCGAGGATAACAGATTTCCATCAATAAGGTTATGTTGGATAAAGAGGAGATACTATGGATTATGTGCACGTCCCCAAGCAGTAAGTACACTTCTTTTCCTACCATTGATCTGTGACACACCAGAACCACGCTTTGAGAGCAGCTGATGAATATACTGGTTACTAAGTGCTTTCTAAAGATTCTGCGGTGAGGACAGCATTCGGTAGAGGGATCTGCAAGGGCTAAGAGTGTGTGTCCATTCCCACAAACCAGAAAAAAAAGGTAAAAGAGCCCTCAGGTGACGTCCGGGGGGAAACGCACCCCCAAGAAGCAGGTACTTAACTTCCGTGGGCACTGGAGGCAGCCTGCGTTTTGTGACACAGCTCGTGGCCAGTGTCTCTGTGTCCCCCATGTGTCCTCTCTATGCCCACACTCTGAGCTAAAATGTGGGATGTGAAGGTCAGTAAGACAGAGCGTTCACTGGGGCGCCTGGGTGGCTCAGTCAGGTGGGCAGCCGACTTCGGCTCAGGTCATGATCTCGTGGTTCATGGGTTCGAGCCCCATGGCCGGCCCTGGGCTGACAGCTCAGAGCCTGGAGCCCGCTTCGGATTCCGTGTCTCCTTCTCTTTGGCTGCCCCTCCCCTGCTCGCGCGCTCTTTCTCTCTCTTAAAAATAAACACTAAAATTTAAAAAAAAATTTTTTTTTAAAAGGACGAAGCCTTCTCTGAGGTTGGGTTTCCTACCCAGGAGACTTGAATCATTTTGGGAAAATATAACAGCTGCCAAAATGGTAGTGAGGGGGATGTGGGAGGTGGTATCTTACACAGGAGAACCTGAAGAAGCCATTCAAAGCGACTTCGCGATTACATTTTTCCAGAGTCTTCAAGCAGTTGGTCACATCTGAACTTGGAAGATACTTCTGGGTTTTTGTGGGAGGTTTTTTTTTCCCCCCATAAACAGCGGATCAGTGCCTGTGGTTAATGTTCAGAGTTGAACCCATTTTTATTATAATGCCTGTGGTTTTTGCATTGTTGTTATTTTTTTAATATCCCAGTCCATCCACCCGTTTAATATCCTGCCTTTCCAGCATATAATTTCCTCATCTCTGCTGAAATAAGGTTTCGAAGCAAAAAGGATTCCCCTATGAGTGTGTCTTTTTTAGGGCTGAAAACACAGATCCTGTAAAGGTACATGAAGACCTCCGCTTTCTGGGTTTGTTGGGGGGCTGCAGGGGGGGCTCGTTAGGCCCCCCCCCAAGACTAAGCACTCAGACCCGTTTGGCGAATCCATGCAAAGCGTAAAAGTGAGACTTCTTCCTAATACAGCCCATCCTGAAAACTAAGGTGACTTTGTTTTTACTCAATAATATAATGAGTTTTATTTTGAGTGATGCTGGATATAATGGCTAAATCAATATGTGTGTTTAGCGTTGGGCTTTATTTCCACACTAAGTGACAGGAGATAAGCCGCCTAGAGTGTGTTAATTGCTTTGTGTTTAACATATAACGCTAATCACAAGTAGCAGAGGTGCTCTGGGCCACTTCGGGCCTGGTAATGGGGTTTATCTCAACCAGGCTTTGTTTACATTATCGACTGGAGCCGAATGGCTCCCGTTTCTTACACACTTAAACACTAAGCTGGATTTGCAAGCGTAACGCGAGGCCTGCCCGCATTAGCAGGACCTAGTGCAGGTGTGGAACGAGGCAAGCCAGACGAAAAGCAAGCAAACGATCATGCCGTCCCTGGCATCGGGTAGCTGTGAGTGACAACAGGACCCGCAGAAGGCTCGGCGGCGCGAAGGGACCTTCACGAGCTGGACCCGAGCTGGAGGGACCACAGGTTAAGCGGGGATCTCTCCGCTTCGGCACCATGACCATTTGGCTCTGGAAACCTCCTTTGTGGGTGGGGGGTTGTCCTGTGTATGGTAGGATGTTGACGAGTATCCCTGGCCTCTGTCCACCAGATTAGAGTAGCCTTCTCTGCCCACGGTTGGGACAAGCAGACGTGTCTCCAGACATTGACAGAGGTCTCCCGGGAGGGTGCGGGGCGGGGAGCAAAATGACACCCGGTTAAGAACCACTTAGTTAAAGGAGGCTTAAATATAGCTTTGGTTCAGGGCAGAGGTATGTGGGTATATTGGTATTTATATTAGATGCTAGCTTTTTTTTTTAATTTTTGAGAGAAAGAGGGTGCAAGTGAGCGAGAGGCTGAGAGAGAGAAGTGGGGCTCACCCGAAAGTGGGGCTGGAGCTCCCCCAGAGAGAGGGGGAGATGCAGAATTCGAAGCAGGCTCCCGGCTCTGAGCTGTCAGCACACAGCCGGATGTGGGGCTCGAACTCAGGAGCCGTGAGATCGTGACCTGAGCCGAAGTCAGATGCTTAACCGACTGAGCCGCTCAGGCGCCCCGAAGCCAGCATTTTAAAAGCCTGGAGACTTCAGCTAGTTATCTGCGTTTGGGGATTCTCTGGAAATGTGGGGAGATCTGTCCTCCCTGTCACATGGCCGTTCCCAGTAGGAGGTGATGACTAGCTGTCCCTTCTCGACAAGGCAATTGGTCTCCAGGTTTCCTCTCCTAGGTTTCTCCTAGGCTCCTTCCCTCATTCGCCTCCGCGCTTGCACGGGCTCCTGGAGGCATTTGCTCTTGGAACACCCGCCTTCAACGCTGCACAATCCAAAGCTCGTCCCTCAGCACCCAGAGGATGCGATGGAACCGGGTTCCCACCTGAGCTCTGCCGGTTACCAGCCTTACGACTCCTTCTCCAGTGGTGTTGTTTCAGCCTCTGCAGGCATCTGCGAAATGCGAATGAGTCCACAGTTGAGGGAAGTTAGGGAGGAAAGGGGACAAATCTGAAAGCACCCGGGAACTTCATAAATATTGCTGCCGTGCCCCATTTTGCGAGATCGCCCCGGGGCTTGTGCTCAGAAGGTGCGTAGACTGCCATTATGGGGCCATTTCCTTCTCTTCTCATTTGCACTTTCAGGCAGTGGGGACTGGAGCCTGTATCCATCCGATGACAATGGCCTCCAGGGACGTCACACTTTGTTTTCATGAACTATGAGTGAGGGGTGGGGGGAAGGGTGTGGGGAAAGCCGCTTCACCCTACCGCTTTTCTCTCCTTTGCCTCGAGGACCTGAATCTATGGGGAGCACGGTGGGTAGGTACAGGGTCCCTGTTACCCTCCCCCACAAAAACAATCAAGCAGGAAGTCAGGAATTCAGCCTATACAGCCCAGATCGGGCTGCCTGGGATCAGGCCCAGTTGGCACCTGTCATCTTGTGGGTCCTACGTAATCTCACACGTACTGTCTCGCTTGGCTGCTTCCATCCCGCTAGAGGAAGGAAGGGGCAAGTTCTGAGCCCCTCGTACTGGAGCTTCTAGGGCCTGCGGTCAGTTCCTTAAGCCTGCGGGGCGCTGGCCCTGAGTTCCTTGCACATGCTGTTCCCTCTGCCTTCTGCCTTTTCGCTGGTGCCTCTTTGTCTTCCATTGGCTTTCTGACCAATGTGAATTCTTCGGAGGAATTTTTTAAAATTTGTTTAATGTTTGTTTATGTTTGAAAGAGAGAGAGAGAGAGAGAGTACGAGCAGGGGAGGGGCAGACAGAGGGAGACACAGAATCCGAAGCAGGCTCCAGGCTCCAAGCTGTCAGCACAGAGCCCGGCGTGGAGCTCGAACCCACGAACTGTGAGATCATGACCTGAGACGAAGTCGGACGCTTAAGTGACTGAGCCAGGCGCCCCCGGGGTAGGGTTCTTAAATTAAGGTGCTAGGAAGCTTGGGCGTCCATGGGTATGTTTTCGGATGTCTCTCATTTTCGAGTCTGAGAGACACTGGTCTTGTGGGATGTTCACATGGAATCAAATACACGAAACCGAGTCTGATAGCTTCACTAAGACGTGTTATGTGTAAGGCCGAGGGAACACTCGAGAGGGAATCAAGGAATCTGTCAGTGGGAAGCCAAAGAAGGCTTCGCAGGGGACAGAGGGTCCAAACTGAGTGTCGAGGAATGAGGCAGGATTCCTGAGATGGTTTGTTGGAAAAGGAATTATGGCTTAGAGTCCAGAGTCTGATCTCTAAACTGTGATTTGCTGTTTATTAGCCACATGATGTGAACCAGTTGTCTTCATCTCTGTAAGCCTGGGGTTCCTCTTCTCTAAGGTGGGGGTGCCCGTGTTCCCTCTCCCGTGAGAGTGCATAGCACAGTGCCCTGCCTGTGCTACCTTCCCGCCATTGGGACCGGCTCCGGAGGGACACGGGGGCCACCTATGGAGAGGAGCCTGTGCGGTGGCAGAAAGCAAAGACACGGCGTGGCGTGGTTAGGACAGTGGAAGTCGTTCGGTGTGACCAGGGATAGTGACTGCAAACCCAGATGTCTCCAGGGGCCGGGCAGCTAAGATAAATCAAGGAAGCCAGAGGCTAAAGATCGGTGGGGACCATGGCAGACTGGACAGCCCTGGGAGTCCTTGAAAAGCATGCGAATGTAACTGCTTAACATACATGAGCAGGTGTCTGAATCAGGACTTCAGGCTGGGTCCGGCTGTTGGACTGCCCGTTACAATCAGACAATATGGGAGGGTGTGTGCGTGTGTGTGCACGTAAGAAATTGGGGTTGGCATGGAGAGAGCGTGGGGATTATAAGAGAGAGGGATGCAACATCCGTGTTTTACTAACCCGTTAAAAATACTACCAGGGATACGGGAGGTTGAGATCGGTGTTACCGAAAAGATGTGAAATCTACCAATTCCGGGCTTTCCTTCCTACCCGTTATTCCAGCCAAGATGAATGGAAGCCAGACAAGGGCCAAACAGCCTTGGGGGTTTCTGGAAGAGATTGAGAGGGCTATAAAGTTGGAAAGCAGAATAGATTCTACACCTGAACAATCAATTAATGCCTCTTTAATGATTGCAAAGGAGATATGTTCAAATTTCAAATCAATCTCAAGAATTAATCAACCGAGGCAATAGGGCCTCGCGTCTCAGTAGATAAGCCAGTGGGGCGTAAGCCACACCCCAGGATTGCAGACAATCCTGTTTGACCATAAAACAAGAGATTCGTGTCTTCCTTCTTCTCACGTGGCAAACGGGGAAAAGACCTAGCGGTTTTTTGGTCCGAGAATATGAGCTTGAGGACCTGGGAGAGAAGAAATGTTATGCTACAAGACCACAAAGAGAGAGAAGGTTTTTTTTTCCTCATCCAGTGAGCCAGATCTTCTAATAAAGTGGAAAGATCAGGGGAGAAAAATCAAGATTTGGGCAACGGAGAAAATCTGGCCCGCGGCATCTCTTCTAAGGATAAATCGAAGATTTCCTGAAATTTGTAACTCCACTGCTATGGGGGGTTTTTTGTGTTTCTCAGAAGCCACTGATATTTTTTGCATTGTTTATGAAAACATCCAGTTACACTAGCAATAAGTTTTTTTTTTTTAATTTTTTTAATGTTTGTTTATTTTTGACGGAGAGAGAGAGAGAGAGAGAGAGACAGAGCACGAGCGGGGGAGGGGCAGAGAGAGGTGGGGAGGGGGGGAGACACAGAATCCGAAGCAGGCTCCAGGCTCTGAGCTGTCAGCACAGAGCCCAGCATGGGGCTCGAACCCATGAACTGCGAGATCGTGACCTGAGCCGAAGTCAGACGCTCAACCGACGGAGCCACCTAGGCGCCCCAACACTAAGTTTTATCCATCACAGCCTCCGCTGACATATTCCTTTGGGGAGACCAGCCGAAGACGCATGAAACAGTTAGGTGGCATTTCAGGCCTTGAAAGAGCACGTTCTAATTTTACATCTGTAGCTCCCCCTGCACTCCAGTGTGTATAGAGGCCGGGCCGCCTTCTTCATATTCTCAGCGCCTGTTCAAGGGCCGGGAACGTGGCAGGTATCCAACACATGCTTGCGGAATAAGTAGATTTATTACGTCAGAAATGCACGGTGCAAGTCCAAGTGTGTTTTGAGAGGTCAGGGTCGGGGATCTTGAATTAGAGCCGTTGTTTAAAACGTGCAGTCCAGCGGAGTAGTTAGGGACGAGGCGGGCAAGCTGGCCTCCCCTCTTAAAAACTGTGATTTTAGGCAATATGCTTAAGACTCCTGCCTCGATCTCCTCGCCTGTGGAATTGGTGGAGGTTAATGCCGTGTACCTCAGGGGGTTCTTGGGAAGATCAGGAAAGTTAATGAACATAGAATACGTGGTGTGCACTCAGTAGAATTCAACCATTATCATTTCTAGGGATGTTTTCCAGCGACATTCAACACACGCTTATGTAGGCCGTCCTCACGGACGCTTACGTTTTCCTCGAAGCACCAAATCCTAAGCTCATTAACTGTGGAGGCTTCATTTCACTCATTAATCCTCAATGACCACGTTTTTCTACGCTTCAGGTATCCAACACGTGTTCCTACCTCAGGACCTTTGCACAAACGATCTCTCCTCCAAGAGGTGTTCTCAAAGGGCTCTGCGGAAAAGAACATCCGTTCCCACTATCCCTTTCTCTTCCCACCCTGCTTGATTTTCCTTTGCGGCACCTTTCATCGTCTGAACTTACTTATTTATTTTCCATCTCTGCCCCTGGAGTGTGAACTCCGGGAGGGGGAGAACCTGTCTTGTTTGCTGCTCTACCCCTGGGGGCAAAATCAGCCTGGTACATTGCGTTACTCCGCCAGTGTGAGTACTTGATGGATCATGGTTCTCTCGCCAGTTTACACGAGGGTAAGTCTCAAAGGGTAAAGCGGCTTGACCACCATATATAAGCAAAAGGGATAGAATCGGCGGGGGGAGGGGGGGGTGCCTGGGTGGCCCAGTCGGTTGAGCGTCCGACTTCGGCTCAGGTCATGATCTCACAGTCCGTGGGTTCGAGCCCCACGTCGGGCTCTGTGCTGACAGTTCACAGCCTGGAGCCTGCTTCGGGGTCTGTGTCTCCCTCTGTCTCTGTCCCTCTTCCAGTGTGCCTCTCCCTCACAAATAAATAAACATTAAAAGAAATTTCAAAGGGATAGAATTAGAATTCACACTCACGATTTAGAGGTCTGAGCGATCCCCACCACACGTTGGGAACTCCTGGCTGTTAGAGCGAAAAGGGGCCGTTGCACACAGCCCCTTTCCATAAGGAGCGATGGTGGGCTGCCGGGAAAGAAGGTTGTAAAGGCAAAATTAGTGAGATTGATGCTGGAAAGTCATGACGCGGTCACATCCGTGCTCGGAAGTAGCCAGGCCGGAGGTTAAGGATGTGGTATTCTAGATGGCAAGTCTGCCCCACGTTTTTGACTCTAAGCCACAGGTCTGGGGGCCCTCAGGGCTGCCCTCACTTCAGATCAGCTGGCTACAAATGTCAGGCTTCCCATGACTACCCTCAGGGGTGGTGATTCACTAGAACAACTCACAGAACTGAGGAAAGCGTTGTACTTGCCATTATGTGTTGTAGCGAAAAGATGGGGTGTCAGAAGCAACCAAAGGGGGAGAGGGAGAGAGATTCGTGGGGCAGGATCAGGCAGGTGTGGGAGGGTAGGGGTCCCGGATGTCAAGCTTCTGTCCTCCTCGGAGATGCCTTGTCCTTCTGACATGAGGTGTGGCAGCACACTGGAGTGTGAGCAGTCCAGGAAGCTCACCCGGGCTTTGGTGTCGAGAGTTTTTATGGGGCCCCATTGCTTGGGCATGACTGGAGGCATGGGGGGTGGGTTGGGCGGTGGGTTGTTGCCCGTGTGGTTGAACTCAGCGTCCGGCCCCACTCCCTTCCCTGGAGGTCAAGGCTGGTATCATGTGGCTCAAGGCCTGTCATCGCACGGTTGGCCTTTGTGTCGGCTGGTTAACATGACCTATCTGTGGGCCCACCGGGAGCCCCCTCAGTATCGTAAACGGCCAAGGGTGGGCCGCCGTGGGTAACAGTTGTGCTCCTATCACTTGGGAAATTCCAAGGGTCTAGAGGTCCCTTCTGGGAGGACCCCTCTAGGGTCCTCCCAGAAGCGAGGACAAAAGTCCTGCCCCTCTCTGGAGGCCAAGTTCCTTACTCTGCAACCTGTCCCTTCAAGTTTTTTTTCCTAATTTTTCTTATGTGTGTTTATTTTTGAGAGAGAGACAGAGTGTGAGTGGGGGGATGGTGCAGAGAGAGAGGGAGACACAGAATCCGAAGCAGGTTCCAGGCTCCGGGCTGTCCGCACAGAACCCGACGCGGGGCTCGAACTCACGGACTGTGAGATCATGACCTGAGCCGAAGTCGGGCGCTCAACCGACAGAGCCACCCAGGTGCCCCTCTCCAACTTTTTCGGTTGAGGCTAAGCCAGCACACTTCTCAAGTGGGAGTGACTGTAACCCCCCACCTAGGGACAGTTAGGCAAGTAGAGAGATGATTTCTTGTTGCCATGGCCCATGGTGAGGCTAATCCTGCTGGAATCTAATGTGTGAGGCCAGGGGTATGCTAAATACCCTGCAGTGCACCAGACAGCCCTCTCTCTCCACAACAGAGTTATCTGGCTCTGAAAATCAGTAGTGATGAGTCTGAGAAACCCTGGGACAAAGTAGATCCAGAAATCAGCCCAGACATGCAAGGCGGCCTAGAACAAATATGGAACAGACAGATTTTACCTCTCACATGCTGTCTTATTGCTGCAAACACGAGGACTCTTATGAAGCTATTCTTATGGACAGAGTATTTAGGAATCTGCCTACAGAGACAGTTGTCGGGTCAGGCCCCAAATACCCAATTCTGTCTCTCCAGACAGGATGGAGGTCAGAGTAACACAACCACTCTTGTGTACAGATCATTTTATTTTATTTCATTTTATTGTTAAATTTTTAAATTTTTTTGAGAAAGAGAGAGAGAGAGAAAGAGGCAGAGGGAAAGGGAGACACAGGATCCGAAGCAGGCTCCGGGCTCCGAGCTGTCGGCACAGAGCCCGACGCGGGGCTCGAACCCACACACCGTGAGATCGTGACCTCAGCGGAAGTCAAAAGCTTAACCGACTGAGCCACTCAGGCGCCCCTGTGCAGATCATTTTAGAAGCTACACGGGCAGGGCATTCAATAGCATTGAATCACATAAAGAAGATGTGAGGTGTACACACACATATACACACAAGCAGTGGAATATTACTCAGCCATGAAAAGGAGCGAAATCTTGTCATTTTCAACTACATGGGTGGATCCAAAGGGTGTTAAGCTAAGTGAAATAAATCAGTCGTAGAAAGACAAATACCATAGGATTTCATTCATGTGTGAAGTTTAAGAAACAAAAGAAATGTGCCAAGGAAAAACAAATAGAGACAAACCAAGAAACAGACTCTTAACTATAGAGAACATACTGATGGTCGCCAGAGGAGAGGTGGGGGGATGGGTGAAGAAGGTGAAGGGTGTTAAGAGTACAGTTACCGTGGTGAGCACTGAGTCACGTAGAGAATTGTTGAATCACTATATTGTAACCCGACACTAATATAACACTGTATGTTAGTTACACTGAAATTAAAATTTTATTTATTTTTAAAAATTTTTTCAGTGTTTATTTTTGAGAGAGGCGGAGCGTGAGCAGGGGAGGGGCAGGGAGAGAGGGAGACACAGAATCCGAAGCAGGCTCCAGGCTCCGAGCTGTCAGCACGGAGCCCGACGCGGGCCTCGATCGCACTAACTGCGAGATCATGACCTGAACCGAAGTCGGACGCTTAACCGACGGAGCCCCCCAGGCACCCCTGAAATTAAAAGTTTTAAAAATAGCACTGAATCCTGTAATTAGGAAGGTCTTCACATTTTACTTCTGTCTTGTCCAATGAGGCCCAGAAGAGTGTCTCAATTTGGTGCTGGCCTGCCTCTCCGTCATTAGCTTACCTCCCTGGGTTTCAAAAGCTTACCTTCCCTGGAAGGAGGTTGGACCCTCCTTCCACAACATCTACATGAAATTTTCAAGTGTCCTGTCTTTCTGTTTCTGATCTCTTTGTGCTTCCCATCTGTGTTCTGCAAATGATACCTTTTATATCAAGTGCCCTTATACATGGGATTTCTCTCAAGGAACGTAAGTTCCAATTTAAATGAAAACCTTTTATGTAAAAGTCGTTCAGCTTATAGAGAATATTAAGTTAATGTTCTAGAAACTTCTAGTGCTCACTCGTATCTGGTTCTTTCCTCCCTCCTGGGCATCCCAAGAGGATCGTACGTCCCATTTTCCTTGCAGTTAGACAGGATCTTGTCATTGGTTCTTGGCCAGGAGGGAAACTGAGGCAAGGGAAAGCCCGTGTGAGCCTCCGGCTTTCTATTACTCAGCCACAATCGAGTGAGAAGCCATGTGTTGAGGGAACGGATCGCATTCTAGGGCAGCCTCCCTGAAGGATAGTGTAGAGCAATCCTTCCGGCCCTCCACACTGGACATGATGCATGAGCAAGAAATGAGCATTATTTGCAGGAGGGGACTGACTGACACATCATGATTAACTCGTTATCACAGCGTAGCCTAACCTTGTCTGCAATGCCGAAATTAGTACCGGGAGCGGGATGATTTCATGACGAAATCCCCAAATACGTAACATGAGCTTAGCAAGTGGGGGGGAGGGACAGAGAGACGGCTGTTCGAAGCTACCAGTGCCACCGTGTCATCCTTCCTGAGCAATGGCAAACTTTGTTTGAAAACAATGAGGTGGGGGGGGGGGGGGAAGGCCCGTTGGGGGTCGGAAATTAAAAAAAAAAAAATAGAGATCCCCAAAACTGTTTGCATAATGATAGGTACGTAGATGTGGCAAAATGGAAAAGCCTTCATGGCAGCACTGTACCCAGGTCACGCTTTCTGTTGAGGAGTTACTGGTGAATGAAGACCTTTCCACCATCAGGAAGATTCTTCTCTACCATTGGTCATTAGCACCTGAGCACGGCTCACCTGGAGTCGAAACTAACAGGACCCTCAAGGTGGAAGAGAGACCACTAGGGACTGAATTTCCCATCCCCTGACGAACAAGGCTAAGGTGTAGATTTAGGATGCCCAGTCATGAAGAAATGACGGAAGCAACATGGAAGGAAGGGCAGCCCCCACAGATGGTTCCAGGGGGCAGTTTGGGACAGCCAAGATTACATGGAGAAGGACTCAGAACAGGGCAGAGAGGAACTTCTGGGATGGGTTTTCACAAGTCCGGTAGCAGCATCGGGGTTCTAGAATCCGTTCTAGAATCTAAGGTAGGATAGGCGAGTGAGCTGGGTCAACGAGAGAAGCCAAAATGGCACCTCTCACGCATCTCCAGCAGAGCGCATCGCGTATATTCCGCTGTTACGCCCCCTTGTTTCTCACTGTCTCTAGTTTGCCTGCTGCTTGAGAGCAGGGCTTATGCTGGATTATCCCTGTGTGCCCCGCGCCCAGCGCAGGACCTAACCCGGAACCGATGGACCGTGTTAAGACTTCCCTGGCTAAATGAGAGAGAGTGGATAAAATAATGCCCAAGTTGAGCAAGCAACACGGCCGGGGACCAAGATGTACACCTTGATTCACAGGGACAAAGAGTTGTAGAAATGGACTCCAGAGAGGACTGACCCAAGAGAAACCGGGAGACAGAGAGGTACAAACTTCCAGTTTTAAAATCAGGAAGTCAGGGGCGCCTGGGTGGCGCAGTCGGTTAAGCGTCCGACTTCAGCCAGGTCACGATCTCGCGGTCCGTGAGTTCCAGCCCCGCGTCGGGCTCTGGGCTGATGGCTCAGAGCCTGGAGCCTGTTTCCGATTCTGTGTCTCCCTCTCTCTCTGCCCCTGCCCCGTTCATGCTCTGTCTCTCTCTGTCCCAAAAATAAATAAACGTTGAAAAAAAAATTAAAAAAAAAAATAAAATAAAATCAGGAAGTCGCGGAGATGAAGAGTACAGCGTAGGGAACACAGTCCATGTGTGTGTGACAAGTTGCGTGGTGACAGACGGTGACCCCACTTAGGCGGGGAGAATAGTGTGATGATGTGTGGACTTGTCGAATCGCTACATTGCACACCTGAAACTAACATAACGTTGTACGTCCACTGTACTTTAGTTAAAAAAGCAGGAGAGAAGGAGCTGGGAGACCGGGTGTAGGAGGTCAGAGCAGGACTCGCACTCACTCTTTTCATTTATTCAGCCGTTCGGCAAACGTTTGCTGTGCCCCTGCTATGGGCCAGGCCTGTGGCTGTGCTCTGGGGATCTCGTGATGAGCCACAGAGACCTCTTAGTTGTCCCCAAAGCGTTTACATCCTAGAAGGCTTAATTCCACAAGCACAAGGAAGCTCTGTGATGCTTCCAGGGTAATTAAGCTGCCTGTTGACCAAGCCAGTTTGGGACACAATATCCTGATCTCCTTTCAAATATTTGACTCTGTATCGAGGAGCACGACTAGCGACCCAAGAGACGTATCTGGTCCTCACACACGTGGTCTTTGGTTCACATAGTATTTTTAAGAATTGGGAAATTGTGGACAAACACCAACTTTTCCACCTTCTCTTGAAAGCCAGAAGATATGGTGACACTGGACCCCATGCTTCCTCAAAAAACTGTCAGGAGCTGAGTTAGCAGGTCGTTATTTATTTTCTCTTTTTCTTCGGTTTATTTATTTATTTTGAGAGAGAGAGAGAGAGGGAGCGAGCAGGGCAGGGGCAAAGACAGGGAGAGCGAAAGAATCCCAAGCAGGCTCTGCATCGGCAGCTCAGAGACCCGATGGGGGGCTCAAACTCTCGAACCGTGAGATCTTGACCTGAGCTGAAGCCAAGAGTTGGACGCTAAACTGACCAAACCACCCAGGCACCCCTGTAGTTTATTTTCTTTTTTTAAAAAAAATTTTTTTTCAACGTTTTTATTTTTTTTATTTTTGGGGCAGAGAGAGACAGAGCATGAACGGGGGAGGGGCAGAGAGAGAGGGAGACACAGAATCGGAAACAGGCTCCAGGCTCTGAGCCATCAGCCCAGAGCCCGACGGGGCTGGAACTCACGGACCGCGAGATCGTGACCTGGCTGAAGTCGGACGCTTAACCGACTGCGCCACCCAGGCGCCCCTGTAGTTTATTTTCAATACACTAACCAGTCTGCGTGACCATCCATCTGGCCCGGTCCACCTGTCTGTGTCGCCCACCTGGATCCTGCAGTCATGTGACTTTGCAACCCCCGTTGGACTTCCTCAGCTCGATGCTAAGACTTCTTCCAGCCTTTTCACAAAGAGCTGAAAACATCGCGTTCCCATCCTGTGGGTCGAAGCTGCCAGCGACTCAGCTTGTCTTTCTCACCTGCTCAGCCGTCAGTCTTGTCCTCAATCCTTACTCCTCAACAGTGATAGGAACGTCCAAGCAGGAATGGGCAGGGGTCCTGTGGTTACAGGACCTTTAGGCCCTGAGTAACAGCACTGATTTACAAGGAAGGGCACCATCATTTCGTATTTTTGTCCTCATCATTCTGGTGTCCAGGTTCCTCCGTTACATATGCAAAAAATGGTCCTATGCTGGCATCTTCATGCTTTTAAGCATACGATGTTCTTATTAACCCAAGCGCCTTTTTTTTTTCATCCATAATTGGATGGTTTACTTTATTGTTGCTTTGTGGCAACGGCTGTGCATTTCCACATTTCCACTGGGTGCCTGATTTTAACAGGAGGGCACTCGGAACCAGGAGGCCTGGCTGCACTAATTGCCTTCATTACAGGAGCAGCTAACCATTGCTGGCAACACGGTGATAGATGCTCCCTGGGACGGCACTGAAAACAAAGCCAGGGCGGTGGGGGTCCCTCCGGCTCCTGGGGATCCGGCGTGCCCCTGCCGATCGAGACAGATCTCAGATCTCCAAAATGTAACCTCTTTCCCTCCGTGGTGACAGGTTGAGCATTCACTTGGATTGAGGGCTGTTTGTATCAGTTTGTACATTTCATGCGGGTTCGGTAGGCTTTGTGCGTGCGTGCGTGCGTGTGGTTTCCAGCAAGATGCGGCCTCGGTGCCCGTCCAAGGCATTTGGTTCAAATCAGCTGAGACAGAGAGTAATCAAGATTTATGATTCTCCTTCTGACGCCCATCACAATCCCTGCAGCCTCAACTCGCCAGCTGTACCCCAGCCGTCCCCAGTCGGACCGACACCCCCTTCACTGTCTGTCCAGCGAGTGATTGAGTGTCCAACTCGGGAACTGTCCACACCCTTTGGCATTCCAGATGGCAGCTGTGCGGTCTCTGTGTGCCCCTCGCCCCGCCCCAACCGCCCCAACCCCCTGCCACCAGGCAGGCCCTCCTCCCACCAGTCTTGCCTCCCAAAGGCTGTAGATGCCTGAAGTCTGGGATGTGGGATGGGGAGAACTTTCTAGAAGGGGTGTCAAGCCCAGACGTCACCTTTGGCTATTTGACTGTTTTCAGTGGAATCAAGGCAATGACTTGAGTTAAATTAGGATCCCTTTACCTCACTTGCTCTTGGCCCGAGTAGAGGGTAAATGCACAAAGAGAGGGTCTAAGGCTGTGCAGCCCTTACTTCTATTAAGGAAGTGCTGCTCTTAAGGGGCCCTGGGAATTCTTAGACGTACGAAGAGCCATCGGCACCCTCTACTGTGTCCCTCCTGCTCCAGCAACAATGAGGGTCCTAACGCAGAGGGAACGTTTACTGTTCCCACAGCCACACTAGCGCTGGTCAGAAATTGCGGCTGGGAGGCCTCCAAATAAGGCTTTGCATTTCTAACAACTTGAGCGTGTACCAGAATTATCTGGAGGGCTTGAGAAACGCAGATTGCCGGGCGCCACCCCCAGACTTTTCAGGTCTAGGAGGGGACCCAATGAATTGACTTCTGAGGGACTCCCAGGTGCCCGCTGGGGCTGCTGCCCTGAGGACCACACTTTGAGAGGCCCTGATGTAGCGGGCGCAAAGCTCAAAATGTGGCTCCCGGACCAGCAACATCGGCGTCACCTGGGAGCATGTGAGCAGGGAACCTTGAGCCCCACTCTCAGACCTGCTGAGCCAGAATCGGCACTGAGCTAGATTTTCAGATGATCTGTGCACACATTAACGGGCGAGAAACTCTGGCTAAGCACCCAAAGCCTGGAGTCCACATCGCCTGGGTTCAAACCCCGTCTCTACCCTTTCTGGTTTTGTGATCTTTGGTGAGTTAATTAACCTGCCCATGCCTCAGTTTCCTCATCCATAAAATGGGGAGGGGGGGATGGCCCTAGCCTCCTAAAAGAACAGATACGTTAATATATATAAAGCGCTCGTAACAGTGCCTAGGATATTGCAAGCTCTCATTAAATGTGATGGCTAATGTTCATTTGCGTGTTTGGCGCTTTCAAAAGCAAAAGTAGACCTCTTGGAAGGACTGGAATATCCGTCAGGTACGCTTCTTGAAATCACTGCAGACTCACACATTTATGAGTTTAATATCAGCAGAAATACCGTCGGCGTACGGGCCTGTTCTGTCTGGCAAATTTCTATTGTTCTCTGTGGCAGTTTTTTTGACAGTTGCCAACTTTTTTCTAAGTTTATTTACTTATTTTGAAAGGCGGGGGGGGAAGAAGGGGCAGAGAGAGAGTGAGAGAATCCAAAGAAGGCTCTGAGCTGTCAGCACAGAGCCCGACATGGGGCTGGAACTCAGGAACCGTGAGATCATGACCTGAGCCGAAATCAAGAGTCAACGTGTAGCCGACTGAGCCACGCGGGCGCCCCAAAAGTTGCCAACTTTTAAATATGGGAAGATTTTACCTAAATATCTGGATTCTCAGCTTCCTGGGGGAAGTTAAGGCAGCTGGTCGCGGCCGGTCTGCATTCTTGCTGCACAGAGCAGCGGCAGCCAGGGGTGGTTCCCAGCCTCCATCATCAGGTGGGTGGGATGGCCATCCTTCCCCGCTTGCCTCTGACCTCACCACTCCCTGTTGTCTTACACACAACCCGCTTTGTTCGTTTACGTCACGTGTCTTGCCCCTGGAGACATTGGGCGATCTTTGTGCTTGATTATGCTTGGTGGTGCCCAAGGTCCAGGACGTCCCGTGGGAGTTCTCTCCTCGGTGCGATTGTGGATACTCACCTCATGGGTGAATCTCGGTTGCAATCCAGAAAGCCAAGTCCAGGGGCTCAGTCAGTTAAGCGTCCAACGTCGGGGCAGGTCATGATCTCGAGGTTCATGGGTTGGAGCCCCGTGTCGGGCTCTGTGCTGACAGCTTGGAGCCTGGAGCCTGCTTCAGATTCTCTGTCTCTGTCTCTCTCTCTCTCTCTCTCTCTCTCTCTTCCCCTGCCCTGCTTGCTCTCTGTCTCTCTCTGTTTCTCTCTTTCTCAAAATTAAAATAAACGGTAATAAGAGTAATAAAGAAGGCCAAATCCAACGCCGTCAGTGTTGGAGGGTGTCTGGTGCCGTATTCTTCATCTACCCTTCCCAGAGGACGGATACTGAGCTCTGGAGGAGGGGACGTGTTCACAATCCCAGCCTTCTAAGGCCGGGGTCGGCACGCATTTTCCTGCAAAGGGCAGAGAGTAAATACTTTCAGGTCTGGGGGCCCGAGAGGCTGCTGGTCTACCCTTGTAGCATGAAAGCTACGTGCACGAGCATGGCTGAATGGGCAGGCTGTACATGACGGATGGCAGGTCAGATCCGGTCCGCGGACCTTAGTCTGTCAGTCCTGCTTGAAGTCACTGTTGGCATAGCTCTTTCTGTTTCATGGAAACGCTCTTTAAATAATTGTAGTCATTTCAGTGTATGTATCACTTGGCCTTTTCCCCCCTTTCCTGACCTCCTTTTATTTCTCAAGTATTTTCCCATGTTTGAAAAACATTTCGCGATTTTTCTCGTTAATGGCTGCAGATTGGGCTATTTTGACATTCCATTTGTGACACCTGTTTCTGCTTAAAGACTGTGTATGTCCAGGGATCAGATATATGATAATTGTGCATGTGCATGTATCTTTTTCCTTGCCCCACACAGTGGCAGAGCTGGTGTGATAAGAGGAAATGTATTTAAATGGACAAAAAAGACAGAATTAAAAAAAAAAACAGTTTTGATTGTATTGAAACATCCAGTATGTGTAAAGAAGCTTTCCTGACTGGTTGTTATCTCTGGGTCACAGTGGAGTCAGATGAACCTGACGTGTGTAGCCAGACAGAACTCTCCACCTTGACTCTGTCTCTTACAAGTCCTGTGGCCTCAGCAAGTGGTCCAACCTGAGTCTCTTGTGTCCCCAACTGAAAATGCTTTTCCTGCGAGGTTTCCTGGCGGTAGGGACGATGTATAGAAAACACCGGGGTCGGGGCGCCTGGGTGGCGCAGTCGGTTAAGCGTCCGGCTTCAGCCAGGTCACGATCTCGCGGTCCGTGAGTTCGAGCCCCGCGTCAGGCTCTGGGCTGATGGCTCGGAGCCTGGAGCCTGTTTCCGATTCTGTGTCTCCCTCTCTCTCTGCCCCTCCCCCGTTCATGCTCTGTCTCTCTCTGTCCCAAAAATAAATAAAAACGTTGAAAAAAAAAATTAAAAAAAAAAAAAAGAAAACACCGGGGTGAGGGCATGGTGGCCGGGAGGAGCCTGTAAATGAGATCGCTGGTTATTACAATAGATCATTCACTGGTATTACATCCGTCTTCACTTTAGATCCGTGAAACCTTAGGGCGCCTGGCTGGCTCAGCGGATTAACCATCCGACTCTTGATCTCAGCTCACGTCTTGATCTTGGGGTCATGAGTTCAAGCCCTGCAGTGGGCCTGGAGCCTACTTAAAAAGAAAAAAACAAAAAAGAAAAAACTGTGACACCAGTCACATGTAAGAAGAACACCTTAGAACCAGGTCATTTGTTTCACTTTTAGCTTTTGTTGATTTGGTAAACAAGCCTTGTTTCCCATTGCGCTTCGCAGTTTGCAGAGCACTTTCAATACCTCTTTAATTAATCTTCGCAAAATCCTAGCCTTAGCCAAATTGTAAATAAGGGTAATCGAGTGTAGGCTGTGAGTCAGGCGCAGCAACCCCATCTTTCATGGGTAAACCGAAAGCCAGGTTGTCTAAGGGATCTGTTCAGAGATGCACGGCCAGCTAAGAGCTTGCTTGTAGGATGTGACTTGTTTTTATTTTATGGAGTCCTCTCGCATTATTCGTTGTAAAGTTAATAATGGGTAAGGTTCCAATTTTGTTTTGTGTTATTTAAATATTTATTTATTTTTGAGAGAGAGAGAGAGAGAGAGAGAGCAAGCGAGCACGGCAGGGGCAAAGAGAGAGGGAGACAGAATCCCAAGCAGGCTCCAGGCTGTCAGCCCAGAGCCCGATGTGGGGCTTGCACTCACGTACGGTGAGATCGTGACCTGAGCCGAAATGAAGAGTTGGACACTTAGCCGACTGAGCCAGCCAGGTGCCCTCTAATTTTATTTTTTTTAAACCTAATTCCATCCTATCCCACCAGACCAGGGGGTGCGTGTTGTTATTTTATAGATTTTCGGAGAATTAAAATTACACTCCTAAATCATCTCTGAAAAAGGAGAAGATGTATTGTTGTTGTTGTTGTTTTGTTTTCTTTTTTTCAACGTTTTTATTTATTTTTGGGACAGAGAGAGACAGAGCATGAACGGGGGAGGGGCAGAGAGAGAGGGAGACACAGAATCGGAAACAGGCTCCAGGCTCCGAGCCATCAGCCCAGAGCCTGACGCGGGGCTCGAACTCCCGGACCGCGAGATCGTGACCTGGCTGAAGTCGGACGCTTAACTGACTGCGCCACCCAGGCGCCCTGTTGTTGTTGTTTTTAATGAAAAAGATCCCATTTTTCCAACAGGGAAGTACCGTCAATCACCTGATGGTAAGATTGATCCCGGTTACAGACTGCAGCCTTCGCTGAGCACCCTACTGTCTGTTATTATTTCATTCTTAATCCTGGGGTCCACATCTGATATCCAGAATGCTCTTGAGAGGAACCTCCGTACTGTTTTCCACAGTGGCTGCACCAGTTTGCATTCCCCCCAGCAGTGCAGGAGGGTTCCCCTTTCTCTGCATCCTCGCCAACACCTGTTGTTTCCTATGTTGTCGATTTTAGCCATTCTGACAGGTGTGAGGTCATCGCTCATCCTGGTTTTGATTTGCATCTCCCTGATGATGAGTGGTATTGAACATCTTTTCATGTGTCTGTTGGCCATCTGGATGTCTTCTTTGGAGAAGGGTCTGTTCATGTCTTCTGCCCATTTCTTAACTGGATTATTTGTTTTTGGGGTATTGACTTGTGTACGTTCTTTATATATTTTGGTTACTAACCTTTTATCGGATGTGTCATTTGAAAATATCTTCTCCCATTCCATCAGTTGCCTTTTAGGTTTTTGTTATTGTTTCCTTAAAAAAATTTTTTTAAATGTTTATTTATATTTGGGGGGGGTGCAGGGGAGGGGCAGGCAGAGAGAGAGAGGGGGAGACAGAATCCAAAGCAGGCTCCAGGCTCTGACCTGTCAGCACAGAGCCCAACACAGGGCTCGAACTCATGAGTCATGAGATTACGACCTGAGCCAAAGTCGGACACTTAACCGACTGAGCCACCAGGTGCCCCTGCTGTTGGTTCTTTAATAGCTACCTAGCAAATAGTGGGTGGCAGAGTGGACTATTTGGCAAGAGCTAAAGCCCGAGATTGGCTACTGTCTCCATGGCATGGATTGATGTCACATGGTAACATGGGCAATAACAAGCAATTAAGTTTCCCAAGTAACAGAAGGCTTAGAAACAGCATCTTTTGTTGATAAACCTACCCCATTTCTCCTTACGTTGATAACCAGGACCAATTCTTTGATTTCAAAAGCCAATAGACAAGAGCTTCATCATAAAGCATGCTTTGAGCTACGAATAACCGAGAGCTCTGATTCCATTAGCTTACACAAGAAGATCGGTTTATTATTGTACATAATAAGAGGTTTGGAAAGGAGGGTGGCTTCAAGGTTGGGTAATTCAGGAGCTCCATGATGTCACCAATGATCTGGGTACTTTGTCTTTCTGCTCAGCTATTGTGATATGTCAGTTTTCCATACAGGCTAGTTTTTCTTCATGGTCATGAAACTATATACAGCAATATTAGGCATCACATCCAGCATCAGCTCTGTCCAGAAGACCAAGGATAGGAAGATGAGATATGACATCACTTTCTGGGTCCCCGTTTTTATCAGACAGGAGACCTTTCTCAAGGTTCCCCACACTCCCCTGCCCCCCCACCCCCACCAGTGGATTTCTGCTCAAGTCTGTTCTCCCGAATTGGGTCACATATCCACCTGCGTGAATCACTGGCAAAAGAAAGGGGATCAGGGGCGCCTGGGTGGCGCAGTCGGTTAAGCGTCCGACTTCAGCCAGGTCACGATCTCGCGGTCCGGGAGTTCGAGCCCCGCGTCGGGCTCTGGGCTGATGGCTCAGAGCCTGGAGCCTGTTTCCGATTCTGTGTCTCCCTCTCTCTCTGCCCCTCCCCCGTTCATGCTCTGTCTCTCTCTGTCCCAAAAATAAATAAACGTTGAAAAAAAAATTAAAAAAAAAAAAAGAAAGGGGATCATCGTAATTATTCTTGACTAATCAGATGTGTCCTGAAGGTCAGAGATGGAAAACGGGCACTGCTGGTCAATACCTTCAAAGAAGGAGCTACCAGAACCTTCTGCAACAGGGCAAAGGAGAGGGTAGATGTCATCACAGGTCATGGGCATACATCTGTGGGCTAAGCATTTGGGATGTACCCAGCTTTATATGACAGAGTCCTTAGTTTCAAGTCAATGCCTCCCTCTTTCTTTAAGGTGCTTCTGCCTGTAAATATCTACTGCCTATGCCTCAACCACAGACCTTTGAAGTCTTCAAAAAAGTTGCTGTTTTAATTTCAAAAGCAAAATCTGAAATACGATACGTTTTACTTTTCAAAAGTAAAAGTAAATCTCTGACTTTGGGTGATCGTTTCGGAAGACAGCCTTACTGTCTAGAAAATAGAGAGAGCTCCATTCATAAGGAATGAAACCCTACCCACGGAGCTGCTTACTATTCAGTCGGACAGCCGCCTTAAAATTTCCTCTTCCAAGAAGCCTTCCTTGATTCACCCAGTCTGGGTTCCCGACTCCATGTTCTTGGTGAACACTGTCTACCCTGCCGTGTAACTTAATTCACGTCCCCATTTCCTTCCTCCTGACTGACTAGTCTGCGAGCTCCTCTCCTTTGGGCCTCTGTCTCATTCCAGAACCGTGGCACGCATCTAGAACACAGGAAGTGTGACGTCGTATTTCTTTACGCGGACTATGTGAATGAGTTACGTGAATGAGCCATACCACGGATTCGATGAGAACTTTGCTAGCACTGCTCCCCTTGGTTACCAGTCCCGACGCTCGCCACCGATGTGGCCACAACCCTACGAAGTAGATGTTGCGTTATGATCATGATGGAGAAACTGAGGCTTAGGGGAGATTTAATACTTGCTGGAGCTGATGCATCTGGACACGCACAGGCTGGGCCTAAACTCTGTCACGCTCGGCTCCATGCACAGGTGAGGATATGGCTGATCGTGCTCTATCACATGGGGAAAAATGATCTGGACAGTAAAGAGTCCTCCTGTGTTTGGTGTGAATGCACTAATAGGGTAAAAGAGGGTGTGAGTGTGGAACCCCCTTAACAAGTGTGATGCTTACATAGACTGCATGACTGCCTTGGATGGTCGTGCTTCGTTGCCAACGAGAGAAGCTTCTCTGTGTGCTTGTTGGATGCAGGGAGATGGCCTGGTGGCCACGTCAGCCCAAGGATGAGGTTGACCTGACAGCAGGAAGAGTTTCTGGAAAAAGCTCAAGCCACCCAGGGTCTGTGCTCGGGAGTCCTCTCTAGGCTTGGGGAAGATGGTCAGGGCACTAGACAGTTGTTGACATGTGTATTAATTCCATCTCTGGGCACAAGCCTGACTCGTCTGTCTAAGCTCTGGTGTAGACGCAGAAGCCCTGAGCTCCAGGCGGGAGGCAGAGGGTCAGAGCGCGTACAGACATGGGTTCAGGCGTCGGAGACTCGGGTTGGAGTCCTGGCACGCCACACAAGTTAACTGTTGTCATTTCTTCATTCTTCTGACCCTCACGCCATCACGCACTAATTTTGGGGAACTGACCCGGGTCATTCTTTGCCTTGGAGATTCAGATTCCTCAAGTGAAACCGGGGAGTGGAAGTCTTTGCTCCCAGAATTGTCCCATGAGGAAAAACTGAGATAAGGGAGGCGATGTTGTCACAGCCCGGGGAGACCTGGGGACAGGACTGGTTTCGGGCGCGTGTGACCCGGGCAGTGGCGCGGGGCCCTGCGCTTGAGGTAACAGCCTGCCGTTGCCCTCTTGAACTTCTTAATGGCCTTTGAACGGAGATCCCCACATTTTCATTTTGGACTGGCCCCCGCAGAGTACGTAGCTGCTCCCCCCGGCAGAGCCCCCAGAGCTGTCTCAGCACCACACCCAGGAGGAGCAGGATGCTGGCCAGAAGGAACTGACCAGAGGGAGGGTCTTCTTCCTGGTTGGGTGGCCGCCATTTCTACATCTGCTGTCAAAAGAAATGGGTGATCCTCTGGCTTGGTTTCTTGGAAACTGGGACATGTTCTTTCTTACTGTCACGTCTTGGCACGTAGGGTCCTCTTTGCCAAGAACACCTTTCCGTCCATGCCTGTCAAGACCCAACTCTTAAGTCCTCCACATCTTTTTGCTCCTCACGTGAGCAAGTCCCGTCCGTCTTGTGGGTGGGTAACATGGTAGCATGGCCCTAGGGATACTTGGGAATCCAGGCTTCTTTTAAGGTGAGAATGCGTCTCACCACTGGGTATGGCGCTGGCACCGGTCAGCCCGGGTTCGCACCCCCGCTCTGCTGCTTGCTAGCTGTGGGACCTTGGGAGAGTCTCATGAGCACTCAACCCCTTTGTCTCCTCATCTGGAGAAAGGATATAATGCTAATTACCTACAGCCATTTAGGAGGAGGAAATGAGTCAATTCCGCTACAGCGGCCAGAGCCGTGCCTGTGGCATAAAATCTTGTTCCTTTCCACCCTCTGTAGCCTGATTAAGTCAAAGAACTTCAGGATGGTCAGAACCAGTTCACACCCTCCTCTGTAATCTTGCTACCCATGCAAACCTAGGCACACCCTGTTCCCCCTTGGGGCTCGCTTCCCTCAATCTTTGGAATTCTAGGAGTGAGACCTGCCCTCAGCTGGAAGAGGCAGGATATCCTGGAAGGATCGTAGGCTTTGGTCTCAGAAACCGGGGTTTGCATTTCATTCATGAAAAGTCTCTGGGTCTAATTCTGCGCCTAACATTGGCGATAACGGTACAGTTCAAAGAGAAGCTTCTCCACGAACGAGCACGGGTTCCATGAAGCGGGGTGTACCTGCTTTGTTCATGGCTACATCCCTCGGACCGTGCCTAGCACCCAGCAAATGCAAAGCAAATGTTAGGGAAAGGATTGTGGAGAGAAGGAAATAATGTGATTTGTACCTAACATGGCGACGGCCGCCTGCACAGCTGTCCTCAGGAAAGCAGTGGCGATGGATATTATCCAGTCAGGTGGGTGGGAACACTGTGGGCCCAGCCAGGGGCTCTATTCAGAGCAGGACTGCCCATTCGTGCTGCCAAGGTTGGGTTAGTAGGACCTGATGCCGCGAGGATGAGTGGAGATGCCGAAGCAGAGACCCAGGTGCATGGACAGATGCAGTAGCACTAGGGAAAGGGGATGGCTGCAGATCGTTCAGCAGCTCCCAGCTAGCAGCAGCAGGAACAACTCCAGCCCCCACCCCCTCTGGCAGAGACGAGGCTCCTGTCCCACTCATTTCTATCAGAGTTAGCTTAGAATCGTGGTAATGCTTTGCTTGCCCAAAGAAGACATTTGCACTCCTGCCAGGAAGGGGCTGGGCACACCCAAGGATTGTGTAATCATCGTTGCATTTATTTTGACTAGGCAAGGACTAGATCCCAACCAAGCAGAGAAGAGCAAATTGGTCCCAGATTAAAAAACGGAAAAGGAAGAATGATCATTGAGAAAGCCCATCAATAAGGGGGTCTGGCCTGCTTCCCCAGCAGCGCAGCCCAGCAGAACGAGTGAGAGAAAGAGGCTTAGCTCAGGTGTCGTCTTCACGCTCACTGGGGCTTGTGTAGGAGGTGAGACTGGCACCTGAAGACCTTGAAGAGAGGCTGGAAGTTGAGTGGAGGGCACACTGGCTGTGGAATGGGGCAGGTCTGGATTTTGAAGCATAGTCCTCTGCCAGGAGGCTGTGGACAGGCTCAGCCTCTCTGAGTCTCCGATCCCAAACCTCTAAACAAGCTGGTAAGAATACTAGCGTGCAGTGAGGATTACACGGACAAGGAGAAGCAAAAGACGGGTAGGGTAACGCATGGCACGTGCTCTCGCTCAACAAATGTTCTCCAGGCCCATCCCCCACAGTCTAGAATCCCAGATTCTGTAACCAGATTCCAGCTCCCGGCGATCCCGGGGAAGACCGTGGGAACTGCAATAAATGATTGAGAGGGTCTCACCCTTGACGGTCTCTTCCCCAGGATCTTTCTGGAACCCTTCTTGTCCAGTGCTGGTTTCCACAGGTTCAGGGAGACAGGCCCAGGGACTTCCTGATATCAGGAACAAGACTCCGGTTCTAAATGCCGATGCCCGGGCACTAGGCGGCACCCCAGGGTGATGTACACATGACATCTTCAGCATCCTGAAGGATGCTTGTCACTGCTCCCTAGGTTGGTCATCAGCTGTGGACTCACCCAACACACACTCGCTGGAGCCCACTTTGCACGAGGCCTTTTCTGGACCAAAAGCTCAAGAGGTATGAGTCATATAGACCTTCCCAATAACACCCCTTGCCAGACCTGTCAGTAATAACCTCAAATTACCTTGCTCCCCATCCCGCATGACTTCTGGGCCACTCAGTGCCCTGGACCCTTGTCCACAAGACATAATCAAATCCATTTCTGCCTTAATGTGTAATCCATGAAGTTCCACAAAGTGGGACATGGAATGTGTCGACAGCATAGAGCATAGGGTTTCAGAAGCCAGATGTCTGGTGTCTCTCTCGGGAAAACCAATAAAACAGGTAGAATTTGGGGCACCTGGGTGGCTCAGTTAAGCATCCTTCGGCTCAGGTCATGATCTACACTTCGTGGGTTCAAGGCCTGCGTTGGGCTCTGTGCTGATGGCTCAGAGCCTGGAGCCTGTTTCAGATTCTGTGCCTCTTGTGCTCTCTCTCTCTCTCTCTCTCTCTCTCTCTCTCTCTCTCAAAAAGAAATAAAACATTAAAACAGTACAATAGAGTTAGCTTCATCATCTGCCCAGATCTCTTTGACCGTCTCTATGCAAGACGTTGATATAATTGTGCCATGAAAAATATTTAACAAACTCCAAATACCATCTGTAGAGATTAGTTGTGGTGAAGATTGGGTTTAGGTAGGAACAAGTCCCAGGTGGGTGCATTTTGAGAGGGAGGAAGTCCAACAGCATAAGTGCAAGATGGAAAGAGAGTTGTCAAGGTGACCCTAGAAGGGGCAGCCGTGAGGTTGGTCTCTGGCTCTTCTTGTCTTGCTGATACAATGCACATCTTTGGTTTAATGCATGGACCTCAAGTTAGTGTATCCAACCCAGACTCATCTTCAGTGTTCCATATTTGTATAGCCCCTTGCCTCTTGGCAACTCCTCTTAGGTGTTAGAAAATATTCCAGACGGAAGCCACACTCTCCACGAGTGCCTTTCAAGATTTCCATCCATCCGTGAAAGTCATGGCTACCCATTCACCTTGGAAAGCACGGACGTAGGAGTCATCCGTGACATTTCTTTCTCCTTCAGTCCCTCATAGCCAACGTGTGGCCGCCTGTTGATTTAATTCCGAAAAGTCACTTAAGTCGGTCTGCCTCCCCTACCGATGTTCTAGTTCCAACTGCCATCTTCTTTCCTCACGTCTATCAACGGTCTTCCAATTGGTCTTTTTGTATGCGGTCTCTTCCTACACGGCAGCCAGAGGGATTGTCCCCGAATGCCCATCTGATCACGTCATTGGGCCTGTTCACCTACTAAAACTCTTGAATGATGTATCCTTGCTCGCGTGATAAAGATAAAGCCGTGGAGCTGGAGGCAGAGGCGGCTCCCCCCACCCTCCCACCGCCGCACTGACCACAGGAACCGAGAGCGCAAGACCGGTCCTTTCTCAAAGCCAAATATGAAGGTGTCAGCAGCACAAGAGGAAGTGGATGCCAGTCGGGTAAAAATGGCAGACATCCACCCTGAGGGCAGTCTCTCGAGGGAGAGTTTTTCAAGAAAGAACTTTTCAAGGGATTAACAGGGGACCAAGACCCTATGCAGGTGAAATGAGATACTGATTTCGGCGAAACGCTAAGAGGCCCGGTTGGGGGTTAGGGTAGGGCTGCAGCTCTATAGAATCAGGGCACCTCTACCAAGTTCACGGCAGCCCCATTATGAGCCCGCGAGCTGGTGACGTCAGGGAACCTCACATACATCCTCCTGCCGAGGTATTTCAGTTCACGTAGCTAAGCAGGATGGGGCTGGGGCTTCTCCACGCTCAAGAACCATCTGCTCTGTGAATGTCTTCTAGAATTGAACTGGATGTCACACGACCCAGCGTGTAATTCCTGGGAATCAGCAGTGCGTGGCCGGGCTTGACTGCAAAGGAGCTTCTCCGCCCAGCTCGTCTCCTGGTGTCTTTCCCCATCCACCTGCTGGGAATTTTCCGGCCTCTTTCTTGCAGTTCAGTTTATCCGTCACCCTGGATGCCTCTAGCGAAGCCGCCGTGTGAAGAAGAGCGGGAGCAGAAGGGAAAGCCAGACGTGGTTTCTAACGTCGCAGTTCATCTTCCGTGTCTTTCCAGAGACGTTTTTAAAGGGCACTTCTCTGATTCCAGAGCCCCGGTTTTCGAACGTGGCAGAGAAAAGTCTTCGTAACCTGCCCCACATCTTCTAGGAGTTCTCGGTTACAGGCACAGTAGCTGAAAGCCTTAGAAAGAATGCACGGGGGCAAGCTCATGGATTGGAAGGAATAGCTAAGCAAAGAAGTTCTAGACAGAACTGGGACCAGGAGACCTGCAATAATCCAGAGAGTAGGAACCAAGGGACCGACTCTTAAGGGTCTTACGGCCAGGACACAGCAGCTCCAAGAGGTTTCCTTCAGCCCTTCCATTCGTGATTCGAATTCCTAGGAACTCCTCTGCTTTACTTTATGGCTTCTTGGTAGGGATACCAGTCAAGGTATCTCACATCCCTTGGGGGAAGGGCAGTGACCAGAGTACAGCCAACTCGGTTAAGAAGGGCAGTCCCATTCTGACCCCACGCAAGAAACAACCTTGCTCCGGGCCATACACCCTGCAGCCCTACCGCGTGTCTTCCCAAGGAACAAGGAGGCCACCGGCCAAGGGCGCTTTCCCACCGCAAGCCGCCCCCTCCAGTCTAGGCCATTCTCTTGGCAACGGAAAGGCTGGACTTGCCCGCCTGCCTCAGTGACTTCTTCCCTAAGCCTCTCCTCCCCGAGGCAGATTGTAAAACAAAGACAGAAGGGCCCGTCAGGCTGGTGTCCACTGATTTTCAGTGTGCAGGTTATGATGTACTCAGGTATGTGTGAAAGCCACCCCCAGGGAGGGGCAGAGCTGGGGGGTTGGAACAGAAGTGGGGGAACAGGTTGAGGGTAGGAAGCCAGGAGCCAGCTGTCCCCATGCTGCCCCGTTTTGGCCACGGCATCGGAGAAGTCGGAAGATTCTGAATTTGAACTTGGTCTTCCGGATCGTTACGAAGATAAGAGGCTGCTGCATATTTTATAGAATAGCTTATTAAATTGCTTTCTAATGGTCGAAGGCCTGGGCACGTGGCTTGTGATTCACTGTCGGTGCTCTTACCCCGGGTCCTGCAATGTCATAGGACGATCTGTCGGAGCCATCAGGGCCCCCGTGATGTCCGCCTGCTGCCGGGACTCTGTTTCCCCACACCTGTGTCTAACGAGCCCACGCCCGCAGAGTCACCCGGGTCCTCAGCAGATTCTGCAAATTCAGGAGCCTCCAGGCTGGTGTCCTGGCTTCTGGACTGGCCCTCGAAAGCCGTCTTCACGGGGCACCCAGAGGGATGTTTGAAAACGGAGCAGATCCCGCCACTTCTCTGTTCGAAAGCCTCCGGCGGCCCCCACCTCTCTCCGAGGAAAAGCCAAAGTCCTTTCCGTATTTCGTAAAGGTTTACACGGCGGGCGTGTCCCAGCGCCCGCCGCTCTCCGGCCCACAGTCCTCCGGCTGATGCGCTCCAGCTTTTTCCCTGGCTGTCGCTGGGCCACGTCAGGCTGTCAGCCTTGCGACAGGTTCCCAGCACCTGTTCCTCTTGGGCCTGGAATGTTCTGTGGCTGGTTTTCTCGGCTCCGTCCTCTCTCTGTTCATGCACTCTCTGTTCATGCGCTCTCTGTTCTCTGGTGGCTCTGATCGCGGGAGGGGGTCCTATTCCCTCTGCACCTTCTAACCCCTTCCCTGCATTATGCTCCTGCGGGTGCCCTTCTTCACACTGTGCATTTGCCTAGTGCTGTCTAGACAGACTAGACTAGAAGCACCTCGAGGGCGGGTACCTCTGTCTGTTCCCTGCTGTACCCCCGGCACCTGGAACATTCCAGAAGGAGGCGCTCCGCAGATGTTTGTGGAGTAAATGAACAAATGAAAGCCTCACGCCCATGCTCCTGAGTCCCTGCTCCTGGGCCCCTCTCCATCCGGGATGCCAGCCTCCTCCTCTCTCCAGTGGCTGATCCTTCAAGGGCCAGCTCAGCGCTGCCTAATCTCCGTGGCGTCTCCACCTGTCATCCCACCCCAGCAGAATTACTTCTGGCATGGCCATCATACGTGACCCACACTTCTCTAATAAAGCTCGACGTATTAAATTACTGCCCCCCCTTTTTTTTCTTTTAAAAATGTGCGTGAGAAGTACATGAATGCGTTCCCGCTATTAAATGTTCACACAATATAGGGGAAAGATGTCCTCTGAACCGGCTCTGAATATCCACTTTGGTTTCCCAGAAGTCCTCTTGTGGGCTTGGTGGATAAGGCAGCTGAGATTCACTGCATGGTCCCCCCCCCCCCCCCCCGGACCCCCCCCTGGGGGGGGTGGAAACGATGAAGTGGGTTCTTTTCAGCCTCGTTCCAAACCACGTGCAATCTGCTTTACAACCATGGTCCTCACCTTGGCTGTACATTGGAGTCACATGAACAGCTTCTTTTTAAAAATGTTATTCTATTTATTTTGAGAGAGCACGTGCGCAGAGCAGGGGGAGGGCGGGGAGAGAGAGAGAGAGAGAGAGGGAGAGAAAGAATCCCAAGCAGGCTCCGCACGGCCAGCGCAGAGCCCAGCACGGGGCTCGATCTCACGAACCGTGAGATCGTGACCTGAGCCAAAGCCAGGAAGAGATGGATGCTTAACCGACTGAGCCACCCAGGCGCCCCACGTGAACAGCGTTTTGGACGCTGCCTGTACCCCATCCCTACCCCAGACGGATTGATTCAGAATCTCGGAGAACCGGTCTGGGGAAGTAGTATTAAAAAAATAGGGGCTGCTGGGTGGCTCAGTCGGTTAAGCGTCCGACTTCAGCTCAAGTCTTGGTCTCGCAGTTCGAGGGTTCTAGCCCCCCGTCGGGCTCTGTGCTGACAGCTCGGAGCCTGGAGCCTGTTTCGGATTCTGTGTCTCCCTCTCTCTCTGCCCCTCCCCCGTTTGCACCCTGTGTGTGTGTCTTTCTCTCTCTCAAAAATAAATAAAACATTAAAAAAAAAAAAAAAAGACTGTTCTGGTCAAACCCAGGACATCTGATCTTTTTGAAAATCATTGTAATTGTCGAGGACACCGGGAGTAAGAATCTCTGCCCCCCCTTAAACGATTCTGTTTCCGTGGTTTGGGGCCTGGGCCTGGGGGTGTGCCTTTCAAGGAGCAATGCAGATTATTGTCATGTAGGTGGACTTTGTGGGTCCTTACCGCAAGCATCACTGGCCTCCGGAAGCAGAATGTTCCTGGCAAGTAGCAGAAGCTTGGCTGGAGAAGCAGAACTGGCTGGTGTCCAGAAATTCTTTAAGATCACGGAGAGACATGTTGCGTGTGCCTGCCTGCCTTATGTTCCAGCATCCTGCCTCCAAGGTTCTGGAACCTTTGACGCCCCAGCACCAACTCTTTCCAGCCTGAACATTGGCAGAAAAGGCAGCCGTCCTTCCTCCTCAACCCTGAGATTAGGAAGAGACCAAAGTCCTCTTATATTTCAAAACACTGAAGAAGAAAGTGGCTGTTTAGCCACCTACGTAATAACACTGATACTCGCATTTATCTGCGTGTGCGTGCGTGTGATCAGAGTTCAGCAGTTGGACGGAGCCTCCGTCGTGCCGTGATCAGCTTTGGAGCCACGTGGTGGGTGAATGCAGTCCTTTCTGTTTCCCGACCTCTTTAACATCCATTATTTCTCTGTTGTCCGCATCTAATGGTCTCGATCCTTTTAGTTGTTGATGGCTTGGCGATTACGCGGGCTACCGCTTTAGGATTACATCCAAATGCATCTGAACAGTGGAATTTACTTACCGCTTCCCTCCTAAAAGCTTTTTGGCTCGATCCAGCTGGGATAGTTTCACTGGGAGAACCATCATTTGCGGCCCTCGTTTTGGGGGGTGGAAATAAATTTCCCAAGAGATGAAGCCACCCCCCATTCGGTGTAGATCTGCGAAGCTACTTTTTCCTCTCTCTCCCTTTTGCGTTCCCCTTTCACGGTTTTCTTCGGGGACGACTCTTCTCTGGGGAGACGGGAAGGCTCTAAATCGCACAAAGGAGCCAGGTCAGTGTTTAGGGTGGTTTGGATCTGTAAGCCGTTTGCCAGATTTTGGTGGTATCCTTTTACACCGTAAAACCCCTTTTTCCCAGGTAACCTGTGACATTACTCTTGAACATTATTCACAGATTTCTAAAACCTCTCAATTTCACTTAGCCATCAGCTAAGCAAATAGTGCCCCGGAGTTCAAAATGCTCTGTTCGTCTCAAGCTCCTGCGCGTTCATGTTCAAATGGCACTGCTATCTGCTCCTGATCTCTCTATACGTTCCTATCTACGAGTATAGTAGCTTTCAGTGGTGTAATCAGAGACAGAAACCACACTGTGCAAACTGAATGCGCGCGCGCACACACACACACACACACACACACACAGGTTTGTGACAAATGCATAACACGATAAAACACAGTGTATACCAGCTAGAGTGAATTCTGGAGTACGCAGAGAAGGTTTCGAGTACAAATGATGTGGAGGGATCTGAATTCCTCTCATTCAGGAAGATTGTACAGGTGGTGATGGCTGGAATGCCTCTCCGGCGTTGGGGGTCCGAGACGCAGTGTGCAAATACTGGAAGGCTGAGAGCCCAAGGCGTCTTACCCTCTTGGGTTTAAATCCCAGCCGAGGTGCTGGGTGAGGGCAGCGAAGGTAAGTTGCTTCACCTCTCTTGGTGGCTCGGTGACTGCTTTGTCACACGATGCAGGTAAGAGTAGAACATTTGCCTCCTGGGGCTACGGTGAGAATTAAGAGAGGTCACAGGTGTCAGGCAATCGGCACAGTTACCACAGTGTGGAGACAAGAAAGGAACAAGGTAGCAGGTCTCTTCTGGAACGCACCCCTCCCTGCCACACACACCGTGAATAGGAGTCGCTTACGAACCGTCTGGGTTAATAGCATCCGTGTTTACTCAGCGACTCCGGGAAGAAACTTAGGAGCTACATTGGGAAAGTTTCTCTCCCACCTTATCCCTCCCGCTTTCTCGGACCCTGTCCCCCTGGTCAACTGGTTGCCACATTGTGCCATTCAGCCTCCTATCAAATAACTTTCCAGTTATTTGTCTCCCCGTCTTCATCCTAATGCAAGAACCTCTTAACCGATTTCACTGTCTTCCTCTTGGTTCCTCCACGATCCACCGTCAGCCCCGTTTTACAGATTAAGAAACTGAGACCCAGACTGGTTCGATAAATAGCCCGAAATCACACAGCTGGTAAGTCATGCCATGGGTGTTGCAACCCAGACAGCCCGGTTCCGGGGTCTCCTCTCCTTCCTGCCCTGGGATTCTGGGTGCAGCACCCGATTTTGGCGAGGAAGCCCCACAGTATCGCCAACACCTGGTCATTCCACTTTGAGCGACTTCTGTTTCCCCCTCAGCAAATGCTCCATCAGAACTGCCCTACCGGTTATATTGATGTCACAGGAGCTCCGAGGAGCAAGAGGACCGGGCAGAAATCTATAAGCGGGTCTTGGTGGGCGACTGGCATTGCTCGTAGCCTGCTGGCCGGAGGCACGTCTGGGCCGTGTGTCAAAAGGGAGGGAGCTAGATTAGAGATGGAGGAAGTAGGGATTCCGGTCCCTTTCCGCGTTCCAAAAGTCCTGCTCTGTGGATGGGGCTTGGCATGGGGATTTTCTAGATTGGGAGGATGTGCCCATTCTGGGGTGGTGGTGGTTTGGAGTAAAAGCCCAGGTCAACAAGACGCTCTAGTACCGTAGGGAGAAGTCACCCCCGTCGCGGTGAAGACACAGCTGGATGGAAGCAGGGGTTCCGGGCTTTCCCACGCCCCGTGGTCACTGGCACTGAAGTGGCAGCAAAAGTCAACGGAGGCACTTCAGGTCCGGGACGGGATGGATTGTTGACCAGTCTGTGGATCTGAGTGCTCTCCTGCAAGGCTGACCACGGCCTGCCCAACCATAATTTTGCCAAAGACACTGACAGCCAGTGCGGGTGTGTGATTTGTATATGTAAGGGCGCATCCACGAGAGCCTGATGTACTACGACCTTGGCATTTGCCTGTGCGGGGTCCCACCTTGGCATTTCTCAAGTGTGTCTGAGAGATGTCAGGAGCTGTTGCCAGAGATTAAAAAGATTGGGGGGGGGCTGCTGACAGCGTGGCCGAAAGGACTGTGAAAAAGCGACCTCTACCTCTTCTGAGTTTGAGAATGCGGCATAATTTATCGCTCTTCAAAATTCCTAAGGCATCTTACCAGGGAGGTTCTGTAGCGAAGAACTTGTTTGCGTTTCATTGACAAATCTCGCCCAAACGTATTTGACCAGAGAACTGTTTCTACCCAGAAGAGCCAGGGACATGCTGTGGACGGTGTCCCTTGGGATTCCGTTGGGGGAGATTCACTTCGTCGAGCACAGCCCTGGAACTTAAAGAACACAGGCTTGCTAGTGTAGACGGTCCTCACTGGGGGCTTCACCCGTTGGGATTCTCCCACTCTAGACTGTGAGCTCCGCTCTTGCATCCACTGTGTGGAACGTCTTCACCGCCGCGTCTCCCCAGGCTTTGACGGTTGATTTTTGTGTGTGTTCTGGCCTTTTCTTTCAGGAACCAGCGTCATTCGTGAATTTTCCATCCCTCCATGCTTTTATCCTTTCTTGTTGTTTCTCTGCACTTTCATACCATCCTGGTTTTTCCTCTCTCATGAGTGATTATATGTTTGTACCTTGAAGATTCACTTTGCCTCGATCAGGCCCGACGCGCATCTTAATTCTCTTCTCTTATTTTTGTTTTCCGCACCGTCCGGCTCCCTCCAGACAAGTGTCTTCATTTCAGTTCGCTGCTTTATGATTTGCAGCTTTATTAAATTTTAGCGCATTGAGTTTAGGTTTCTGACGCTTGATAGAGACCGTAAAGCATACGCGTTCAGGTTCTTTCTTTTGTTCTCTGTAGCGTACCTTCTTCTGGGCACATTCTACGATGCTTCGCGAGCGCTGTGCTCTTTCTTACTGTCTACACGTTGCGCTTGTAAGATACTTTCTCGCGGGAGGGCAAGAAGAGTTCTTATTCAGGCTGTTTGCTCATGTTGGGCTCTGTGGGTCCATCTTTATTTCCCAGATGCTGCTGTTGGAGTCTCTTCTATCAGTGGTACTCGCCACGCTGAACCAAATTTGTGGCATCTTTGAAGACTTAACCAGTGTGTTCCTTCAAGACTCAGGAGGAGTTTGCTATCTGTGCTTTATGCAGAGAAGTGTGCGTGTGTGTGTGTGTGTGTGTGTGTGTGTGATACCCATATATATATATACACAGAGGTTATAGTTTATTTAACAGACATTATACAATGCTTACTGGGGTGCCAGGCATTATTCCAAAGCCCTTTACAGTCATTCACTCTGCATGGTAACTTCTGAGGTCGATGCTCCTAGCAGCCCCATTCGGCAGATGAGAAAACTGAGTCTGAACAATTTGCTGACGTCAAAAGCTGGCAGGTGTCGGGGGGTGCCTGGGTGGCTCTGTCGGTTGATCGTCCAACCGGCTCAGGTCATGATCTCGCACTTCGTGAGTTCGAGCCCCACGTCGGGGTCTGTGCTGACCGCTCGGAGCCTGGAGCCTGCTTCGGATTCTGTGTCTCCCTCTCTCTCTGCCCCTCCCCCGCTCATGCTCTGTCTCTCTCCATCTCTCAAAAATGAATAAACGTTAAAAAATTTTAAGAAAAAAAGCTAGCAGGTGTCAAGGGCCAGAATTCAACCTTGGGCAGACTAGCCCTGGAATCTGTGCTCTTGACCTGCTGTGATAGGCTTCCTTTTCATTTCTTCTTTGCAAAAATAAGGACTAAACCAACCTGGAAAACTGCAGCTGCTCAGGTTTTCTTGGCTCTTGCCTACGTCCTTCCGTTTCTTATTAAACTGACGTGATCGCTGCGTTCCATGACTGGGCATCGTAGCCCTGAATGAGGCTAGGAAGTGGGCACCCGGTGGAGGGACGGGGGGATGAGGGGATGAGCTCCACGGTCGCCTCCTGAGAGAGCTCCCCATGGTGCCGGGCGCTCCCCGCCTCTGGTCGGTGCAGGGCACCGGGCTTCAAGCTCCTGGGCCTGAGACGTGGTGGAGGGAGGGTCCGCCCTTGTTTTGCTACATCAGAGACGTTTCCCATCTTTGATTAGCAGAAATCAAGGGCCCAGAAGATTTTGATCAATGATATTTCTTGTTCCCGGGGCCGCATTTACTGGTGTGCATATTTTCATGAATATTTCAGTGGGAAGGTAGTGGAAAGCGGATCCAGCCGTTTCCCAGCTGGGGTCTTGCCCCAGAAGCCCCCATTATCTAGCTTGATCCTGAAAATGACCTTGCAGGGTGCTGTTATTAACCCTGCTGCCCAGGACAGAGAAGGAAAGCTGTGAGTGCTCCAGATGTCTCCGAGGGTCACAGGGCTAGCTCACAACAGGGGCAGAGCCCAAGCCTTGTCTCCAAAGCCTTTGTCACCGTCGGCAGAACAGGCAAAGCTTGGGAAGCCTTGCGGCTTCTGTTTTTTTGTAAGGATTGCAGTAACAGAGGACCACAGACTAAGTGGCTTACACGAAATCCATTTCTTTTATGGTTTTTTTTTAATGTTTCATTTATTTTTGAGAGAGTACAAGTGTCGGGGAGGAGCAGAGAGAGAGGGGGGACAGAAGATCCAAAGCGAGCTAAGCGCTTTCAGCAGGAATTCCGACACGGGGCTTGAACTCGCGAAGCGTGAGATTGTGACCTGAGCCGGAGTTGGACGCTTGACCGACTGAGCCACCCAGGCGCCCCCAAAATCCATTTATTTTGTGACCATCCTGGGTCGTAGAAGTCTGAGACCCAGTGTCAACAGTGTTGGGATTCTTCCAAGGCCTCTCTCCTTGGTTTCTAGAGGGTAGCTCTCTCCCTGTGTCCTCACATGGTCTTGTCTCTGGTCTCTGGTGTGTCGGTTTCTTACTCCCTCTTCTTATGAGGACTCCAGTCATAATGGGCTAGGACCCACCTTAATGGCTTTGTTTTAACTTAATCACCTCTTTATTATTTTTTTTTTGAAGTTTATTTATTTTGAGAACAGAGAGAGAGAACAAGTGGGTGAGGAGCAGAGAGAGAGAGAGAGAGAGAGAGAATCCCAAGCATGCTCTGGGCTCTCAGCACAGAGCCTGATGTGGGGATCGATCTCATGAACCATGAGATCGTGCTCTGAGCCGAAATCAAGAGTCGGACGCTTAACCCACTGAGCCGCCCAGGTGCCCAGTCACCTCTTTAAAGACCCCCATCTCCGCACACGGTCACTTACTGAGGTCTCGGGGCTAGGACCTCAATATGTGAATTTTGGAGGGACGTAATTCAGCTCCTCATGGCTGGAGCCAGTGGTATATCCAGGTGGCGACAGGAAAAATCTGTGGGTAAAGACCGGATCATACGGTACAACATTTGAGAAGTTGGGACTGCGTCCTTCCTGCAGGTCACCGCTGCCCTGTGAGGAACACACACCGCTGATTGTGTGCGACCTGGGCACATGTGATCGTGTGTGACAAGGCTTTAAGTGGTCCGGGAGGCCACAGTTAAATCCCGTTGAATCCCACAGCCAGGGTATCATTCTCTTTTCCTTTTTCTTTCAGTTTTTCGAGAACAATACCTCGGGGGGCGGGGGGAGGGTTGCCAATATGTCTTTTCCACCCCTCCGACATTCGCCAATGTTTCCCTTTTGGGCAAAGAACAAGACTAGGGGTGTAGAGAGGTAAGGGCATCGAGCTAGAATTTGAGAATACGCTGTCATTTTCAACTTCTTTAATTTCTATGCTTGGCTTTCATGTATGACAGGTGATTCTGGATTTCTCCTGGCAATAATAATACAAAGCTTTGCTTTATATCCTGAAGGGAGCCGAGTTTCTTTTTTTAAAAAGGGGGTTAATTTCAAGAGAATATGGGGGAAAATAATAGAATGACTCTTAACGAGCCACGGCAAAAATGGTGAAGCTGGAACCACCAAACTGGATCTTGGGGAGTACGGTTGTGGACTAAGGCAAGGAAGCGGAGCGGGGGAGAGGGCTGCTGGGTTTGGGAAAAGCGTCTAGAGAATAATGAAGGGGTGTGTGTGTGTGCGATGCAGGGCACATGTCCCTGAGCATAGGTGTGCGTGACGGTGGATGTGTGGGTGGGCGCGTGCGTGTGTCCTCGTAGCCTGGAATCATCCCATCACCGGAGATGAACCAGGAAGATCGGCTACACCCTTGCCCTCTCTCTTTAAGCAGAATTGGAAAATACATCCATACGGTCCGGAGTCCATCATGGTCTGAATCTCTGGAAACAAACGGTCGTCCGAAAAGAGGTGTTGGGTACTTCGCACGGGAATTAAGAATGACAGGGTCCCGAACTGCGGGGTCCGAGACTGACATGTGACTCCCACCGCGCACCCGTTACTGACCAGGCGCCTTGGGCCACATGGTTCGTACCCTTTGAGCCTGTGCCTCCTCACCTGTCTGGTGGGTTGAGACAGACCCCACCTGTCAGCCCCGGTGACGGATGAGCTGGGGCGTGTGCACCCGGTCTGCAAATTGTGTGAAGGCACGTGGTCCGCATCGTTACCAGAAGCCTGGCATTCAGGGTTTGCAAAGCGCCATTCGGAGAATCCTTGCCTTGGAAGCCGGCGGAAGGTAGAGTTTCCACTCGGATGACCGAACGGCACTCCTCGGGCCCTTTAGCTGGTGGTGTGAAAGGATTCTGTTCGGCATCAGGGAGCCGGGATGGAGGGGACCGTGCGGTTCGGGGGGCAGGGATCACCCGTTGGCAGCGTTGAGCTTTCAGGGGCCAGGCATCTACTGTGTGTTCATCTGGAGAGGTATCGTGGGTTTGTACCATACGGCCCCCGAATTGTAATAATGAGCCCCATGAATGCGCAGGGCTCCGGGGAGAATAATTGAAAGGCAGCTATCTAAGTCAGCCCTGGTTCATCCGAACTCATTTGCAGTCTCTCTTCCGGCGCGGGTGGGGACGGGGAGAAAAACTTCAGGTTAACAAGTTAATGACACCTGCCTACTGTGCCTTTAATTACCCTGCAAACCTCAAGCGGAGACTGACAACTGCAGGAGTCGTATGTATGCAGATTTCCCCGGATCTCGCCCCCACGGAAAGCACAGCTGTCTTCCCACCAGCTCCCCTGACAGGGATGGGCGTTCTTCCAGGAAACCCACCTTTACCGGGCCGGTGAAGCTGGTATTTTTCTCACGGGGGATCTCTTTTAATCTGTAGAGCAGACGCCGCGGGGTTAATACCAGTGTGTTTATTCACCCAAGGGGACACTGAGGCCCGCAGACGTTAAGTGATAAGTCCAGGATCACCCAGATCACGGCCGGGCAGGTGCGAGTGGAGCCCGGGTTCTGTCCGATCACGAAACCGGATTCCAGGCAGCGGCAGAGTGCTCGACTCACTGTCCTCTTCCTCCCGTCTCTCTCCCTCTCTTTGTGTCTTTCTTGAGTCTGTTTTTTACTGCCCCTCTTTCTGTTTTCTATTCTCTGTTTTTCTCCCTCCCTCCTTCCCTTCCTCCCTCCTTCCCTCCCCCCTGCCTCCCTTCCTTCTTCCTTCCCTCCTTCCCTCTCTCTCTCCCTCCCTTCTTTCCATCCATTCCTCTTTCTTCTCTTCTTTCCAACAAACATAAACGAGATGCTGATCGACGCCAGTCTGAGCACCGCCGATGCAGAAATGAAAAAGACGCGCCCCGTCTCTGCTTCCGTGACTTTACGTTGTAACTGGGAGAGACAGGTGACAGATAAACAAGAATAACGTGAGGCACACAACCCGTGAGTTCAGGGATGGGTAAAGGTGAGGGGAGAGGTGCCCAGCCAGCATTTTTACAGGGAGGCCCATAGAATGCTCCCTGTGAGGGGGACACGTGATCCGCGAGCTCAGTCGGGTGAAGGAATGAGCCCTGGGAAGCCTGCCCTGTGAGGCTGCAGGTGGAGGGACCCCAGGGGCAGCGGGGTCTGCATGCGTCGGCCTGTGCTGCTGTAACAGAACAACGCAGACTAGTGGCTCGAACTCAGACACGGATCGCTCCCAGTCGTGGAGGCTGGAAGTCCAAGATCGTGGTGCTGTCCCGTTCAGTTCCCGGCGGGGACTCTGTCCTGGGCTTGTAGACGGCTGCCTTCTCACCGGAGAGAAGCGAACCCTGGTGTCTCTTCCTCTTCTTATAAGACGCTAATCCCATCGGGGGTGGGGGGGTTCTGTTCTCATGCCCTCATCTAAGCCGATTTGCCTGCCAAAGACCCCATCCTCATGAGTGGTTAGGCCTCCAGCATCATATGTATTCGGGGGAAGACCCGAACACTGAATCCGTAGCGGCAGGGGGGTGAGTTTGGCGGGTTTGAGGAACACCCAGAAGCTGGACCCGAGGGAGCGAGGGATCGAGTGAGGAGATGAACTTAGAGGGGAGAATGCTGGGCGCGCATCGGTTATAGCTCTGTGGCCAAGACAGAGAGCCCTGGCACGTGTTAGTAAGGAGCACTCAGCAGAGAGGGCCTGACACGGGGTACCTGTTGTCTGCTCCTCCCCCTCCCCTTGGCCTTGAACGGGCCCTCCCAACCTCATGCACTGCAGATATTGCAGAAGTTCTCTGTCTTACACCTGGCTTTCCTTTTTTGGTGGGGGAGGCGCGGCATTTAAAAGGCAGGATACCGGGGCGCTTGGGTGGCTCCGTCGGTTAAGCGTCTGACTCTTGATTCTGGCTCGGATCATGATCTCACAGGTCATGAGATGGAGCCCTGCGTCAGCCTATGTGGAGCCTGCTGGGGATGCTCTCTCTCCCTCCCTCTCTCTCTCTCTCTCTCTCTGCCCCTCCCTGGCTCTGTCTCTGTCTCTCTCTCTCTCTCTCTCAATAAATAAATAAACATTTTTTAAAAGTCAGGTGGTAACTGGGGGGCTCAGTTGGTTAAGCATCTGACTTTAGCTCAGGTCATGATCTACTGGTTCATGGGTTTGGGCCCCGCATCGGGCTCTGCGCTGACAGCTCGGAGCCTGGAGCCTGCTTCATGGTCTGTGTCTCCCTCTCTCTATGATACTCCCCTTCTTGCACTATGTCTCTCTCTCTCTGTCTCTCTGTCTCTCTCTGTCTCTTTCTCTCAAAAAATAAACATTAAAAAAAAATTTAATAACAAAAATGAAAGTCAGGATACTGCATGTTTCAAAATATAAGATCCAGGGGGCGCCTGGGTGGCTCAGTCGGTTAAAGCGTCCAACGTCAGCTCAGGTCATGATCTCGCGTCACGAGTTCGAGCCCCGTGTCGGGCTCTGTGCTGACAGCTAGGAGCCTGGAGCCTGCTGCGGATTCTGTGTGTCTCCCTCTCAGCCCCTGCCCTGCTCACGCTCTGTCTCTCAGTAATAAATAAACATTAAAAACATGTGAAATATGAGATCCAGAATTCTGGCCTATTCGGACAACTCAAAAGATATGGCCGTGCTGGCTCCATATTCCCCAGGGTGTGACAGTCAGCTGGACCAAGTAGCTGCCGACCATTTCCGGCAGGACGTGCGCGTTGCCCTGGTCCCCACCCCTCCCGATGCCTGGTGCTCCCGGGACCCAGAAGCCAGCATGTGTCTCCGTGTTCTTCACACTCCGGTGCTCTGCCCCCACGTGGGGACCTTTCTCCCTGGAGTAGTTTCTGGTTGGAGCCGGGGATCTCCGGTTTACTAAAAACACCTTTGTCTCCTGTAACACATGCTGTTGGTCGCCTTCCGACGACTCCGTGAATTTTGTCGGATGAAGGGAAGGAGACGGGAAGGCTGAGCACCTGTGCCCAAGTGTTGGGCTTCTCACTTCCTGTGTTACCTTGAGCGAGCCCTTTCCCCTGTCTGGGCGTCAGCCTTCCCATCCGGAGAAGGAAGTCTTCAGGCATCTTTCCAGCTCCGCCTACATCTACGGGCATATCCTTGGCGACATAAGACACACCCTCAAAAACCCGCCTTCCCACAGAAATCCTTAACCTCGCTGTCTCTCTGTGGCGATCTGTTGACATAGGTGCAAGCCTGAGGTCACTCGTCGACAAAGATGAAGTGAGATGTCATTTTAAATGCTTATCGCAGCGCCAGGAATAACTATGTTATTCTATTGTTATCCAGTTGGATCCTCGAAAACCATAGAAATAGAAAAAACAGTTACACCTGGTTCCAGAAGGGTTAAACCATAGAGACTTAGGAAAGAAGGTCTTACAAATGATGTAAAGGGAACGTGGATCGTTCTTTTGGGGAAGACTGAAATCGGGACCTTATGGAGTGTGGGATTTGCTTGGTTTTTAAAGATTTTATTTTTAAGCAATCTCTACGCTCGACATGGGGCTCGAACTTATAACTCCAGGATCAAGAATCACATGCTCTAGCCACTGAGCCAGCGAGGTGTGCCAGACAGCTTGGTTCTGATCAAGGCGGGACACTCAGCCCAGGATTGAATCAATAGGGACAAGGAGGTATTGATTCTAGGTTTGGAACTACCACGTAGGTAGTTTGCTTGTGTAGACACCCAGAAAACCCAGAATCTCATATGTGACTTTTTTTAAGACAATTTTTTATGTTTATTTATTTTTGAGAAACAGAGTGTGAGCAGGGAAGGAGCAGAGAGAGGGGGAGACGCAGAATCGGAAGCAGGCTCCAGGCTCTGAGCTGTCAGGACAGAGCCCGACGTGGGTCTCGAACCCACAGGCTGTGAGATTGTGACCTGAGCCGAAGTCGGATGCTCAACTGACTGAGCCACCCGGGTGCCCCTCTACTATGTGATGTTTTTAACCAACATATTCAGTTAGTTACGTATTTTCTTCTTCTCCTCCTCCTTCTCCCCTCCTTCTCCCCCTCCCCCACCCCCTCCCGCTCATCTTCTTCTCCTTCTTCTATGGACGCTTAAACAAGGGTAGCAGGACAGGTTAAGCTATGTTGCGGTGACAATCACAACAAAATCAATGAGTTGCAATGCTTTTTTTCTCCTTCCAAAAACATGTCTAGTTTATGAACCATCAGGGGTGCTGTGCCCAGCGCAGGGCTTCACAGACCGAGACTCACGGAGGCTCCTTTCCACAAAGGCAAGGAAAGGAGAGTGCGGCCGGAAGTGCTGTGGCTCTTAACATGTCACACGTCACTTCTTCCCGCCTGGCACCGGTCGAAACAGTTCAGACAGCTCTGCCGAGTTTAAGTTGGTGGAGTCCTACCGTGTTTCCAAGGCAAGAGGAGCAAATGTTTGTACAGGGCTCTGCCTTTGAGTTCGAAATGGCCAAATGCACCTTTGCTCTCTGCTGAACGCAGAGAATCCGGGCTCCCCGAGATCTCATAGCTGGCCCTTGAAGTCACATGCATTTCTCACCCCTGGACCGGATGTTCTCTGAGGATCTGACGAAGATTGAATCTGATTGTTCTATTTTGTTCCTATGAGATTGAATTCAGAATTCTTCAGCCAAGCCGCACCACTATTATCCTTTCTTAAATTTGATGAGTTGGTCTTTTTGGATCATCCAAAATTGCTCTTTAAGGGGAATCAGTAATGAGACAGTTGGGGCTCTCAGCAAGGATGCAGCCTGCTGAGGTCAAAGAGATGTGATCTTTGAGGTTGGACTGGCCCAGTCCCAAATCTTAGCTCTGGCATTGAGATGTGGGGCTCTGGCTAAGAGATGTTGCCTCTCTGGGACTCACTTCTCAGTCGTGAACGTAAAGGAGATGATGTTTGTCAAGCACGTTACTTGGCCTCGATCATAGCTGGCATTTAGTGATAACGGTGACGATGCTTTCGGGGAAACTCAGAAGCTGTGTTTGGGTCCTGGACACGGGCTGGGAAACACAACGATTTGGGTGGGATGCGGAGTATCCCAAAGGCTGCAAGTACACGCCAAAGCACACGGGTTTGAAGAACAAGTTCCCACATAAAAATCCCCATGTGGCTTACTTTAAACTCCTTTGAACCTAGTCAGTGTTCCTTTACTAAATATCTTCCCCTCTGTAGAGCCCGTGTGTGAGGTCACGCCGGGAGAGTCTGTTTCTTTCCTTTCTTCTTAGGGCTTCTCGGGATGAATAACCTCCTAGTATACATTTACGGCCATTGAATGTAGGTTGGCCAGAGAGAGGTGGCCTTGCTAACCGTCTCATCGGATCTGATTCACGTAGACAGTGACGCTTTACGGTTTGGGCCAAGAGTTCTAAATGATCTGGCTTTTCTGTCCACGGAGGCCAGCCCCCCTGGACATTTGATAAAGACACTCTCAGACGCAATACCGTAACCTGACAGGTTGGATTTACATCTTAACGTAGCCTCACGTCATCGGGACTGAGAGGGAGAGTACGCACCCAGACCCCTTATTTTGTCAGAAGGATACTAACTCTTGTCCATTCAAACGAACTTCCCCTCTCGATGACTATCGGTGCAAGGCTTCAATGCTTCTCTCCCACGAATCCTTGTCAGTTTTTTTTTTTTTATCACGGAGCAAGTAAAGCTGGGCCGGGGAATAATCAGAACTGTGGCCAATGGGCCAGGGTGGAAAGCTTTGAGAACGAATGGTCAGGAAAGGCTCAAGCAGGAAGAACATCTATCTTCACCGAAAGCTGGAACAGGTCTGCACCAGGTCGTAATTGTAGAGGCCAAGACCCCATCAGAAGCCAAAGGCTCGAGAGAGCGGCCGAGCCGAGGCCAGGAAGTGTGGCCCTGGGATCCATGATGTGTAGTGGGGAGCGGAGAGCTCAGAGATGCTCGTTCTAGCTCTTCTTCATCCAGGTGTGGTCACTGTTTGAAGCTCCCGGCCTCCCTCCTTGCATTCCCCAAATGGAACCTCTGTCGCTGCCTTCTACCCAACCTCCTGAAAAAGTCACCAAGGGCATCATGCTGCTTCCCCCAGTAACGAGTCGAGACCCACAGGTATTTATTTATTGGTCATTTATGGATCAGGTTCACTGTAGCACGGGTCACCCTGTACCTGGCATTCTCGGTCATGTTAAATACCTAGAGATGACAAGTTTAATGTATGCCTTGTTATTAAGGTTATAAAGGTGTGTTCCTATTTATAATTAACGTTGGGTCTACCTTATTGACTAGTTCATGTTATATTGTCATATTTAATCTTTAGAGTGACCTTGTGGGGCTGGTATTATCCCCATTGGCATTATCCCCACCCAGGGCTCATGGAGAGTAACGTATCTAGCCTCACACGGGCAGCGTGGGTGACACTGTGCGTCTGTCTGTGTGAAGGCGAGCGATGCAGAGGTTGGGACCAAGTAAGGTTTCCATCTGGAATATATTAGAGGAAATGTACGGGGACATCTCACTGGGGATCCAAGGGAGCAAGGGTCCTGTTGTGCCTAGAATGTGTGACAGAGAATTAAAACATAGTTTGATGACAATCTGAGAAGCCTTCCCAGAGAAAGGGACAGTTCAGTGTGTCCTAATGGGGGAGGGAAGGGTTAAGTATAAAAAGTGGGAGGCCACCGAAGCTGTTTACTATAAGAAGATAGTCCCAATAGGGGGCTCCCTGTGGGGGGCTCAGTCAGTTAAGCATCTGACTTGATTTCGGCTCAGGTCATGATCTCACGGTTTGTGCTGACAGCACGGAGCCTGCTTGGCATTCTCTCGCTCCCTCTCTCTGTCCCCCTCCCCCACTCATGCACACACACACACACACACACACACACACACTCCCTCTCTCTCTCTCTCACTGTCTCTGTCTCTCAAAATAAATACAACTTTTTTAAAAAAAAAAAAAAAAAAGGAAATGACTCTCATAGAGCTTTGAATTGTAGATGTTCTCTGAGCGATGCCATTGTGGCTGTGTGATTTCTGGCAAGTGACCAAACCTTTCTGACCCACCTGCAGGAGGAAGGGGCTGAGCCAGGGGCTGTATGCATACCTGTTACTCGAGGATCATCTGACAGCAGCTCAGAGCGACCCCTGGGGATTTTCCATTTGTTGAACGGAGAAAAAGAAATCAGGTGCCAAGTGGCAGTAATATTTTTAGATCGCATCGCTTCACGCGGCCCTTCTGGTCAGCTTAAATGAGGGCTCTGGGGCAGGGCAGCAGCACGAGTGACCGCAAGGCGCCAGCGTGAGCTTGCTCCTCTGCCCTGAGCCCTGGGGAGTGACAGGTTCACCCGCGCAGCAGGAGGGGGACAGCTCCGTGGCAGCTTTGGCTAAAAGGAGTTAATGGATCGTGCTCTCTTCTGCTTGGTGATTACAGGATTCTTTCCTGCCCGTCACATCTTGGCTTTATTGCCATGCTGAACACTCACTGTATTTCTACTTCACCCTCTCAAGCCTTAAAGCAGCTCACAGTCGACTCATGGGGGACCGGGTATCGGAACATCTCACTGGCCCCTTTTCTGTACAGATCGGGAAACTGAGAAGGAGGGGGACTGGGCAAGGTTGTAGCACCAGATCCACAGAACTGGATCCTGGGGTCCTGACGGTTCCAATGGACAGGTGTCAAGGGAGCACCACTTGCCTGGTCCGTTTCGTCGCCCACGTTCAAACTTGCAGAGTGGCAGTGAGGTGGGGGTCGGGGAGGACTCTGGCTGGGAGGCGTGGGCTAACGGGGCGGGGCGGGGATCAGACCTTTCCGAAGGAGGTTGGAACCCTGTGATCTTAAGGATGAGTTCACGGCAGGATCAGGCAAGGAGGCCAGAGGAGCTCAAAGAAGGAGACGTGGCCGGAAACCTGGAATGTACGAAAAGCCGGGGGCAGAAGTTGCAGTGTGAGAGCACAGGTCAGAGTCACGAGTTCAGGCCGATGAACGTTGGAGTATTTGGACTGTTTCTCCTCCCTCCCTCCCTCTCTCCCTGTCTCTCCTTTTTTCTCTTTCTCTCTTTTTCTTGAATATGGGCCAGAAGATCTGAAATCCAGCCTTCTTTCAGAAAATTACCAAGCTAGACGAGACAGAACTGTTTGCACAAAACCTAACGATGAACAGCCATAGGGAGGAGAGGGCCCTGTAGGTACCGATGCTGAAAAACTAGGCAGGGTGCTAAACTCGATCGGAAAAGCTGGGTTAATGAACCAATTCATTCACTAAGCGGCTGATTCACAAACATGCCTGGTATTTACTAAGTTCCCGGATCCATTCTTCACTAGGTGAAGCAGGCAGAACACACAGTCTCTGGGCTGTGATAATAATACCTCACTGGGATTTTGATGGGATCAAGCAAGTTGCCCTAGGAAGGTGAACATGTTGCATCCTGAGATACGTAGAGTCCTCTGCCCTATTTACAGCCGCCCCTGCTTCTCCATGGGGACCACTGTCCTAGGGCCCCAGTGGATGCCTAAAACTGTGGATAGTACCCAGCCCCGTATATGCTATGTTTTTCCTACCACCTGTGGTAAAGTTTAATTTAGAAATTAGGCACAGTAAGGGGTGCCTGGGTGGCTCAGTCGGTTAAGCGTCTGACTCTTGATCTTGGCTCAGATCATGATCTCACGGTTTGTCCGGTTCGTGAGTTCGAGCCCCTCGTTGGGCTACACGCTGTCCGCGCAGAGTCTGCTTGGGATTCTCTCTCTCCCCCCTCTCTGTCCCTCCCCTGCTCACGCCCTCTCCCTCGGAATAAATAAATGGACTTAAAAATAAATACATAAGTCAGGCACGGGAAGAGAAAGAGAACTCACCCTTCTTGTTATGATAATGTGAGACGATAAAATGCCCAGGTGATTGGAAGACCCCTCAGACTCCCTAAGAGGTAGGAGGAGCCAGAAGCCCTGGGGAGGGAAGTCCTTTGCAGCAGTTTGAACCTGACCTGTGCTCTGTTTGTGCTGAAGTGTTTGGGGGTGTCTGTGGCTGGCACACACCAGCATACGCATGAGTTGGGACCTTTTCCACCGGAGTAGACACCACGTCAACTCCGCAACGCTGTTGTGTTCCCTCCTTGCTCTGAGAATTTCCTGGTGGCCTGCCATTGAGCTGCTGAAATATACTCCAGCCTGAGTACTTTGCTTCTTGCCTTCAGATAGCTCAGTCCGCACGGAGCCTTCAGACGTTCCGTGTGTTTGCGCTCCCCTCTGCTTTTTTAAGAAATGTTTCCCTGGCAAGACATCGACAATCAATCACAACACTGACACTTAGCCATAATGGGGACTGGGGCTATTTCTCGATACAGTTCTCCGTTTAGCTACCAGGTGGGAGCTGGCCAAGGTATGGCTTACTTGTCATCTGAAATCTGGTGTAACAGCTAATACATATTGATTTAATACCGGGTTCGACATTTCAGATACCACCCTGCGATTGATCCCCTTGGGTTCGTAATGAGCCGATCAGTCATTGATTACTGAGTGGCTGGGGATTCCAGTCGGAGTCTCTGTCCCTTCCCTCTGGTTTCTCCCTACCTGGAGGAGTTCACTATCACCCACGCACTGGGGTTTTGTACTCTACAACGAATCCTCAAACTTTTGTACAAATGATCAGTAAGACAAGTGCTATCTTTGATCCTTGAGGAACACCGTTTATTACATGTCTCCATCCTCTAAGCCTCGTTTCTCTGAGCAGATTCTCTATTCAAGGCAAAACGTACACACATCCCCATTCCCACGGTGATGCAGGTGTTGTGAACAGCTTTTGATGTGGAAATTTGTCAATGGTTTTGTCGTCTTTCTTCTTTAAGTCTAATTAAATTATTTCTGCAGACTCCTTTAGCCAGATGCCTATTTGCCATCTCAGGAAGCACTAGTAAATGACTTGAGCATGACTGCAGACGCTGTGTTTTCTCTCTCTCACAGGAGAGAGATGTTCCGTCCCCAGCACACGCTTACTGCTGAACGGGGTGGTACTGGTTTAAGGTGTAATGTTTGGTCGCAGAAGAGAATACCCATTCTTATCTGGTTCTGAGTCTCGAAGCCTCTCTCTCTGCTTTCTGCAGAACCTCCGTTACCTCCACCCGCCATCTTACCAGCATCTGGGAACGATTATGACCAGAATGAGCGTGGGTTTAAGAAATCCTGCCCAGATAATTTGGAGCTTGGCATACTTTTAACTTTATTTCGTGCCCAGAATTTGGGTAGGACTTTTTCGTTATGAGTGACAGGAAACCTGACCACACTGGTCTAAGCAGCTAGGAGTTTATTGGCAGGAATGTGAGGAGACAAAGCCCATCCTAACTTCAGGTGCAGTTTGACTTGGGCTCAAATGATGTCACCAGGACTCTTTCTCTTTCTTCTTCCATCTCAGGGTCCAGACTTCTGTGTTGACCTCATTCTCAGACCAGTTCTGATCTGATGGTCATAAGATGGAATCAGCAGAAGCGTTATCTTCAATTTCCCCCAAGGGGTAAGTCCCATAGGGAAAAAGAGCTCTTTTCCCCTCCTTCTTCCAGGAGCTCCTACAAAATTCCCAAGATTCATCCCGATGAATCAGGTCCCATGCTCTTCCTTGAACGAATCACTGTGTGGCCATGAGAACGAGGGACGCTAATTGGCTGGGGGCTGGGCTGTGCGTTCCACCTCCAGGAGTTGATGGAGTTCTCCTTATGGATGGACTAAGAGGTGGAGAAAGAGGTTAAGGAGCGTTGAGGGGTTAAAAGAACATGTGTCCACTCTTGGATCGTTAATTTTCTGTCTCAGAACCAGATTCCCTCAATCCAAATGCAACTGAATTTTTCAGATCCCCTTTCAGAGAAAGGGACATTGGACTAAGATAGATCTGGGTCAACCCTCAGACCCAACACAAATTTGCTGTTTGATGCACCTGGCCTTAGTCTCCTCATCTCTCAAATGGGGATACTAATAGCTTTCTCAAGGGCTCAGTACGGTGACAGGTGCACATGTGACTTTTGTAAATGGAAATCTGGCTTGTTCTTCATATCTAGATTGCTGCTGTGTTAACCTTCTAGGTGCTGTCAGCCGAATGAAGGCTTGCTTTCTTCTTACCTCTTTGCCCTCAGGGAGGGGCTAGTAACACCTGAACTTTGACCAGGTGCCCATAGCCCAGCTAGCCAACTTCCTTGACACATACCTGCCTACTTCATCTCTGGATCATCTTCCCTGCCATGCATCTTATGCTGTTGGGATGCTTCTGTGTCCTATGTGAGCCTATTCCATAAATACATCCATGCTTTCCAGACTTCCTGGTTAGTCTAAATTTCTCCTGTAATTTATAGCTAGATCCCACAGTCTCCATCATTTCTAGTACCCTCCCTGACCCTTTTGGTTCACTGAATAGCCCTTGGCTATTCCCTGTGTGCCCTGTGTTCATCTAACAAGCCATGCTCAGCCTTGTCATGAGATGTGATGGGGAGAAACTGAGTAGGAGAGCTATCACAAAACCACATTGAGTGGAATGGGAAAAGGCATTAAAGGTCATCTGAAATAACTTCTCTCCCATGAGAAAAGTCCTGGCTGTGTGAATGGGGCTGGACACAAAGTGGGTTGTTTGGAGGCCAGTTGTGAACCCCCGGGATTTCAGCAGAACTGTGGGTAATTGTAAAGTCCAATAAATTAGAACATTCTTGTTGAAAATCAGCATCTCCTACTTCCTCAGGGAAACAACCCAAACAAAATTAAGATATGCTTTATGGAGAAAAATAGCTCTAAATTCAGTCTGAGGGCTTCAATTAAGTTCACTGCTGAAACAAGTAAGAAGCTAAGTGGGTAATGTACACCAGTGAAGGGTGCTGGTGTTAACATGTGTTGTCTGAGTAGGGGGAGACTGTGGTGAACCAGGTAATACAATCCTCTTCTAACGAAACCAGCTGTTACTCAGTTCCTCTCAAGAGTTGTCATGTAGGAAGGAAAGGCCAGTGTAGACAAACCTTCCACTATTTCAAGAGATGATGGAAATCTGGATTTTTATACCCAACTCAACTTTTACATGTTAGTTTTTTTTTTTTTTTTTTTTTTTAACGTTTATTTATTTTGACAGAGAGAGACAGAGCCTGAGCAGGGGAGGGGCAGTGAGAGAGGGAGACACAGAATCTGAAGCAGGATCCAGGCTCTGAGCTGTGAACACAGAGCCTGATGCAGGGCTTGAACCCACGAACCATGAGATCATGACCTGAACCGAAGTCGGACGCTTAACTGACTGAGCCACCCAAGCGCCCCTACATGTTATTTTTAATCATTAGCCAAAAAAAGCTTCCAATGCTTGTCTTAATGTTTAGGAAGCTCTTGAGGATATGGAGGGGAGAATGGGTGGCAGCCCAGGTGTGGACAGACCATGAACAGAAGCCACGAAGCAGCACCAAGAACATGTATGGGAGTGTTAGAGAGGTGTGTCAACAGCCTGGAGGGACCGGGGATTGGCTGGGTGAACACAGGATACATGGGAGCCAGATTAAGGAGTGACTTGAAGTCTGCCAGAATAGTTTAGACTATATTCATGGGCTACAGGCAATCCTTGTAGGTTCTTGAGCATGAGGGTTTGGGGAATTAATCTGGCAGAGGGTTTAGGCTGGGATGGAGCAAGGAAAGCCCAGAACTTGAGATGTCAGCTAGAAATATATTCTGACATATTTGGCTACTTACTCCATACCCACCAGTAAAGCAAATTTGAAATTGAATTAAAGTTTTTTAAGTTTATTTATTTTTTGAGAGAGACAGAGACAGTGCAAGTGAGGGAAGGGCAGAGAGAGGGAAAGAGAGAGAGAGAGAGAGAGAGAGAGAGAGAGAGAGAGAATCCCAAGCAGGCTTTGTGCTGCCAGCGCAGTGCCTGATGCGGGGCTCGAACCCATGAAACCACGAGATCGTGACCCGAGCCGAAACCAAGAGTCAGACGCTTAACCGACTGAGCCACCCAGGTGCCCCTGAGATTGAATTAAAACAGTGCAGTAAGATCAGACCCTCAGCAGAGATGAAACCACAAGGCAAGAGATCCAAAAAGAGGGGAGGGAAAATTATGCCCATGGGTTTCAACATTTATTGAACACTCCAGTGTCCAAGCTCTGGAGCCTAGTTATAGACATAAGTAGAAAACAAATCCCACCTTTAAATGACTCACATAGTCTGATAGGAAGGAGTCCGGAGAGAAGAAAATCAGGGACCACGTACTGAAACTTTGCACCTGCTTTTTAGTTGTGTTAGAAAAGACAAAGATGGGACAACCGTCTGTATCTTAGCCATGTCGATAAAAGAAATCCCTGCCTGTTTTTATGTTATGACATCATTCAAAACAGCTGGATGGATGTTCACCAGTTCGGAGGGTGTTGTTTGAGATGACGGCTGTGAATACATGTTATGTGACAAGTGGGACTGAGTGTTGGGTTGACATGACCTATCTTTAAGATCTCGTAAAGGACACACGGGGTGGTCTCCACTAGGGACCCGAAAGGCAAGGCACAGGAAGGCCCACTCAAGACTTGCTTTGCAAGTGAGCCGCTTTTGATACAAACAGTTGTATGGGGGTCCACAGCAGAGGCGGCAAAGTGTCCTCACGGGCTAGGTAAGGGAAGGGAGCTAACTTTTTGATAAGAGAAGTTATACTTGCCTATCATATCCGACTTGCTTTTTCCTGGCCCTAAACTTCACAAAGAATTTGTTAAGGGAGTTGGAGCAGACGGTATTCTTTCCGCAAGAGACTGGGCATTTTAGTGCATGGTTCCCTTTATGGACTGAACGTTTGTATTAACGTGTTCAATTCCTGTGTGGAAACTCTAATCCCAGGGTGATGGCTTTAGGAGGTGGGGCCTTTGGGAGGCGATGAGGTCATGAAGCCCCGATGAATGGGATTCGTGCCCTTGTGAAAAGAAGCCAGGGAACGGGCTCTCGCCTCCCTGGTGGATGGTCCGCATCCTGAAAGACGTCACTCACCAGAACCTGACCGTCCTGGGACCCAGATCTTGGACTTTGCAGTTTCCAGAATGTGAGAAATAAGTTTCTGTTGTTTCGAAGCCACCCAATCTGCAGTACTTGGTTAGAGTGGCCCAAATTCACTAAGAGGGTCCCCGAGGAAGAGAGAGTGTACCATCGCTGCTTCAGTTTGAATTATCCATGTTAACCAAGAGAAATATCCCACCTCTGAAGTAAACAAAGGCAGAAAGTGCTCATCTCGTCCTTCTTTGGTTTATTGGTCCTCTTTCCTTCTCTTCCTTGCTGTCTCTACCCTTTCCTTCCTTTTTGCTTTTACTCACTCATTCACTGAGCACCTGCAGGAAACCTGGAGGGCTCCCAGCAGGCTCCTGTGCCTCGGGTAGATAGAAATCTCCCTGATAGGGGTCCCACCACTGGCAGCTGCCATGTCGAGACACATGAAAGCTAATTACAGAAAAACAGCATGCATCTGCGAAGGGGCAGCTGGAGTACAGAACTGAATTCCTCTTGCCTGTTTGGCTCTGCAATTCCAAATGACTTCTTGCTTCTCACTTTGGCATGAGGGTCTCACTCCAGAGCCATCCTGTGCCCAGAAGTAGGAGATCCCTTTGCCATGTGTGAAGTTCAGGGACATCTGTTCCTTAAGCCACCAAGTGTACAGAGGGGATGCATTCCTGTGGGATTGTGTAGACATCGTAGGTAGTAAATGATCATCAGCAGGGTCTGTGCCAAGGACCACGGATGCAGACGTGGATCAAGCCATGTGGTGACTCCAGGGGGTTTGATTGGGTGGGAACGTTTTTGGGGTTTTTTAAATGTTTATTTATTTTTGAGGGAGAGCATGAGTGGGGGAGGGGCAGAGAGAGAGGGAGACACAGAATCCGAAGCAGGTTCCAGGCTCTGAGCTGTCAGCACAGAGCCCGATGCGGGGCTTGAACCCACAGATCATGACCTGAGCTGAAGTCGGGCGCTCAAACGATTGAGCCACCCAGGCGCCCCGGGTCGGAAGGTTTTTGTGAGCACATGAACCACCATCTTATGGGCTGCAGTGATTGCTTTGAGGAGAAGCTTTGTCTCCATAATCTCTGTTAACAACACGTCCACACCACCCCCAGAGTAACATACAATCGAAGTAAGAATTGCATGCTTCCTCTGTAAACATCGTCCAAGACTCTTTTGGTCTGTTTGGGCTGCTTGAAATAAATGGCGTAGGACCGAGGGGCTTTTCAACAGCAGAAGATTATTTCTCACAGCTCTGGACACTGGAAAGCCCAAGGTCAAGGTGCCAGCCCCTTCAGAGTCTGGCGGAGACCCATTCCAGATGGCCGTCTTCTGGCCCTGACCTCAAGTGGGGGAAGGAGACAAGGGACTGTTTGACCAAGGGCATCCATTCCCTGGGTGAGGCTCCGCCCTCGTCATCTACTCACCTCATGTAGGATTTCAACGTATGAATTTGGCAGGGGACACACAGATATTCGGCCCATAGCACAAAGCCCCCAGCCTTGCTCCCGACCGAATTACCGCCTCTGAGCACTTTCTAGAGAGTCGGTCTGAGTCAGCGCTGTCTGGCTAGCCCAGTAATCTGAGCACTGAGACAACAGAGCCCCTCATGCTAGCCTCTCTTGCTCTGTCACGTCTCAGGGAAGACGAATGAAGACAGTTTGGAGTCAGAGATATCTGGATCCTCTCTGCCACTAATTGACTTTGTGACCCTAACCACATCTCCCCCACCTCACTGATGCTCAGTTTCCTCCTCAGTGAAATGGGCAGATGATATTGTCCTCCCAGGATCGATGGGAGGGTTATAAGCAAGCAGGAAAAGTTGTTGCTAGCACGAACGAGCAGTCAGGGAAGTTTCGTTTGTCCACTTCTCTCGAAAAGACACCGCGCAGAAGCCGACTGACCTTCTCTTTCACATATTCAGACTTCGCATGACTTGAACGTACATACCTCGTGTGTCTACTTTCGTAAACCACCGACACATATGCTAAATGCGGGTTTTCCCCCTCCTTCTCCTAACTCACATTTATTGAGCCCTTACTGGGAATAGACACCGTTCTAATCAATCAACATAGATTAATTAACTCGACCCTCTGAGGAAGGCACCACCATATTCATTGAATCTGAGATGCCGTTAATAAGACACACAACACTTTTATGTCTGGCTTTACTGTGACATCAATTGCATATCCCAATTTCAAGGATAGTGGAAAGTGTATCTTCGGATCAATGAAATAGATCAATAAGACATTCTACCCTCATTTTATAGATGAGGATAGCGGAGATCATGGAGGTCAAGCATCTTATCCAAATTCGTGGAACTAGAGTTTGAGAGAAGATTTGAACCCAGGCAATCTGACTTCAAAGCCCACACTTTTAATTACCTCACCGAACTGCCTCCCTCCCTCCTCTAATGAATGAATATTTCAGCCATCTCCTATCCAGAGTGAATTACATGCCCTTTGGGGTTCAGGTGGTCACTTGACTTTGTTCAGCTTTGAAGGGAGGGAAAGAAAGTCAAGAATAAAGACGAAACCCTGGAAACACATTGTCAAAAATTGTGTCTAATACATGAGCTCTCATTTGACATCTTATGATACTGTTTGGCTCTTTGAAAGCCAAATGCCTTTTAATATGTAGGTGGATTGTTTGACTTTTGCACATTCAACTTTTGTGTGTGAGCTCAAGGGACGTTATGTATAAAAGCTGGCATCTTGGTGTACTGTTTGCAAAAATTCCTCCCAATTCTCGACTCCTGCCTGTATTCACACGCTTTGCAACGAGATGGTGCAGCCTCTCCGATCAAGGAATGGAGTCTGTTTCCATATCTTGTAAATCTGGGCCGGTCTTGTGCTTTGCTTTAGTCAATAGAATATGATAGAAGGGATGGTCTGACAGTTCTGATTCAAGAGCTCAAGAGGTCGCCCGAGATTTGGCCCTGGCCGCGAGAAAAATCCAGGGTAGCCTGCTGGAGAGCGAAACACTACATGGAACGGAGCCAACCCATCTCAACCGATGCCTTCCTAGATTAACCAGCCCCCGACTCACCTGCTAGTGACTGCACACTCTCGAACAAGCCCAGATGAAATCCCACCAGCCTGGCACAGGAAACCCGAGTCCAGCCCAGATGGGCGGAACCTCCCAACCGATCCATAGACTCCTGAAGGGGAAAAAATGGTCCTTGTTCCAAGTCACTATGTCTTTAGACTATTTGTTATACGGCAATAGCTAGCTGATGCAGCTTCTGTCGTAGAGCTTTGCCAACCGAACAAAATGATGGGATAACTCTTGGCCAAGGTAGAAAATTCCTGGGTGACCATTCACTCTGGAAGGATGCTTTATGTTCGCTTTTGCGCTGGAAACTTCCCCGTTGAAACAACTCCATTTTCTGTATATCCAGTTGCCATAGTAACCTGATACTTTTTGTTCTCTGATCTGGTCTTCCTGATCATATCACTTTGCAGTTAGTCAACATGATGTTGGAACCTTGGTTGTTATGGTAACCTGGGACCATTTTTTTTAATGTATTCCATTGACATTGTTTTGGAGGAGACCTGAGATTTAGTCTTGTACTCATGTGGAGATACTTGTGGTGCAAGGCAGAAAGCATTTCAGGAAACGCTCCTCTGGGGAGAAATTCTTCATTAAAGCTTCCTTCCAGAAGCCCCAGACATTCTGTGCTTTTATGGATTTTTTCCTATTTAAATGCCTCTTAGAATTTTGGTGAATTGCAAAGTATGTTTTAAAAAAGTCCTAAAAGAGCCCGAATTGCAAATAGAAAACATGTGTAGCTGGATTGTCATTAATTATGCATGAAGCCCCATAGGGGCCCCCCAGCACAGAGCTCCACAAACCCCAGAGATGAAATTCTCTGTGATCTGAAGAGGAGGCCCGCGAAACACGTGAAGGAAGGGTCAGTGGGGGTAGATGAGGGACGAGGGAGGTGGGAGTCGGGCTTGGAAGGCCACAAGGAAGGGACTGTGGGAGAGAGAAGTTGAGGGCGTCCCCCTTGAGGTCCCAAGCGCTGTTGTAGGAGCGAAGAGGGGAGGACAGGAGTCAGGGACTGAGACATCTACATCCAGAGCAGACTGCAGAGCAAAAAGAAAACATTCCTGTGCTGAGTGAGAGGCATCATTTCTGAGAAGCTCAGGGCCCTTACTGTGTTGGAAGCATTTGCTTTATTTTAAAAAATTCATGAAATGCCCGAATGGTTATAAAACGGTCGTATGTATCAAATGTTTGCATTTAATGCTCTTACTAATAAAAATATGATGCAATATAGTTATGCCTGTCACCAGGTAATTAGAGGATTTATTTTAATATCTATTCATTAGTAGAACACCAGAGACCAGTCACAAGACTCAGGTTTGAAGCTAGGGTGCTGGCTGGGGCCAGGACCAGGGTGAAGAAAGCGAGGCCACCAGGGTGCCCAGTTTACGGGGCCCTCGCTCTCAACCCTTCGGTCGTGGGCCTGATCCTGGACTTTGCTCACTCCTGACCTTGCTCTCCTGCAGTGTACTTTTTTGTCTTTCATTCATGTTAGCATGTCATGATTTGGAACATTAATCGGAAGTCTCCAATTGAGGCTGATTGGAATTGCACGACTTGGGCCAATTGCGTGTCCCCCCTCCTCCTCCAGTGGTCCTCACCTTTGCTGTCTTTTGGTTCTGATGTCAATGAAGGAAGGACCATCGAACATGGAGGGCAGAATTGTTTGGCAAAGTCAGCAAAGAGTAATATAGAAACTTCGGCACCAGAAGGTTTGGGTTCTGGGCCCAGATGGGCCACTCACTTATTGCATGACCTTGAGCAGGTGGCTTTCCTTTCTGGGCCTCTGTTCTCTGCTCTCAGAAAATATTTGCATGAACTATTTCTCAGGGGCATTCTGACTCAGACTGCCTAGGTTTCCAGACGAGGGGGGTGATAGCTTTTGGAAGAGCAGGGCGATCTGAAGGAGAGATATTCCATTGTCTTCCTGCCATCTGGAATCCTGTACTCTGGCTGATGAGCTGGAGGTACCCTTGGCATAGGATGTGGGGCATCAGAGTGGATGCCCGACACCAGGCCAGGGGTCTCTAGAGCCCCCTGATACAGTTGGAAAGAATATTTGTGTGATGATGGTCTCAATCTTCAAAATCAAATATGGCGCCCAAGAGAGTAAATTCTATTCTCGTACATGAGAGGCTGTATATAGCACACTGGCTGAGAGCACATGTATGAAATGGATCAAAAGAGCACCACTTATGTCACAGGCTTCAGTGAGTTAATACGTGCAAAGACTTAGGACGGTGTCCAGCACATCGTGAGGAAGTTTGTACTGTTTTGTCCATGTGTTTATTCAACAGGCATTTATCGAGCACCCTTTCCATGACAGATACACGCTGAGCTCATTATGTGCGCCATTTTCTTTCGTTTGCATAGCAGCCTCTAGAAAGAGTGCGTGCAGTTCCAGTCTACAGGGCGATGAGGTTCTGACACCAACACTGAGGGTGAAATACTGTTTCCAGTCTCTGATTCCTTGATTTTCCCTACCTCCAGGGTTATCCCGGGACTGAACAAGACAAAGCAGACCGACTTCTGTCATAAGCTCTGATGCACTACCTGGATATTGTAATGAAAGTGATAGAAATCGGTGGACAAGCTCGTGTTTGCACCACCCGTAACTTGCATTATTTCCCGTGTTGATTACCTTCACCAGATGTTTAGCTAATCCCCTCTCAGACTTCCAGGTTCCAAACTAAAAAGCCCTTCACTTTCCACAGTGCCCCCTTTCCCCCTCCCCCATCATTCCTCTGGACCATTCAGAGGCAGCAATCTTGTGGCTTCCCCACATCTTCCAGAAGTTCTTTCGCACCCAAAATGAACATCTTACGATCTGACATCAGGTCTGGTGGTTTGACCACTTTTGTGGCTGGAACGGCTTCATACATTTCCAGCCTTCTTTGCAGCTAGGTAGGGACCTTGCATGGTTTTCTGAACGGGGAGATGTAAATAGACATCGGTTGGGGGACAGTTTGGAAAATGCTTTGATTTCTCCATAAAGAGGATGGTTAGCGCTGGGGCCGCCTCCTTCCTTCTTCCTACCTTGAATATTGACGCCTGGAGCTGAGACAGCCCATGATTGAGCAGCAAAGGCAAAAGCCAGTAGGCAGACTATGCTGGAAGGGAAGGTAGGAAAGAAGGAAGACCCCTCAAAGACACTGTTTATCAGCTGAATAGCCTTTACAAATGATTAACATACAAATTCTTGCACTGTGGCACCAGGGAAAAGCCTTTAATGTTCAGATGTGGCACACAACACAATTCGTGATCTGGACATTCTTTGTCAAAAAAAATATTTTTAGGGGCGCCTGGGTGGCTCAGTCGGTTGAGCATCCAACTTCGGCTCAGGTCACGATCTTGCGGTTCGTGGGTTCGAGCCCCGCGTCGGGCTCTGTGCTTACTGCTCAGAACCTGGAGCCTGCTTTGGCTTCGTGTCTCCCTCTCTCTCTCTCTGTCCCTCCCCTGCTCATGCTCTGTCTCTCTCAGTCTCTCAATAATAAATGAATGTTAAAAAAAAAAAAAAACCTAACAACAACAACAAAAGAATGTTCTCTCCTGCCCACTGTTCCTCAACCATCATGTTCCCTGTATGTGTTAGGATTGTCCTGACTCTGACCTTCAAGTAAGCTGGCTTTGCCTAGCTAACTTTTACCTTAAAACTCAAAAGGAGTGACATGAAGTCCAAGAAACTTCTCTGGACCATCGTTTTTTTTCCCAACTCTCTCCCTCCCATTATGGCTCGCAGACTTCCTAGGTGGGCGTGTGGGAGCTGTTCATCCCTGCCCCGGTGCAGAGGACACCCTATTTAATCACTGACACGTTGTCTCCCTTTTATTAAATAGTCATTACCTGAGGATAGGGACGACAGTGTATTTCTAGCACTCGGCACGGTGCCCGGTCAATAACAGATACGCCACGAAGGTTTACGAAAAGAATGAATAACTCAGTGTTTTCTGTGGGAGCGTGTTACTACCACTTACGAATCACTGAAGGGGGCAGCATCCCAGGATGGGGTCTCATGCAGTTTTGTACAAATAGTCTGTAGACCTTTGGGAACGTGGCAGTAAGCTAGCCTGAAGGGCTCGGAAAACAGTAGAGCATGAACCTGAGCATGAATCGGTTGGGATAGGAGTATGGTAGGATTTCGCTTTTCTTAAACACATTGCCTAATACATTTCCACAGGGGATCCCCGTGCTGTCTCACACACCCCAATTATTCATCCGTGCCAGCTTGATTTCTCACTGCAAGAAAGCATGTGTTATCTTCTCCAAGTTGGACATTTCCTGCTTTTAAAAATAAATTTTTAGTGCCTTAAACTTGGTTCATCCCAACACTCCTTCCTGTGATGTCTGTGGTGCTTATATCGTCATCTAGAAATTTAGTAGTTTACCCCCAGCCTTTATTTTGGAGTATGAGCCATTTCGTCACCAATGACAAAAAAAAAAAAAAAAAAAAAAACACCCAAAAAACAAAAAACAAAAACAAAAACCCGACAACAAACCCTCTCTTCAATCTTCGCTGTCCATTTTATGGATCTACTCTGTAGTACCTTCTTCAAATTCTTGGCTGTATTGAAGGCTGTAGTTTGAGCCTGCCGTCTCTGTTAGAGCACAAAAATATGTGCAGACTGAGGACAGGGACCAGAGACCGGTGCAACGTGCCTGTAGCTGCGTGGGTTTAGTAGGCGGGGAGACAGGCGTCCCAGGAATTCAGTAGGTACAGGATCTTTGGCTCTACGTGGTTAAAGCAGTGGCTCCGAGTGGTGCTGAGCTGGACTTACTGTACCTGAAAAAAATGCCATTCAGCTAGGCTGAAGATGTGGGACCGGTGGACGTGCTAGATTGGCAAGAAATATCTCTGGCTTTAGTTCTTTGGACCAGTGGGACGGCCACAGTGAAGGCAGTGCGTCTGGGAGGAGTTGCCCCCACGTGTGAGCGTGGCAAGGAATGAAGGGGTAGGAGCCTAGGAAGCATAGTGATTTTTAAAAATGGCATTTAGGGGCGCCTGGCTGGCTTCGGTCGGTTAAGTGTCCGACTCTTGGTTTTGGCTCAGGTCATGATCTCACACACAGTTCATGGGTTCGAGCCCCGCGTCGGGTGCTGTGCTGACAGTGCAGAACCTGCTTGGGATTCTCTCTCTCACTGTCTGTCTGTCTGTCTGTCTGTTTCTCTCTCCCCCTTTCTCTCAAAATCAATAAATAAACCAAAAATAATGAAGATAAAAAATGGCCTTTGGAGTTAAATATTCTTCTTCTTCTTCTTCTTCTTCTTCTTGCTTACTAGGTGTTTGTAAAACTTCTCTCCAAGCAAAATTTCTTCATGTCTGAAATGGGAGTAATAGTAGGATGTTCCACATGCGATGCTGTGAGGAATAAGTGAAATGACAAGAAAGTACCTCAGTCATGGCGGCTGTTGTTATGGGAGTGTGACCTTGGCAGGGGGCAGGGGTAGTAGCTGTAGGCTCATAGAATCAGAACTCTGCACTCCTTAGAAATTCTTCAGGATGGGGGCGCCTGGGTGGCGCAGTCGGTTAGGCGTCCGACTTCAGCCAGGTCACGATCTCGCGGTCCGGGAGTTCGAGCCCCGCGTCGGGCTCTGGGCTGATGGCTCAGAGCCTGGAGCCTGTTTCCGATTCTGTGTCTTCCTCTCTCTCTGCCCCTCCCCCGTTCATGCTCTGTCTCTCTCTGTCCCAAAAATAAATAAACGTTGAAAAAAAAAAATTAAAAAAAAAAAAAAAGAAATTCTTCAGGATGGTTATGAATTTTTGTACACTTGGTTCCCATCACTCTGGCCACTTTGTGGTCCCAAACCACGCCCTCCCCCACCACCCCACACCCCCCACCCGCCTCCTTTCTTCATCGCCACCACAAAGTAGAGTTTACTTCAGGGTCTTTGCATTATCCTTCCCTCTTCTGGGGATACTCTTTTCCAGGTGTTGCAGCTAGCCCTTGCTGCGTAACAAACCGTCCCGAAACGTGATGCCTCAGAACAGCACCGATTTGTCATTTTCCCAGTTTCCGTGCACGACACCCCTGTGCCCTTCTGCTGCCCTGCTCGCCCGGGATCATTCACACGGCTGCGGCTCTCCGAGTGACGACGGTGACCTCGCTTGCTTGTGCAGCCACCTCTGTGGCTGTTCACCAGGGCACCTCAGCCTCTCGGAGGCTAGACTGGGTTTCTTTGCATCATGTGGGCTCAGGGTTCCAAGAGGGTGAAGAAAGCCTGGCTCGTGAGTATCAATCGGCTGGGACCTCCAGGTTCAAGGAGGTGCGTCTGGAGCAACGGCACCCTTTATTTGTGTGTGTTTGCTTGTCTGCCTCCCTCGTTGGAAGGTCAGCTCCGCGACAGCAGGGGCTTCCTGGTTTCGTTCACTGCTGCTTGCCCAGCACCCGGGCCGGGGTGCATTCCAGGGACTCCGCGAGCATTGGTTGCACGCGTGCGTTGAGTTCATTCAGGTGACACTTGTGTGAATGTAGTTACAGGAATGCTTTTCCCAAGCACGGTCAACGAGCCTCAGTAATACACAGTGGTGTCATTTGGGGTGGGGCAAGGTCGCAGGAATAACAGGCGACTGCATCTCCCTCGCGAAAGTCGTCCGTGCTTTAATTCTTTTGAACGGACCCGTGCACATGGCCCAAATCCTAGAAATGTGTATTTATCCTTTGGTGGCAGCGGGTTCCGTGCGTCTTATTAGAACGGATTGACTGCTTGGGTTTAGCACTGCGCGAAAAGAATCAGGCTTTGGAGGGATTAAAATTATTTTCGGCATTAAATGCGATGTATCTGAGCCCAGGCATCTAGTCTTGAATATAGATCCCCAGACCAGAAAGATTATAAGACCTTAAATCTATGTAAATTCAAACGATTAATTTATGTTTGAACAAATTCAACAAGAGATTTGACTTGGGGGCTCACAGACAAATAGATTTGGGTTGGGGAAAAACGCGTCCCGCGGTCTTTAACCACGATGCTGTATTCCCCTTGAAGATTGCGCGGCTGAGTGAATCTCTAACAGGTCACAGTCGAGAGCCCAAGCAATTATGCCAGAATGTGTTAATAATAAAACAGGGGAAATGACTGTGTTTGTCTTGTATAAGGATGAGAGGAGCAGCTGTTGGTACCAATTCGGAAAAATGATAGGGAAACAGGCAAGCTCTTGTTGCTTGGGGTGCGGGGCGGGATGAAACACGGGGGCTCTCCCCAGGAGCTTCTCAGCCCTGACGTGCTCTCGGGAGCCCTGTGGGTGACCGGGACTGTGGGCGCCACCGTTCACATTTCACTCGGTGGCTGTGGCTGGCCGGGACGGTTAACAAAGGCTGCCTCGAGCAGGCATCTGGGAAGCCCGAGACATAATAAAACGAGCTGCCTCCACGCGGTAATCGACAGATGTGACTGAAGGAATAAACAGAATAATCTGGACTTACAGAAGCCACAGGGGGCTTTTGGCAACATGCAAATTCACAAACTTATCAAATGTATCCTTTGAAAATGAAGAGCTCTTTTGAAGCTGGCAGGCAAGCGAAAGGAATCAAGCCTGTCCTCCTGGATACATATGGGAGGAGACGCCAGCAGGGTGGAAAACCTGTAGCTTCCATAGGTCTGGTGTTCGCAGAGGGAATATTAATGACACCAGGAGACAGCCGGCGAGCTCTTACTATGTGTCAGGTACTTTCTGTATGTCAGGCCGTTTATACATCAAGGTTACCTTGATACGATAAGGTGCTATTGTGCCCGTTATACAGATGAGGACGCTGAGGCTCCGAGCGGTTACGTAACTGCCCACCGTCACCGGTGGCGGAGCTGGGATTTGGACCCAGGCCGGCTCATCTCGTTCCAGAACCTCCCCTGCAGTAGAACGGTTCCCTCAGATGGAAAGAAGGGGGCTGTACCTCACTCTGCTACTCGCCTCTGCTCCGAACTCCATCTCGGACACCAGGCACATGGGCTTTAGCGCAGGGGCTGGCGGATTGGAGATGGCCAAAGGTGACGGCGACAGTAATGGGGTTTGCTGCTTTCTGAGCACGTCGTGTCGGGCGGGTTTGCGGGAGTCGATATTCATTCACTATCTCGTTTAATCTTCGCTAATAACGCTACTCCCTAAACAAAGGTCCTACCGATTTTAAAGATGAGGCCACCGAGGCACAGAGAATTCAAGGACCTTGTGAGAAAAATGGCAGAAGGGAAATTTGGATTTATCTGCACGGCAGCTTAACTGCTGTGCTGTCTCTTCTGGAATGTCCCGCGTCGTTGGCTCCACCACCACCCGGACGGCTTCCGTCCACCGTGGCCGGCGCTGGGCTCGAGGAACCAGGGCAGAATAGCTCTTTCCTTCCTTCCCGCTCTCACCAACCACCATGTTCCAGAGACACAGCTTTCTCTACTTTTCTGCCAGGAACTGGGAACACCAAAAAACCAAACTTCATCCCCACCCTCAAGTATTGATTGAACCTTCTCTACCTGCCCACTTGTGGCACGAATGAACGGATGAATGAATGAATGCATGAATGAGTGCATACCTAACGGAAGTCCGAGGACAGAAAGAGCACAGACAGCAGAGTTTTAGGAACCTGCCTTAAGTTGGTTTCCCCTGGGAGGAGCCCTGAGTCAGTGACGGGATGACAGGCGGCTCATCTAGGCGCTCATCCCCGGGAACCCCAGTAGAGGCGTAGAACCAAGAACAGAAGGAGGCAAATAGCAAAAAGCAGGATGCCATGCGGGTGAAGGAGGCACAGTCCCACGGAGAAACTCGGGGTCGCCACGGTGGGGGAATATCTCGGGGCTTCTCCAATCAAGGGATGAGAGAGAGCTGGGGTACGTACTCCCTTGTGTTCATCAGCCGCTGATAGCCGGCCGCTCCTGGGGGTGGGGTGTTAACTCTAAGCCACTTTCACCCTGCGTCAGCACGGGCCAGCTGGGCTCCAGCAGTCAGAGCGACACCTCGAGCAAAGAGTCACAGGCGCTGGCAGCCTCAGGCTGTCACGTTGGCGTTCCCGGGCACAGTGTGATGAAGGGGTACAGGTGGTGCATGTGCAATGCAGCCTTGCTGTTCAAAGTGTGTCCCTGGACCAGCGCCTGTTAGCATCACCTGAGAACTTACTGGAAATGCACGATCTCGGGCACCGTCCTGTCCCCACTGAGTCAAACTCTGATTTTCAAATATCCCAGGAAGGCGGGGCGGGCGCCTGGGTGGTTCAGTCAGTTCAGCGTCCAACTTCAGCTCAGGTCGCGATCTCACGGTGCGTGGGTTCGAGCCCCGCATCCGGCTCTGTGCTCAGAGCCCCGGCGGCTGCTTCGGATTCCGTGTCTCCCTCTCTCTCTGCCCCTCCCCCTGCTTGTGCCCTCTCTCTCTCTCTCTCTCTCTCTCCAAAATGAAAAAAAAAATTTTTGGTGTCTCTAGGTAATAAAGACATACATCCAAGTTTGAGAAGCCCTGGACTATATCGCATTTTTGGCCAAATATAGTCATTCGTTCAACGGGCATTTTTGGAGACTCTCAAAGGTGCCAGGTGCCCTGCTGGAGACTGAGGAGTCAGGGGATGGAGAAATTCCAGATGGGGCCCTTGAGGAGTTTTTGAGGCATTTTAAACAGTATGCAAGAGGTCTATTGATAAGGCAGAGAGACACCGTCTTGGAGGTCCTCTCCGGGGCACACAGCTGTGCTCAGCTTATGTGAGAGGAGGTGTCTAAGCTGAATCCGTAGGGTCAAGAGGACTTACCCAGGTGGAGAAACCAGAAGAATGTCTGGGGACGAGGAAATAGTACGTATCAAGCGTTGGAGGCCAGAAAGAGAGCCCCAGGCCTTTTTGGAACTTCAGTAGAGGCAGTCGCCACTTAATTCGGGCGTCGTATTCTTTGAGATGGGAGGGAGGTTCGGAACTAAGTGGTGTTGCAGAGCATCTAGAAAGCATAGCGTTTATGGAGATGCGTTCTGGGCGTCTGATTCTGTCCATCACTTTGATGCTCCCTCAACGTTCTCTAAACCTCAACCTTGACATGACTACCGCTGTTCGTTTTCACGTTGTCACCCTCCCCGGGGTGCAGCGATGGCTGTGGGGCCGTCCAGCAGCAGTCCCTGATGGCTTGCTAACCTTCACCCCCTGTTTCTTCAACTGCTGTCTTCGAGGCGTCTCAACTCTGTACCCTTCCCTTCCCGAGATGCTCTCTTGTCCGGCCCTGAGGATCGTGTTCACCCCTTTGGTTAAGGGAATGATCGGATGGACTGGGTTTTTGGTTCACTGGTTTTAACCGAGCCCCACTGTCGGTTTGAACTTGGGCACGTACGTTGCCTAACCTTTCTGTGCAACCGTCCCACCGTTGGAAAAGAACGCTATGGCAGATGTCACTGACGCTCACCCATCATTTCTGGCCCCCTCGAGGTTAGGCACGGCCCCGCGACCTGTTCGGACCGAAGAAAAATGGCACGCGCCCGTTCTGTGCAGAAGATGTTAGCAACCAGTGTGCGATTCTCCGTCCTCCCCTCTCTCCTGTGGCAGTCACGCGGGGGCTTCATGTGGAAAAGAGTGGCTTCATTAGACAGTGGACTGTCCCCCGGGGTCCTACGTGCTGACTTCACGGAGCAACTGATGCCCATGCCCTCCTTGGTGGCCAGTTGTATCGCACATGCTACATGAGTAATAAATAAACCTTGTTTGTTTGGTTTTTTAATTTTTTTAATTTACATTTTTTTTATTTTTCAGAAACAGTGAGACAGAGCATGAGTGGGGGAGGGGCAGAGAGAGAGAAGGAGACACAGGATCGGAAGTAGGCTCCAGGCTCTGAGCAAGCTGTCAGCACAGAGCCCGGCGCGGGTGCTCGAACCCACGAACCGCGAGATCATGACCTGAGCCGAAGTTGGACACTCAACCGACTGAGCCACCCAGGCGCCCAAACCTTGTTCGTTTTAAGACACTGAGCTATGGGGCCTGGTTGTCACTAAAGCACAAGCTCACCCATCCTGATACAGGCACCCACCAGAAGGGTTTATTGTGAGGCTTTCACGTCATAAGCCTTCATGCAGTGCCTGGCACAAAGAAAATGCTCAATTAACGGAAGCGACTCTTAATGGTGTTCAAGGCCAAGGGGAGGTGACATAGATTCAGTGACACTCGGCCTCGTCTCCTTCTGTTCCCTCGCCTGACATAATGGGCTGCTTCTCCTCTGCCCTCTGACTGCACATTCTGCCCACCTCTGCAACACATAGAGTTGCAGCAGTTTATTTCTTAGGCTCTCTCCCACACCAGCTCTTAGAGTCGCCAGCACTGGAGTGGAGTCTATTATTTCTGCCATGCCTTCCCCGCATCTCGGGGTAGGGCACGGCACTCGAATGGGTGTTTGGAAAAACATCTTGTACGCGGCAGGATCGGCTGCGTCAGTTGGACTATTTCTGTAGCTGGTGCGGCTGCCGTGAGCCGGCACCTGTCTCCCCTGCTTCAAGCCTGTTTTTCTTTCCGTTAGTCAATTCCACCAGCTACGTCTCGAGCACTGAGCGCTCGGTGCTGTCTAGACCAGAGGTCAGCAGACCTTTTCCCTAAAGGGCCAGGTCGTAAGTTCTCTGTCCTACTACTCAGCCCTGCTTCCGTGAAGTGAAACTGGCCAGAGACGACACACGTGGATGGATGTTGTTCGGCTGCAAAAAAAAAAAAAAAAAAAGCTGTCTTTAGGAAAGCAGGAGATGGGCCGCATTTGGCCTGTGGACAGTCCTTGACTGATCTCTGATCTAAACCGATGGGGGCTTACACTCTTATATTCTGGTGCAGCGAAGGGTTTTAAAAAAAAAAAAAAAAAAAAAAAACCAGCAAAGAGTTGGGACGCCTGGGTGGTTCAGTCGGTTGAGCGTCAGACTTTGGCTCAGGCCATCATCTCACGGTTCGGGAGTTCGAGCCCTGTGTCGGCTGGCTGCTGTCAACGCAGAGCCCGGTTCAAATCTTCTGGTCCCCCGCCCCGCCCCCCCACTCTCTGCCGCTTCCCCACTTGTGCTCCCTCAAAAATAAAAGAGAACATGAAAATCAATTTTTTAAACCAGTGAAGAGTTAAATAAAGGCAGTAATTTCATTGTAACAGGTGCCCCGAATGAGAAACAACAGAAGAATTTGATGGTTGGTGGGGTGGGGGGTGGTTCTAGGGCTAGGTTATTTGGACTGGGAAGTCAGGATGGCCTCTCCAAGGGAGATAACCTGTGAAATAAACTTGAAACAGACTTGTGGGTTTGGGGAGGGAAGGAGGATTACAGAATTATAGAGGAGTGGCAAGTGCAAAGGTCCTGTGACAGCAATGGGCAGAGACAGGAACAGAAAGAGGATCAGTAGCTCTTGATGAGACGGCCTCCCTGGCAAATTGGACTTTGTCCTGATGGGCTAATTTCCCTGGCTTTGGCTTTATTCCTTTGTTCCTGGCCGGATCCCCGTGGGCTAGCTTCTATAATGCCTGCCCCTCCTAAGCATTTCCTTCTTTCAGATGTCTGTGAGTGGTTCTTATACCTCCCCTTGGGCTCTGCTTATCCACACTAAACAGACCTAATTTGCTTAATCCCTTCCTGATATTTCAGTGCCCCCAGCCATGTGCTTTCTGCGAGACTGAGACTTTCGAGGCTTTGTCCTTCTCCAGCACCAGGACCCCTCAGAAGTAGCCTCTCCCCTAGAACTCGCTTTCCCTAGCCCTTTTTCTTCCTGCTTCTGTTTCTGAAGTCAAGCCTCCTCAAAGCTCCCAGCCCAGCTAACGTCCTGTTTCTTTTTCCCGCACGATTGTAGGGCTTGAAGCATTCAATGCTCCCCCCTCTAAAGAGTGATCGTGAGTCCATCATGCCTTTGTCTTCCGAGATCTTTACTCTGCCCACCGGAGGGCTGGAGTTTGGGAGAGTTTCCTTTGCACTTTAGAAATCCCCTGAGCGCTGGTTGCTGATGATTTTGGGAGCCCCCCCCCCCGGCTTCGCACCCGGGTCCGGCCTTGGCATGTTGCTCTCATCCACCCGTGGCTCGCCCAGGGGGACGCAGCACGTGGCCTTCCTGCTAGGACTCTCTGATGGACTGTGTCTCTGGGGGCTTGTCTCTCATCCAGCGTCCTGGAGCCTCTCAGGAGGGAGCTCGGTGGGGGGAGGGGTGGGGGGGGTGAACTGAGGCTGGGGCTTTGGTTCACAAAACTTAGGCTCAGATTCGGACTCCTCCCAAGCCACCCTGTAGTTTGGGGCAAGGTAGCTCACAGGATTGTGTGGAGACTTAGTGACATAGCACAGGTGAAAATGAATTCTTTCAGGGGTACCTGGGCGGCTCAGCCAACCGGCGTCCGACTCTTGATTCCGGCCCAGGGCGTGATCCCAGGGTTAACGGGATCGGGCTCCACATCCGGCTCTGTGCTGAGCATGCAGCCAGCTTAAGATTCTCTCTCTGCCTCTGCCCCTCTCCCCTGCTTGTGCTCTTTCCCTCTCAAAAAAATCATGTATTCATTCGACGCATATTTATTGAGTATATAATATGTGCCAGGCTCTGTATAGGGACCCAGGGATCCAGCAGGTGCCCAGTGATAACTCCACACCGCTGAACTATGTGGGCATAGCCGCTGTCTTTCTGAAGCCTACACTCTCGGCAGAAAGAATACCAATAACCTGCCATCTCTTGGCCGTTAATTTAACCAGGCATGGCGCTCATACGTGAACGGCCGTGTGAGTCCTAGCCTATCCATCTGAAGCCTGAAGTTGCATGGGTCCGCGGAACTTGCCTGAGAAGACAGATAACAGGAGCACACTTAGGAGTTGAGTCGGGGCCCCTCTGTCTCGTCTCTCGAACCAGTGCCCTTGACCGAAGCGCTCTGCTCCTCCATTCAGGTGCAAAGAACAGGCAGCATTGCCAGCTGCTGCAGTCTCTAGCTTTGTCCAGTTGGGAAGGTGGTTGATTCCCATGAGAACCTGGGGAGATGCGGTTTGCATAGCCGCACGATGCCTTCGCTGTAGTTGGCCTTGCCCTCCTGGGGTTGGGACGGAGTCTTTTTTGAGGGATTCTTAGAATGGGCAGTTCAGGGCTTTTTAGTTCATGTTCCAGACACTTTTCTTTTGTTTCCAGAAAGTCACTTACACCATGTACGAAAAGATGCTTGCGGGGGGCGCCTGGGTGGCGCAGTCGGTTGAGCGGCCGACTTCAGCCAGGTCACGATCTCGCGGTCCGTGAGTTCGAGCCCCGCGTCGGGCTCTGGGCCGATGGCTCGGAGCCTGGAGCCTGTTTCCGATTCTGTGTCTCCCTTTCTCTCTGCCCCTCGCCCGTTCATGCTCTGTCTCTCTCTGTCCCAAAAATAAATAAATGTTGAAAAAAAAAATTTAAAAAAAAAAAAAGATGCTTGGGGCAACCTCAATGATAGATGCCATATAATTACATAATATCTAATGTTACATATCAACCATAAAGACATCTATTAAAATTCTACAGAATATCACAGAGGCCTCTAAAGGCCACGTAAATATCCTTAGTCTTACTCCCCCAAAAGGTACACTTTATGGATGTATTTATTTTATTTTATTTTATTTTTTCTCAACGTTTTTATTTATTTTTGGGACAGAGAGAGACAGAGCATGAACGGGGGAGGGGCAGAGAGAGAGGGAGACACAGAATCGGAAACAGGCTCCAGGCTCCGAGCCATCGGCCCAGAGCCCGACGCGGGGCTCGAACTCACGGACCGCGAGATCGTGACCTGGCTGAAGTCGGACGCTTAACCGACTGCGCCACCCAGGCACACCTATGTATTTAAAGACAAGTAAATGCTTTAACTGTGATTTGTAAACCCAACTTCAGCTCAGGTGTCCGTCTCGTGGTTTGTGGGTTCGAGCCCCGCATCGGGATCCATGCTGATGGGGGGGAGCCTGCTTGGGATTCTCTCTCTCTCCCTCTCTCTCTCTCTCTCTCCCTCTCTCTGCCCCTTCCCCTGGTCACACTCTCTCTCTTTCAAAATGAATAACTAAACTTAAAAAAAAAATAGCTGAGGTTCACACCTCTGCTTCGCCAACCACAAGCTTTATAGCCTCGTAGGTTGTCTCATGTCTCCGGCCCTCGATGTTCTCTGTAAAATGGGGAAGTAGCACAGACAGGGCATGAGCGGTGGATGGAGGTTATGTGAGAGGTGTCTCGAACGCTCACCCTCCGAGAGATCGCATTGTGTGAGCGCGCTGGAGAGGGGCAGAGAGAGAGAATCCCAAGGAGGCTCTGAGCCATCAGCAGAGAGACTGATAACGGGACTCGAACTCACGAACCGATGAGATCATGACCTGAGCTGAAATCAAGAGCCGGACGCTTAACCGACTGAGCCCCCCAGGCCCCCACCCTCTGCATTTTCTGATCAGCTGACCCCGATTTCGTTGGCCCCCTGGCATCTAATGTATTGGTCCGGATACAGGGCAGACTCTGCCTGAGTGGTCCCCTTTCTTCCTTTGTCCCCTTCCCACCTCCCCGCTGTCACTGTGAAGGGAACGATTTCTTCCTCCAGACCACCTCGCGTGGGCAGGTTTGTCTTTTTTTTTTTTCCTAGCCTTTAATGTGGATCGTGCTGGTGAATTGTTCTTTCAACACTTTGGGGGTTCCGGCTTCCACATCTGTTTATTCTGTGACCCCTGGAAGACCCGTGGTAATTAAGAGTGTGCCGGCATCCCTGTCACCAGGTCCTGATGGGGCCCGAGTTTATGTACTTTGACCATTCGAGTAAGCGGCCGGCACGCTGCTGGCCACGCAGAGGGGGCACCTGTGCGTGGCTCTGATGTCTTTAGTTACAGTGAATAGGATTTCAATCGCCTCGACTTGGTTAGAGCAAGCCCCAGGCTGCACTGGAGAGTAAATAAAGAGCCGCCTGCTCGCCGGGGGCCTGTCTTTCCCATTAAAGGACGCTCTGGAACTGGGATTGGAGTTCTAGCAGACCAGGGCCTCCCAGCTGCCACCTGTCATTCTGTGCGCCAGCCCCAGCCCCTGGCTCCCTCGCTCCCCTGGCCCCAAAGCCACCGGAGGCCCCTCTGATTTAAACCCTTAGGTACCTCTCCGGTCTCTTCTCACCATCGCCACCACCCCGGGCCAAGCTGACGACATCCCTTGCTTGGATGATTGCAATAGCCTTGACCCCGCCTCCCCCCCCCCCCCCCCCCCCCCCGCCGGCCCTGCTTCTGCCCAAACCGTTCTCCCCACCATAGCCAGAGTGATGATTTAAAACCGCAAAATCATTTGCATTATGTTCCTCCCTTGCTCGTTGCTTAAAACCCTGCGATGCTTTCCTGTTTCTCTTCAGGTAAGGATGAAATCCTTCACCAGGGTGACTTCCTCCCAAGTCCTGGAAGCTTCAGCCCTGCCCTGTGCCCCCTGGCTGGGTCACATCCCTAAATTACAGGCTTTCCCTGTGCACTAAGCTCTGTCCCTGCTGCGCGTGTAACTATTGCAATTTAACATTCCTTTTACTCATTGGACTTCCGTGCCTCTCGCTCTCATTAGACTTCAAGCTCCATGAGGGCAGGACCCCATCCACTTTTGCTCATATTTTCCCTCCGTTGCCATCAGGGAAGACCCGCCCCGCAAAGAAGGCGGCGAGGAGTAATCTGAGTGTAGACGGGGAGACTGCATGGACCAGAGAGGGACAGCGTAGGACTCACAGCCCAGCAAATGGGGGGAGGAACATCAGTCTAGTTATGCCGGGCTCCCCTCCCTCCCAAGTCCCGTGGGCGATGTGATGGCCCAGATGGGTGCGGCCCATGCTGTCGCTCCTCTGAGGAACCCAGGCCCGAAGGCCCAGTGCCTTTAGAAGGAGGCATCAGTAAGGCTGCCCCCCCCCCCCCCCAGGGAATGAGCAGGTGCACGGTAGTCACACTGTGGTTGCCTTGACTACTAAGTCGCCTGGGTGGCTGGCTGTAGACAGGCCTGAGTAGTAACATCAGACAAGCCTTGTGGTTTGGGGCGCTCAGCAAGGACGAAGGTTACGTGGGCCCGTGGCGGACTGCCTCTCCCAGCACCTGCCATAGCACTCGGCACCTGTGTGGGGTGGCTAGGTGGCCCCACTGCGTGAACAGACCTTCCCCGGGTCGGCAGTGCCCAAGGCAGCTTGGGGTCTGTGACCCGGAGCCGATGACTTACCCCCTGCACGTCACAGCTTCTCATCCCTCGGGACGGTCGTTTGCATCCAGGTAAAGCGTGGTATGTGAGTGGTGGACTACGATTTAAGTGGGAGCAGTGGTAACGGCAGCAAACCGATGTCCGCCTCCCTGGGTTAGCGTGAGGGTAACCTGAGTTTGTCCCGTCGAGGGATGTCCCTCGAGTTTGTCCCTCGACGGGACAGACCCCGCTCCCAGCGCATAGTAGACGCTAAATAAAAGCTAGCTGGTCACGGTGGCCATGGCACGTGCTCGGCGATTGGCCGGCTGCCGCCGCTGGGTTGTGGCGGTGGCCGTGGAGCAGAGGTGCTCGGTTGGGAGGGTTGGCGGTCGACTGCGATGGTTTGGCTCGCCAGTGGCGGTTGCCGGTGCTCTGTGGTCACGGGTGACAGGCTGGGGTGGCTGCTTCCGGCGTTCTTCCAGGGGCAGCGGGCGGGGGGTGGAGCAAATGTGTGGCTATGGTGGCGGCTGGTTTCGCCTGAGCGGCTGTTGATACTGATGGGCTACGGGGGGGGGGGGGGGGGCAGTTGCAGTGATGGTGGATCACCGTGTGGATTATTCGCTTGTACGGGTCATTGGCTCATGGTGGTTGTCGGTGGGGCTCGCCCGGCTGTGGAAGTGACCGTCCGGTAGTGGGAGGTTGGCTGGGGAGGGGGAGGGGGAGGCTGAGGAGCTCCCACGGCTCTGATTCAAGGTACACTTCCCTCCAACCGTGTCCCCGTCCGTTGTGCTCTGTGATCGCACAGCGAGGAGCCCGTACCGCTGGGAGGTCGCACGTTGCGAACCAATACCTATGATCAGCAGCGTCAGCTCAGAAGGTAAACCACAGCTTGTTTGAACCGTCCTGGGCAGCGGAGCAAGCACCTCATGGCTCCTCCAATCGGGAATCGCTCGAGCCTCTCATTCCTCGTTTCAGCTGCTCCGGAGAAAGACCGCCTTTCTGCGTGGGGTCTCCACGAGGATCCCCCTGGTATCATTTTTCCTTGGGCCACATAAGCCGTGGATTAAGTCAAAGCATCTAAAATGATGCCCTGCAAATTCCACGCACGCCATGTCTTCTATCCTTTGTTGCCTGGCTGTGGGAGTGCGGCACGGTTCCTGCAGGCTTCGTGTCTGTGTGTGCACGGTGGGCGTGTGTGTGTACAATGCACGTGCGTGCAGACACATGCATGCACGCGCCCAGAGGCGGGAGTTTGGGTGAGCAGGTATAGCCCCGGGGGTCCCGGCCCCGCCGTTCTCCTGGAGAGCCTGTAGCCAGAACCCTCCACCCCCCGCCCCCCAGCATCTCCCAGAGAAGGTGCGTAGGAGGAAGCCACCTACAAACCCTGGAAATGAGAACGGGGCCGTGTGCATCTCTAGGCGGTGAAGGGTGGCCGCCGGAAGGTGGGAGGAAGGGCGGCTCCCAGCCTGTGGCAGCGGAGAACTGAGCAGGAAGGGGTCCTTTCCAGCCTGATTTCTGCAGTCTGTCATCAGGCTCCCTGGAGGAGGAGAGTTTCATGCAGGCGCCAGAGGTTAGGGTACGTGTGGGAAAAGAGATAAGACGCAGAGTGATGACGGCGGAGGGCATCTCAAGAGCAGACAGACAGACAAGGACGCTTGGGGGAAAGAAGAAAGGTTGCTCCCATGTGCCAGGTCCGCTGGCATTGACACACGTGTTTGTGTTTAATCCCGGAGACGGGCTTCCGGCTCCCCCTGGACCGGCCTTTCCCAGACCGCGTCCCTTGAGGCCAGTCGTTTTGTCCCTCTTGGCTTTAATTTCCACGTCTGCAAAACGGGAGCCCTCATGCTGTGAAACGGGACAGCACGCGCAGGGTTGTTAGGGTCCTGGCTCCCCCGCATCTTGGCCTGTGCGACCTCTGACAAGCCGCTTCACGTCTCTGAGCTTTCGTCTTCTCCTGTAGGCGAATAGCCCGACCCACCTCCTAGGGCCCTGTGAACCGGCCTTGAAGTTGTTTAGGGAACACTCGGCCCGGTAACCCGTAAACCTGGTAAACAGCAGGCTCGTAGTAAACAGAGGAACGTGGAAAGGGGGCATCTCATTTCTCTCGCAAATGACGTTGTCAAGAACCAACGAGATCCGGAGAGCTGAACTCACAAATGCAACTAGATTCATCCAGGTGACCTGAGAATCCTCCAGTGTCACCCGGGAGCCCTCCCCACGGAGACCCGGTGGGGCGGGCGGATGTAGAAAATGCGTACCACCACCCGAAGGGCGCACGCAATCATAAATAACCACAAGAGACTTGAATTTGGGATTGCTGGGCTTCCCACCACCGACAGAGAAGAATCGGTAAAACAGTTCTAGGCAGAAGTGGGAAGACGCCAGAGAGCGCTGGAAAGCCCTTCGCCTCCCTGGGCCCCTTCACCCTGGCCCTGAGAACCGTCAGAAGACGTGTGACGAGCCCGCGGTGGGGACGTGAAGTCAGCACATGGCGCTCACTGAGCACACAGACTCAACGTGACCCGTAAATTACCCATACAGCTCAGTCTGGGAGGTTTCGCTTATAGAACCCTGTAAAGTTTTTCTTGGGCCCACCAAAGGTGGGGGACCGCTAAGCTAGGCTAAAAGAAGGGAAAGCAGGGTCTCTATGCAGATGTGTGGACATTTCAACATCCCACCTTCTAGGTAATTAACCGATCCCTAATGAAGGAGACCAATGGATAGGAAATTAGGAAGCATTCTTCCATTATTTGTAATGTTTGCCTTGATTTATGGTAATAGTAAGCCTCCGTACCTTTGCTCCGTGCTGTCGGGTGCCTTGGTAGATGGATGAATCGACAGATATGCTGAAAGCACCCAACAGAGGATCTAGTGCGTAATAGATCTTCAGTGAATGTTTATTGCACATTAATTATGCCTGATCAGATCCACTTACACACGTTTTTTTCAAGAGGCAGAGAAGAACTTGGCCCGCTGTGTCCTGCCTTGTCAAAGTTGTATTATTATGGCCTGTCTTTCATGTCCTTGGCATTGTTTTTCTGATACTTGGATATACCGTGATGCCCAGCCCTCTTTCCACCTCTGATGCTGAGACCCTTCCCCTGCCCCCCCCCCACCCCCCAGCACAGGGCGAACTGAAGGAGGATACTATTGAACCACAGCTCTGGATACAGACAGAAAGTGTCCTGTCCTGGAGAGATGCCAAAATGAAGTTAGTAATGGAACATTCAGGTCGCCCTTCCAAAGGCTGGGAATCCCAGACACTAACCCTGCAATATCATGAATATGTAAGAAGGAAGGAGAGAAGAAATTGACATTCGTTAAGTGTCCATTGTGCACCAAAGACGTTACCCATAGAGAATTCAGACCAAAGACTCCACAGATGTAAGTGGGATTCAGGAAGCAACAATTTCAAGAATGCGTTTTTTCAACGAATATTTATCCAGTACCTGCCATGTAGCCAGTGCTGCTCTAGATGTGGGGATCCAGTCACGAACAGAGAGATGAAAACCCCTGCCCTCATGGGGTTTAAAGTCTCCTGCAGGATCGCCCTGTAAATTAGAAGTGATAGAGAAGTAAGAGGTCAGAGGTCTGGGATGAAATCTGGAAACGTGATTATTTTCATGCTCTGAGCATATCGTGTGGAGCAACCTGGGTCCCTTCAGAGGAGCCAGAATAGAGTGAGCCCAGGAAATGGTATTCTGGGACTTCCAGAGCTCTCCTCCTATTATTCAAGGGTCTGTCTTTTCCCTCCCTGACTCCGTCCATGGCCGCGTTTCCCTCGGCAGAAAATGCATGGCGGAGAACTGGTCATAACAGGGTTCCCCACAGGACAGTTCTCAGCTCTGGCTTACGTTGAGAGGCAGTGTGAATTTGATCAGGCAAGAATCATGAAAGTGTCACTAAGACACTTGCCACGGCTAAGCAATCTGGCTCCCGCTGCTTCAGGTCACCCCTGTCCCAGGGCCTCATATATCTGATGATTCATCACACCTGGCCAGATAGAGTCTCCAGGTCCTGTCTCTAGATCCTGCCACGGAAACATTGTCTTATTGGATCAGCCAAGGTTCTCCCGAGACAAAGAACCAATAAAAGATGGGGTGTGTATGTGTGTGTGTGTGTGCACGTGTGTAGAGAAACGGAGACAGAGACTGGGGGAGAGGATAGAAGAGGGAGGGAGGGAGAGAGAGAGAGCTATTTATTACCAGGCATTGGCTCATACCATCATAAAGGCTGAGAAGTCCAAAGATGTGCAGTCAGTAAGCTGCAAAGCCAGGAGAACCGATGATGTAAATTCCAGTCTGAGTCCAAATCTAAAGACAGAAGAAGACCAATGTTCCAGCATGAAGACGGTCAGGCAGAGAGAGAGAGAGAACTTTGTCACTTAGGTTTTTTGTCCTGTCCAGACCTCCAGGACGTTGAAGGCCGTCAAACACACCCTGTAGGGTAAAACAATCCGCTTTACTTAAATTTATTCAAATTGAATCTCATCCAGAAATGCCCTCAGAGACACACCCAGAAATCAAGTTTAAACAAATTCTCCGGGCAACCTGGGGCCCAGTCGGGTTGACACATGGAATTAAACATCACACATGTGGAGCTTGGGGATCTCTAAGATACGACATGAGATGGTCATTAGATGTTTATTGAGGATGGATGGATGGATGGATGGATGATCAGGACAGACACACGGAAGTTTGGGTGTGTGGATGATGACGGATCGACAGATGGACTGAATGATGGGTAAAGAAGAAAAGGTGCTGGGGCGCCTGGGTGGCGCCGTCGGTTAAGCGTCCGACTTCAGCCAGGTCACGATCTCGCGGTCCGTGAGTTCGAGCCTCGCGTCAGGCTCTGGGCTGATGGCTCAGAGCCTGGAGCCTGTTTCCGATTCTGTGTCTCCCTCTCTCTCTGCCCCTCCCCCGTTCATGCTCTGTCTCTCTCTGTCCCAAAAATAAATAAACGTTGAAAAAAAAAATTTAAGAAGAAAAGGTGCTGATAGCAGTTAAATAACTTGTCCCGGATCAAACATCTGGTATATGGCAGAGCTAGGATTTGAACCCAGGCGGTTGGGCTCCATCCCGGTACTCAGACCTTGAGATGAGCTGCGGCAAACTTTGCGCCAGCAGTCAGCGGGGGAATACAAGCAAGAAAAGCCAACATCCACTCCGCATCTGTCGTCCGCAGACACCATAGATGTTTCCTCACTCTCATGTATTCAGCCATCCGACAAATGTTCACTGGAGGCCCATGATGAGACCCAAGTAGTAGGAACAGAGAAGTGAACAGGACAGACAAAACTCTCTGCGCTTACGGAATTCTAGTGGGGGAGGCGGACAGTAAATCCGAAACTGTACGTACGAGTCTGTGGTGATAGAGTTAGGAGGAAAGAGAGACAGACTGAAGGGTGAAGGGAGTAAGCTGGAGAGAGGACAAGGGGCTCCTTGAGAAGGAGAAAGTTCAGGAACTCGAGGCCAAGTGGGCACCTGCGGGGGAGGACCCCCTCCTCACAACAGTGATGCCTGGAAGGCAGTATTATTTCCCGTGTTATGTACGAAGAGGTGTGATTATGTGATGTCGGGGACCTCCTTCAAGGTCACAGAGTGGTGGCATATTGGGAACAAGTTTGTGTATCCTCAAGCACAAATGCTACAGGGGAGAGGAGTGGGTCTCTCGGATCCTCCGCATCCGTGCTCGTGAGCAGGTGCCTTCTCGTCCCTGAGGCTTCTAAAGATGACTTTGTTGCCCCAGATTTTTAGGACTGCAGGGCTCGGGATGGTACGCGTGAGGCACTTATTTGCACCCTCTCTTAACACCTGCTCCCAATCCGCGGTGCAGGGAATGCAATAACGAGGAAACTTTTCCACTCTGATTTATGAAAATTAGTCCCACTGCATTATCTTCATGCCTCGTAAATCTCCCCCAGCCGAACTGGAATCGTAAGCACGGGCCTAAGAGAAATGTACTGGAACTGCCACCTGGCATCATAGAGAGCCTTGCTCGTCCTGTAACTCCTTCATTAGCGTTTTCACTAGTATCGCATTATCTTGCGCGATCCGCTTAATAGTCTTAATGGTCTGGTGAGGTGGTTAAGGAAGCCATTATTACCCCCATTTTGCAGATGGGGCAATGGCAGCCATCTCGCCCAGCCAGGGCGGAAGGTAGGAGATGAGGGCTGGGCCTTGCGGCCTTCCAATTTGGAAATGGAACCACCACCTGCCTAGTTACCAGTGCCCGAAGCCGGGGAGTCGTCCTGGCTGTCACCATGTCCCTCACTGCTTGTATCCAGCCTGTCAGCAGACCCTGTTTACTCCAGAATGTGTCTCCAACCCTGGCCCTACTTCTCCTCCTCTCCGCGTTCACTCCCCAGGCCAAGCTGCCATCTTTCTCCGTAGGCAGGCTTCTTGCTTCCATTGTCCCGTCTGTCCCCAACACAGGAGCTTGGGTGGACTCTAATAGACTTGACCCACCTCCAGCCATCCCCTTACTGTCACGGATTCCTGATGAAATCTGAATTCCTGCGCCTCGGCTGCCCGCCCCTTGTCAAAACCCTTTCTGGTTATACACAGCCAGCTGGCTACTTTTTATTACCTTGACTCCGGGCCCCAAACACATGCCTAGGGCCCTGTTGACTTGCGTGTTTCTTGGGGTTAGCTTTCTCTTCGTTCAGAACTCAGCTTAAATGACTGTTCCCTCAGTAGGTGGTTTCCCAACTATCTTCCTCGTCAAAGCTTATAAATCCTCAGTCCTCTTTTTTGTCACGTGCTTACATGTGCTCGCCAAGCTACCGCCGGAGAGTAGCTTCCGTGGAAAGGACTCATCTGTTGTCCCAGTGCTCAGAACCCAGGAGGTGCTCGATAAATATTTGTGGAGTAGATGAATGAACTTACACAAATGCATGAGATGAAACATGCCGGTTACATATATTAGGAATCTGTATGTTCTTCTCCTTTTCCATAGGATTCCCAATTACTTTTCTTTATACTTCCTGCAGATAGAGATAGTCCTCAATCACTGGCTATTGAATGGATTCATGATGGGCTGATGGATGGATGGACACATGGATAGATGCATAGATGGATAGGTAGTTTTTACTTTGCGATCTCACAAATTTTTTTCACAGCCAAGTAACCCAACTTAAATGCCTTTTGTAATTGCCCCCTGCCACCCTTTCCTTCTGCAGTATCCCCGCGGTCTCCTTTCAAAATCTTGTTTCAGGGTCGTATTGTCTTAACATACAAGAAGTTCTTACGTGACCCCAATAGTAAGGCTCTGCCATAATAATGTGGGTGGTTTTCTGATTGTATTACATTTCTTTTGGTAGCCATTCCCTTCTTGCAAGGATATAAGAAAAATAAAAGCTTCTAATGCAAAAGCCTATCCTACCTGCAGGCACAGTTGATTTATAGATACAGAAAGTGGTTCAGTTGAGGGTGGGTGGGTCAATACGACAGGCGGTTATAAAACTGGCTCATGGCACTCGAAAGTCTGAGGTCACACAAAAATCCAGTCTTAATAAGGTCCCACAGTTGTCACCATTAGAATTTTCCTTATCAGGGGACGCCTGGGTGGCTCAGTCGGTTGACCTGAGACTTCGGCTCAGGTCATGATCTCGCGGTCCGTGAGTTCGAGCCCCGCATCGGGCTCTGTGCGACAGCTCAGAGCCTGGGGCCTGTTTCAGATTCTGTGTCTCCCTCTCTCTGACCCTCCCCCGTTCATGCTTTGTCTCTCTCTGTCTCAAAAATAAAAAAATAAAAAAATAAAACGTTAAAAAAAATTAAAAAAGAAATAAAACGATTATAGTGAGATCATTATATTAAAAAATAAATTAATTAAAAAAAAAAGAATTTTCCTTATCAGGAAGGTCTCCGTGGTATCTGCCATAATCATCACCCAGGATCCCCAGTCCTTGTATTTCCTTCCCCCTGGGACATTTGTCATTAATCCTCCAGGCTCTCAAAAGTCCTTTGGATTCTCCATGTTGCTGTAGGAAGAAGCGTATGGGTTTCTTACCAGTCTCGCCATAATTGCTCTTTCTTTCTCCCCTGGTGTTACCATTTTCTCCCTGGCTAGTTCTTCACATGATAACAAATCAAGCAAAGTCAAATACCATTCCTTGAAACAGCGTTCCCTTGGGGGGCACGCGGCTTGTTATCCCACTCACTGTCTGGTCCGTACAAAACAAACACACTCCAGTCGCCATCCACCAACGGCCAGGCGTTATGTTTGCATGGTGTCTCTCTTGTACAACGTTAGGCTATTGACTCTCTCTGGGTTTCAGCTCATTTGCCCGTGTTCTTCATCTTGAGGATAGAATGAAAGAAAACAAATAATTATTTAGCTCCTTTTGTGGTTGTTGTCGCTGTTCACTACAGATTATTGGCCAAGGGGAGGGGAGGTTTCCCCCAAACAGTGATTCAGGAGCCCAGACTGATGGAGGTTCTAACATTAGAAACACCCAGCTTCCAAGACTGTTCCTGGTATAAACATATGCTCGTGTAGAAGAGGAAGGAACGTGGGAGATCACGGGTGGGAAATTTTTATAGGGCAGATCTAGGGTTAGGGGAGTGAACATATCACTTTAGTGCATATTCCATTGGCTAGAACTCAGTCACGTGACCACGTCCAGCTGCAAGGGAAGCTGGGAAATGTAGTCCAGTTATCTGTCCAGGGGTAGGAGTAAATGGGTTTTGGAGAGCAGCTAGCCTAACCTGGCCACCCAGAACTTGGTGTTTTAATATAATTCCCTTATTTAATCTCCAAAACAATGGGGTTTGTAAAGGAGGCGTTATTATCACCATCATCAGTGAGGAAACTAGGCTCCGGACGTAAAGCAGAATGGAAGAGAACACATCAGTGGTACAGTTAATAAGTTGTTAAGGTCTAGATTTCAGTTTAGATACATGTGACTCCAACCCAGTTTTCTTCTCAGGAAATCACAACCCTTCTCTAAGGAAGGGAAAGATCTGACTCGAGCTCACAAAATAACCACGAAAACTGCTGTTGGCTGCCAAAAGTGTGCGGAGTAAAATCCTCACTGGCCTCGTAAGATGGACAGGAGCTACTCTGGGCATCTCGGTCAGGAAGTATGTATCCTTCATCCCCAAATACCTTCTTTCCTTCCCACGAATCCTTCCGGCTACTGTATTCGCTCCCCAGGAATGAGACTTCGGCACCTGGTTAATCAACATCTCCTCATCTTAATTAACCTAACACCATTTTGCCCGGCAATAAATTTAGTTAACGACCATATCATTTAAAATTCAATACCCTTGAGTGTTTCACATCCATTTCTGTATCCAATTCTTTTTTTCCCTGGAAACCAAATTTTAAAGAATTTTTTTTTTATCAGTGTCACTAAAAACTGCATAAAGTATTTGAAAGTAGCTAAAACGTACGGCAGCACCCACACCAATACAGAGAAAGCCCATCTTTCATAAAATGTGCAAATTTGATAAACACGCACACGAAATACAAAGTAAAATTGGAATGCTTTTAAACTATTGTATAAATTCTTAAAATTCCGTGAAGGTAGTTTAAAGAGAAAAAAAGAATACATTTGACTAGATAGAACTTCTCAAAGTAAGTGTGGGTTTCATGAACAGACTATTAGGTGCGTTGTTCATTTAGAGAAATTGAGTTAAATAAACCGGGTTGGTTAGATCATTTGTAGACCTTAACACTGTCTTGTTTGAAGGTATCCCTTCCACTGGTACCATGAACCAGTCACCTTACCCGTATGTCAGGGACCAGACTGTCCACCTGGAAGCTTGGGGACCCAGCCTCTCTCTACCAAATCCATACTTGTCTCCATGCTGACCGCCAGCGGTGGCCCTGCCTACCATTTGTAATTGATAATGATTGATAAAGGACTGTGGGCCAGTGAGCTGACATTGGTTAGACTCAGTTTTCTGACCTTAGTAAGTGACCAAAGAATGACCATTCTGTGCTGTGGCTACTTTTGAAGGATCCACAGATTCCTTTTCTAGAAACTTTATAGTTGAGGCTCCCGGACGGCACAAGGACTCGATCCTCAGGCATTTTCTGTATGTTCACCCAGTGCCTCTGTGAGCTGAGCCAGTGGTAAGGCTTAAAAGACTACCCGTGTGCCGATTTCCAAGTTATACTTCCCTGTCCAAACCTGTTAGCTCTAGACTGGTAAATCCAGCTGCCTTCTCAACACCCCCACGTCTAAGAAGCCCCTCGAAATCAACATGTCCCAGAGCAAACTCTTCATTTTTCAGCTCCCCCAACTCCTGTCCTGTGTGAGTCTTCTTACAAGTTGTTGGCTCTAGCTTCCTTTCATGTAGGGCAGGAACCTTGGAGCTGTCCTTGGGTCTTTTCTGTCTGTCCTGCTTTCAATCAATCGACAAGCAAACTCAGCATCCCGTCCAGCCCTCGTGGCATTCACCTTTGCCCCAGCCACCATGACCTCTCACCCTGACTATGTCAGTAGCCTCTCAGTTAGTCGTCTTTCTCCATCACTTACCCCCTGGAGCCTGGCCTCCCCACGGCAATCAGAACGGTCTTCCCAATGTGTAAGTCCAGCCACGTCCTCTCCTTACTCGGAACCATCCGATGGTTCCGTGTCACTCAAGACAAAAGCCTCATTCCTCACAGTGGCCAGCAAGGCTTTACATTTTGTGTCCGGCTCTTTCCCTGCCCTCCTCTTCCCACCGTCCCCCCACGCTTCATTCCAGTCATGCTACCCTCTCCCTCCCTGACCCTCAGATACACCAGACACGTCTTTCTCAGTCCAGAATTGGGCACCAATTTCCTCTGCCTCCCTCCACACAGCTGGCTTTCATGCATCTGTAACCCTGTTCAGATATTACCTTTGATCTGGTCTTCTGGCTTAAATGCACCCCAGTTTGCACACGGGGAGTCGCCTCCGTCTCACTGTATGTGGTTTGAGGCTGTCAGTCCCTTGCATAATAAACTAGAACAGATACTTTCTGCCAGGAATTCAGATCTCTCATGGAGTGATACAAAAAAAACGAGAAGAAGCAGCGAAAGAAAGGAGGAATCAGAGATGATAAGGAATGAAGAAGGAAGAAATGGAGGGGGTGCCTGGGTGGCTTAGTCGGTTGAGCATCTGACTCTTGACTTTGGCTCAGGTCATGATCTCATGGTTCGTGGGATCAAGCCCCACGTCAGGCTCTGCACTGACAGTGTGGAGCCTGCTTGGGATTCTCTCGTTCCCTTCTCTCTGCCCTCCATCCCCTCCCCTCTCTCTTTCAAAATAAATACATAAACATTAAAAAAAAAAGAACGGGAAAATCGAGGAGAAAGGGGGTCCTTGTAGGACCATTCTTGTGATGGTGCCCTACTAAGACTCTCCATGAGATCCTGTGGCCCATCTGTGTTCCCGGGTTTCCCCTCCTCCTACTTCTTCCAAGGTTATTCGTAAGCTTATGAGTCACCATATGTATATATCCTTTGAGTAAATTCCCCTTTACAAAAAGTTCACCCGAGACATTTCTTGTTGATCGTTGGAAACCAGTGTTCTCAGTGATGGACCGAAAAGCATGGAAGGAAAAGCCAAGAGCTGAACATTGAAAGGACGGCAGGGTGTGAGATTTAACTCAGACAGGCCCCGTTCAGAGTCCCGGAGCTGAGACCAGCCCTCTCTGATTGGAGTAGGGACACGGACTCGCACATTTGGCCCCCCGCCTTTGGGTGGCTCTGGGGATATTCCACTGTGGGGGCCAAGAAGGGCAGTGATCTGCTCAGCAACTCACAGCAGATAAGTGAGCAGGAGGAAAGTGAAACCAGACGCCTTTCTTCCTGTGCTGACCCCCTAGCGTAGAGGGGACAGCAGGGAAGATGTCATGGGGACTCTCTCTGCCCTGAGCCTTCACTGTGTCATTTTCCCGCCTAACCTCTCCTCTGCTGAGTGCAGATAAACCTGTCGCGTCCTATGTGCATGAATTTAGGCAAAACAAAACCCTCAGCGAGTGATATCTGGCACCAGCAGATATCTGCTGTCCTCCTGCCTCTTCTACCAATACCACTCCTGACTACCTAAAATGTTCTTTGTTGGGGCGCCCGGGCGGCGCAGCCGGTTAAGCGTCCGACTTCAGCTCAGGTCACAATCTCGAAGTTCATGGGTTCAAGCCCCACGTCGGGCTCTGTGCTGACAGCTCAGAGCCTGGAGCCCACTTCGATTCTGTGTCTCCCTCTCTCTGCCCCTCCCTTGTTCATGCTCTGCCTCTCAAAAATGAATAAGGGTTAAAAAAAATTTTTTTAAAGAAATCAAATGCTCTTTGTCTTCACAATTTAGACTAGGCGCCCCCTCTTCCCCCTTTCAGGGGTCAGATTTTCCCTCTTCTGGCCTCACAGTGCCTCGAACAGACCTTGGTCTACGCCAGCTCTCAGCACACTGCAGCACGAAATGTGTTTGAGGCAAGGGTCCAAAAATCCTGTATGCGTATCTCAGGCTGGCGGCATTTTATTAGGGTATGTTTGCGGGGTGGGTCACTGTCTGAGCCTCGTGTTCCTTGGTAAAAGGAGTAAAATCACAGAGCTTATTTTCCAGAATTAGAAATGAAAGGATGTGTTGTCATAGAAATCCCCTTACAGATCTCCGTTATAAGGCACTGTAAATCCGAATGTAAATCTACATCATAAAGCATATGTGACAGGTGCTTAATCATAATGAGCCGGCTTCCCCTGGCTTCTTTGCATATCAAGGGTAGCGTCGTCAAAGAGTGGTGGATGGGGCTGCCCTAGCAGAACTCTGCCAGCTGTGTGACCTTGGGTAAAGCACGGAACTACCCTGCGCCTCAGTTTCCTTATCTGTAAAATAGGGAGACAAGTAATTGTTACCCCAGAGGATTGTTGTAAGGGGACCATGAGCTTAATTTTACAGAGAGCTTGGACCGATGCCTGGCGTGTAGTAAGATCTCAGGAAATATTACTAGTGGGTATTTATTGGTAGGAGTAACTTTTAGGTATTATTGGGGATCTCCCCAGTAGGCAGTATCGGGGCAGGTAACATTGATCTTTATCTCCTAGGATGTAGTGGAGTTTCTGGTTGCAGGAATCAGTGAGAAGTTGCTTATTAGTAAATGAAGGGCGCCTGGGGGGCTCGGTCGGTTAAGCAGCCATCTCTGGATTTGGGCTCAGGTCATGATCCCAGGGCCGTGGGATCGAGTCCTGCGTTGGGCTCCATGCTAAACGTGAAGGTTGCTTATGTATTCTCCCCCTCTCCCCCTCCCTCCCTCCCTCATTCTAAAAAAACTGCCTAGTAAGTGAATGAATAAAGAGCCAGCAATGAGTATGGGGGTCCAATGGGCCAAGTCTTAGAACACTGGAAGGAATCCTGTTTGCCGCCCCACCCGGTCCCTACGCTCCAGCCCATCCAGAAGACACAGAATCATTTAGCATAAGAAGCCATAAACATGTGGCGGACTAGATTAAACGCAGGATGAAACCGGTAAGATGACATCACAAATAACCTCCAGGAGAAAAAGAAACCCAAGCTCGTTCGGCGCACGCTCTGGCAAAACGAACCGTGATTTACTCCTGGAAATTACCACCCTGTAAAATATTTACAGCTAATTCCTTCTGCCTTCCAGGGCGGCGGTGGCAAAGGGAGGCAGGTTGTCTCGGCAGTAAACCCACGATGCAATTTCCATCTCAGCGGCCCCGTTTCCTGCGGCAACCGCGGGCGACAGCGTCGTTTATATCTTCCGCGCGCGCCAGTCTTTTCTGCCTGCGCGTGAGCCTCGATTACAGGCGGTTGCGGTCTGTGTGGTGGGCCTTATGCATTGATGAGCCAGAGCAGACATTTACTAGCGCTAGTAATTCGTCCGGGGGTGGAGGAAGAGAAGGGCGGGAGCCGCCAAGCACGGCCTGTGTCGCGGGGCCGCCCAGGCTGCAGACTCAGCCCACGGGTGGGGAAGAAAGGTCCTGTCTGGAGGCACCTGCTCCTTGAAGCTCACCTCCGGCACGTTCCTGTCCCCGCGTCTCCAACCCCTGAGATCCTTGCACAGACGCCCCCAGGGCTCAGCCCTTGGACGCTTCTCATCTCTGTAGACCTCAGTGTGTGCCTTTTGTCTGTGTTGTCAACGCTCCAGCACTTCTCCACCCCAGTCTCTCCCAGACTCACGTACTCTTTGCGTGCGGGGCGTTTGCACCTGGGAGTCCACAAGGCATCGTGAACGCGGCGCGTCTCAGGTGGACCTCCTGATGTTCGTCCCACACGGCGCCCAGATGTTCTCTGTGTCTTCCTCCAACCCAGTAGTGACCCCGAGCCCCCCTCACATCCCTCTTCCCCTGGCGCTCCACGAGCAATCCACCAGTGGATTCTTCCAAGTGCGTTCGGTCTCCGCCCACCTCCCCGCCACCCCCACTGCCGTCTCTCGCCTGGCCTGCGGCAGCTGCTGTCGTGGGGGGGTTTCCTGGCTTCTGCACCAGGGGTGCAGTCCATGCGAACACATCAGTAAAGTCCTGGAAAACTGTAATCCGGACCGTGACCCTCCATATCCTCTGTTCAGAAAACTCCAAGGAGTCACTCCCCATGGCAGTCAGAATAAAGCTTTATTATCAGGCCTTCTGATACTTCTCTGACTTCATCTTCTGCCATGGCCTCCAGCCCACTGGCCTGATTCTTCCCATGCACGCTCAGAGCACGCCTACCCCAGGACCGCAGGACCTTTGCACTCACCTTTCCCCTGCTTGAAAGTGTATGTGCATATACATATGCAGAGAAGGAAGGCAGAGAAGGATTTTTTTTTTTATTGTTTTTAGCGTTTGTTTATTTTTGAGAGATAGAGTGTGAGCGGGGAAGGGGCAGAGAGAGAGGGAGACACAGAATCTGAAGCAGGCTCCAGGCTCTGAGCTGTCAGCACAGAGCCCGACGCGGGGCTTGAACCCACAAACCATGAGATCATGACCTGAGCCAAAGTCGGACGTTTAAACCGACTGATGTTTAACCCAGGCACCCCCAGAGGAGGATTTTTTTAAACAGGAAACAAAAAAGCTAGCCACAAAATATTGACAAATTAAACTACTTTAACAGGGGAACGTTGGACCACCAAAAGATACACAAAAAAGGTGATGGAGAAGTTAAGCCACGAACCGGGAGAAGCTGTTTGCAATCTGTATAACAGAGAAAGGAATAGTAGGTAGACTATCCAGAGAATTCCTACAAATCAAAAAGAGAAAAGATCCAATAAAAAAAAAATGGGCAAAAAGATATACGTGTCTCACTCAGGAGGAAACACAAATCATTAGCAAACAAACACGGTCTCTCCAGCTCAGAGAAACCCAAAAGGAGACAGTAGCGCAAATCAGGTCACAATGAGAAGGATGATATTAACTCTTGTGAACAGTTGATCTGCTGCTTATAAGGCTAATTATCACAGAGCACGTGGCTCAGCATTTCCATTGTTTGGCAAACACCCTGAAGAGACTCCTGTCCTTTATCTTGCCGTATCCCAGGAGGCGTGTATGAGAATTGACCCAGCGGCATGGTTAATAAAGTAAAAAATCCAGAACGAACCCCAGTGTCCATCATGGAGACCATGGATAGGTAATGCCGCGGTCACACGGGTGGAATATCATACAGCCATAAAAAATGAATTAACCGCCCTCAATGCAGCAGGATGAATAGATTTACAAAGATAATGCCTGATTTTTAAAAATCAACCAAAGAAGAAATCCGGGGTGATGCCACTTTCACAGACCAGCCAGCTGAGCCATGCGTTGTGTAGAAACGCAGCATACAGTATATACACACGCAAGGGAACGGTAAGCACACAATTCGGGAGAGTGCTGCTTCAGTCCTTAGGGGAATTCTCCAGCAGCTGTCAGCCTGCCTCTTGCTTTATGGGTGGGGGTGGGGGAATCATACGGTTTGGGTCAATTAGCAGAAATGATGAGAATCGTTTCCAGGATGAGCATTTAATTGCCAGGGTGACATTTTCCAGAATGCACACAGACGTGCCGTCCTCCTTACCCCCTCTCCCTTTTTCTCCCTCTCACGCGTGCCCCTGGCACAACATCCGGGAGGGTTTGAGATGGTGGGGAGCTTCACACAGATGGGCACGATATCAGTAACTCACGGGTTCGTGTGTGTTTATTTTTATGTTGTATATTTTATATATACATATATACACATATATATACGTATATATACATACACATACATATATGTGTATATATGTGTATATACGTATACATATATATGTATACGTATATATACATATATATACACACATATATATGTATATACATATGTGTGTATATGTATACATATATACGTATATATGTATACGTATATATGTATACGTATATATGTATACGTATACACACATATGTATATACATATATACGTATATATGTATACGTATATACGTATACATATATGTGTATATATATGTATACGTATATATGTATACGTATACACACACACATATACATGTGTGTGTGTGTGTATATATGTATATATATACGTATATGTGTATATATATATATATGTATATGTATATATATGTGTGTGTGTGTGTGTGTGTGTGTGTGTGTGTGTGTATCTCAGACAAGCCACACAGGGGAGAAAGCCTTCAGATCGGACATGCCATTAACAAGAGTTGACCCGACAGTGGGCAGGAAAATAAGGGTATTTCAGAACTTGGAACATCATATGTGAAATCCAAGATATGACAGAATCTTAGCCTACCCAGAAAATGGCAAGAAGTTCCAAGTGGCTCAAATGCAGAGTTGGGGGCGGGGGGGCACATGGGGGGCTTGTGGCCAGGACACCGTGTTCCTCACTGAGGAGCTAAAATGCAGGGGACGGCAGGGCCACGCTGATGTTAATTCTTGCCTTTCTTTTGAATTGTGTCCCTCTCGTATTTCTGCGCAGCTGCACCCAACCACGTGAATTTCCACACGAAATTCTTTTCACGTGAATGCTCCTCAATGCCGAAAGTTCATGTGAAACTCCACCTGTTCCCTGTGCTGCTGGGGGGGCCAAGAGTTCCCGGCAGAGGCGTGTTGTGGCATCTGGAAAAAGCAGGGGGTCAATCCGGTCCACCTAAGCACGCTGCCTGGGACCCTATTTTGGCCCTTTCCCCAAGGAACCTACAGTCTAGTAGAGAAAACAAGGAAATACATAGGTGCCGTATGGTGTGATGGGTCAGTTATGGAAACGGAATTAGCCACGGACGGTGGAGACCAGAGAAGGGAGGGGTCCCTCCAACGTGGGGAAAACAGGTCACATGGGCTGTGTCCTGAGGATGGCTGTCAGTGACAAGATTGGTGGAAATCAGAGGTTCAGTACCTTTAAGAGCTGGTGGGGGGGACGTGGGTTCTCTCCCACGCTGTGACTGGGCACATAATTTGGCATGACCAGCGTGGAGGGCGATTTGCCAGTATCTACGAAAACCTTTATATGCGAGCTCCCGTGGTCCCACAGTTCAGTTTCTCCAAGGCTGTGTAAGGGACACACTCCACCCGGTGCACACCGAGGCACGTGCAGTGGTCCTCCCTGCAGCCTTATTTGGTCATCACGGGATGTCCGCGATCTGCCACAGAGGAATGACGGAATAAATAGAGGTTTGCCTATACCATCAAATGTAACGTCCATTTTCAAATGATCGTTGGAAAGCTCTCAAGAAGTATAATTGAGTAAAAAACCCAGGTCTTAGAAGGCTGTGTGGGGTATGATAGTGTTTGTGCCCACATTCCCACACATGCGCATGCACTCACCCAAAAGAAGACTCACACCCAAGGCTCCGAGCAGGAGTGGAAGCTCTGAGAATAACGAGGGAAGAGCGTTGACGTGACGGAAGGCCGCTGGGGAGCGAGCCCTTGGGGGCAGTAACGTCTGTCCGGAGAGGAGGCAGTGGTGTTTGTTTTTCTCTGCACTAAGCCAGCCATTTGGACATGGAAAGGGGCACGTTTTGTTTCCCGGGAATCATAGTAGCATGTCTACTCCAACTCAAGGTGCGTAGGTTTGAGGCTTACTGAGAATTCATCTACAAGGGTTGACCAGGAAAGAGGAAGCCTATCCCTAAGACAGTATATCAAATGTGTGTTGAGTTCTGGAATGGGACAAAAGTTCTGTGGATCAGGCAGGAGATGAGATCCACGGTCAGCTGGGGGACAATGTCCTGCCCTGCTGTGATCTTTCAGCCAAAGCAGAATCTGACTTCGCCAGGGCTACGGTGAGAGGGTCCAAGTAGGAGTGTGAAAAGGGAATAGCAAAGGGATAGATGCTAACTCACCCTGAGCACATTCTCCAAAAGTGGAGTTTTCTTAACATGGTGCGATGATTGCCGGGTTGTGTGCACAGATGTGAGAGGAAGAAGTGTAGGCAACACAATCAGACGTGCAAAAAAGGTGGTGACTTTTCGCGTGCCCCTCCCCCACAACCAGCATCACAGGTCCACACACCCCCCATACCCTCTCCAGACACGGATCTTCCTGATGATTCCTCCCCTAAGTGCTAGAACTTGGCTAAGACTCTGAATCCAGCCTCGGAGAAGTCTGCAAAAACGAATAGAGCCTCAGTGAAGGAGATTGGGATCAGTGTGTGCTTCTGTGATAGTGGTGAGGTAGAATGCTTTGCACCCAAGTGGGCAGAAAATCCCAGTCCCGTGGATAGAACCGGAATAATAGAAATGGAGGAAAGACAGGATATCCCAGGTGCATGTAAGTGTGACAGCACTCTGGTGGAGGCCATCTATTATTTCTGGGTTCCATCTGCTGGGGTCAGTGAGAGAGAGTGCTGACATAGTCCCATCCTAAATGAGATGTAGTTGTCATCTGGCAGCTGGAAGCCGATGGAGAGGTGTGTTTGGCTATAGGAATTAGGAACAAGTACAGACCCATGCAATTAGAGATAGGGAAGAGAAAATTATTCCCTTTCAATCTTTTTGAAAAGATTTCATTTAAGTCAAAGGAGCGGATCTCATTTGGATGCTAAGAGGTCTTTAACAGCTAACATTGCTAATTTCCTTTATCGAAAAGGAGATCTCAGACTCACAGTCCAGAGCAGGCAGGATCCGGGCTGGGGTCTCATCTGAAGCTCGACTGGAGAAGAATGGCCTCCAAAATTGTGTGGCTGCTGGCAGGGCTCAGTTCCATGTGGACTGTTGACTTGTGGCTGTTCACTAGAGTCTGTCCTCTTGTTTCCTGACGAATGCACTTTTCCCTATGGTGGCTTGCTTCATGAAAGCCAGTGAGAGAGAGAGAGAGAGAGAGAGAGAGAGAGAGCCAATGGAGAGGGTCTGCTAGCAAGATGCGAGTTACGTGGAAGTAATACCACATCCCCATTGCCAAATTCTGTTGATTAAAATCAAGTCCTGGGTCCTACTCCTGCTTAGGGTGTGGAGATTATATAAAGGCATAAATACCGGGGAGGGGGGGTGATGGGGAGTTGTCTCAGAGTCTGTCTGCCACAGCAGTTGTAATTGTTTTTCCCTTCAAGGTAGTGACCTACAATTTCTGCATTCAGTAGACTCATTGAATCAAAGAAGAATGAAACTGATTTAAAGAAAAATACTGAGTCCATGATAGCCATAATGTAGGAGGATATCCAGAAGTGTCAGAGGGGTCTAGAGACTGAGAGACACTCACTGTTATCAGGATGTACTAATCACAGTGATTTTTCATTCATTCACTCATCTGTTCATTCTTCTCTCTGTCTGTATTAGGGATCTCCAGAGAAATAGAACTGATAGATGATAGATAGATAGATAGATAGATAGATAGATAGATATAAAGACAGAGAGAGAGAGAGAGAGAGAGAGAGAGAGAGCTGTTATAGGAATTGGTTTATGGGATTATTAAGGCCAAAAAAAATCCCATGATCTGCAAACTGAAGAACAAGAAAAGCTAGTGGTGTCGTTCAGTGCAAGTCCAAACCACTGAGAACCAGAGGAACTGGTATTCTAAGTGTCAATAACAGGTCTGTTGATGTGTGAGGGCAGAAGACAGACACAATGAGCAAATCTGCCCTTCCTCTGCCTTTGTGTTCTATTCAGACCCTCGATAGATTGGATGATGCTCACCTGAATTGGTGAGGGAGATCTTTGCTCAGTCTACCAATGTCAGTGCTAATCTCACCCAGAAATAGACACACCCAGAAGTAATGTTTCTCCATCTATCTGGGCATCTCTTCGCCCAGTCAAGTTGATACATAAAATTAACCAAGCATCGCATGTATCCAACTGTCTGTCCATCTGTTTATTCATGGGGCAACATCAATCCAATTCCAGCCCAGCCCTGTCCTCTGAGTTTGCAAGGATGGACAAGATGGGTTGCTGTCTTTCAAGGAATTTGGTTTAGGGATGTGTTTCTAAATCCTGGTGACTCATTACAGTGCCCTGGAGAGCGTTTAGAAGATAACCAATGGCCAGGCACCATCATAGACCAGTTGAGTCAGAATCCCCAGTTGTGGGTCCCAAGGAATTCTGTGCCTCCGGAGTTGAGGTCACTGGTGTGTGACCTCACGGCATTGATCCCTTTGATGCGGAATCGCAGATGGAGAAATTGTTGAAGCTGCTGTGCGCGAGCCCCACAACCACAAACCAGGCGGCGAGTTCAATCAGCTTGTTTCTTCTCCAGAGAATAGAGCCTCCGGGGAGGTGGTTGACTTTGAGGAGGGGACAGGCTGAGCCCCGCACTGAGTTCCAGTCCCTGTTCTTCATTCTTATGTCTTTCCCTGACCTGCAGCGTGATTCTGGACCTGACTGTCAGTTCAAACTCCGGGGAGTATACCTTTCCAGAAGCTGGAGTTGGGTGACTCCATATTCCACGTGCATTTCATGGTTAAGGTCTTGCCATGTCTAACTGGTTCTGAGTTGGCATCAGCATCATCAGTGGACCAGCCTGAGCCTTTCCTACCTTGTCACCAGCTGGTGGCCAAGAGACGGAGACCTGCCTAGCACCAGATTCAACCTTTTTCTCCTCCTTTGTCCTGCCCTGGCCTCTTTGGGTGCATGAAATGAGTGTATATGTGAGTGAAAATGTGAACGTAGGCATTCATTTCCAAGAGGGCCGTTCATGTATTCATGGTTTATTAAGCACCTATGACGCACCATGCTCTATTATAGATAGATCTAAAACTTGATGAATAAGACACAGTTCTGCCATCATGAGGCTTAATTCCAGGTGGGGAGGCATCAGCCATCATGTGGACCAATCAGTAAATTAGATGTCATAAAGTGAAATAAAGAAAAGACAGGACAATGAGATAGAAAGTGACTTGGGCAGGGCATTATTTGGGGCAGAAATATCAGAGGAAGCCTGGGTGGCAGGTAACTTTTAAGGGGTGTATAGATTATCACAAACATCACAGCTGATGGACCAGATCAACACTATCTAATAGAACGTTATGACCGTGGGATATACTATATATGTTCTTCCAACGCAGTAGCCATTGGCCATTCATAGCTCTTGAACACTGAGGACTTGCACCTTTAACTTTATTTTATTTTAATTAATTTACATTGAAATAGCTACCACATGTGGTTGGTCGCTTCCGCATTGAACAGTGCAGAGCCAGACATTTAATATAAGACCTGAAAGGTGAGAAAAAGCCCGCTGTGCAAGGATCTCGGAAAACAGCATTGCAGGAAGAAGACAGAGCAAATGTAGAAGGGAAAGGATCTGAAGTCCTTAGGGGGACAGAGAGAGGTGACGGCCAGTGCTGGGACCCTGGGGGAATGGGATTGAGTTTAGGAACATTTCGTATAGAGCCTTAGGGACCATAAAGAAGGGGTTAGGGTTTTTTAATATAACGAGAGATAGGGGTGCCTGGGGGGCTCAGTCAATTGAGCATCTGCCTCTTGATTTCAGCTCAGGTTGTGATGCCAGGGTCATGGACTCGAGCCCCACATCAGGCTCCATACTGACTTGGAATTATGTCTCGCTTTCCCTTTGCTCCTCCCCTGCTCACATGCACACGCACACTCTCTCTCTCTGGCCCCTCTCTCTTTCTCAAAAAAATATACATATATTTTTCAATATACTTTAAATATATTGAAAGCATTTCAGCAGAGGAACAGTGTGACAATAATATAATAATTATAGCCAAAGTTTACATCGATTTTATCAAGCGGGCCTTCTTTTCCCTCCTTTCTTCCATCATCCAGAAAATGCTTATTGAGATCTCTGCGATTCTAGGCACTGTGTGAGATGCAGGGGAGGCAGCCATACACAGAGGCGCCCGGTCGCCTTTCTTCTTTGGAGCTTGGTTTCTTCTGGAGGACGGACAGACTGCACGCAGGAAAATAAACACATGAACAGGATAATTTCAGATAAGAAAAAGCCCTGTGAAGTGGACAGAAGAGGCTGGCGTGAAGGAGAACAGTTTTAGACGGTGCCTGGGGAAGGAAGGGGATTGTGCTCGAGGACTCACTTATAGGAGGAGCAGAGTGTGTGTGTGTGTGTGTGTGTGTGTGTGTGTGACAGAATCAGAAAGACACCCTGCAGGGGACTGGTGTGTGTGAACGTCTGACAACGTAAGAACCCTCCATCCTGATAGCACAGCGTGTGCGTGTTTGTGTATATGTCTCTAGGTGTGTGCCGATCTTCTTTCCCATCTATTTGTCATTTCTCCATCTGCTACATGATCAGATTGATTGGTTTCAAAATCTGTTTCGTATTTCGTGCGCCCCAAGCTGTGAAAGTCGGATCTAAATACAGGCACTGTAGGAAGCACTAATTAATTTATGATTGTACTTAACATCGCCGAAGCTGGAGATCTTGATTTGGGGATACAGATCTCTCAAGGGCAACTCGGAAGGCGCTGACCGGGGCGCTTTGTAGGAGAAGCCGTCTGTCCCACCATCCTGGCCAGGTGTGGGGATGGAGGGGGCTTCTGGGCTGCATTCTCGCCACAGAGAGGACGGTTCTCTTCAGCACTGTCCCCGTGGCAGGCAAACACTAGAGCCAGCCCATGGCCGGGAGATGAAACCTGGTTCCTCATAGCACTGTTCACACCTGTCATTCACGTGGATGGTTGCTTCCACTGCGACCGACTGATTTTACAGGTTTCCGCGGCGGGGCGTGAGTGGACCCGAACGAGCCTTTCCCCCATAAAACGTCAAGTGCTCTGAGCATTACCCATCTAGCTGACCAGGTTCCTTGGCTCACCAGGGAGAAACACACACACACGTTATTTGCCAAAGCAAAGTTCATTGTAAGGATGCGCACCGGGTCAGCTTTAAATGATCTCATTAGGAGCACGGGTCCTGGGTGGCGTCGTCTGAGAATGCTCCATAAAACAGGCTTCCCACAGAACAGCAACGAATATCAACACTTGTGCCGAGTGATTCATAACTTCCAAGCACTGTGCTGAGTACATCTTGCTTAGTCTCTTCAGGCTCCTGTAACAAAAATACCATCAGCTGGGTGGCTCAAACAGGAAGCGTTTATTTCCTACAGTTCTGGAACCCAAAAGCTCCAACAGCAAGGGACTGGCACATTCGGTGTGTGGTGAGGGCCCGCTTCTTGGTGTCTTCGTCATCTGTCTATGCCCTCACTTGGCGGAAGTGGGCGGGGAGCTTCGTCTTCATTGCTAATCATCTCCCAAAGGCCACACCCCCAGAACCATCACACTGGGTGTTAGGATTTCGCATATGAATTGGGGTGGGGGGGACACTGAGGTTTTCCTAAGTCCTTTAGAGTCAAGGTGGAATAGAGTAGAGTAAACCAGGCTCCGGGGGGCCACAGCCTGGGGGACCTTACCTCCTGGGCAGGAAACACCAGGCTCAGGAGGCACGGCCACAAACAGTCAATCAAACGATGCTCTAGGCAAGCAGGTGATGATGGGGCCTCCACCAAGGGGTCACGTGAGTGTCTGGAGAAGCCGGTGGAATGAAGGAGGTTGGGGGGGGGGGGTTGGTCCCAGGCAAAAAGCGAGATTGGAATGAAAACCCAGCAGATCGGGTGTCACCTTCACAAAGAACAGTGTCTTTGTCCCTCTGACGCTGAGGGTTGCGGCGGCCCACACAGTTAAGAGGCTTAGATATGCATACGGGTGAGAGAGAAACACTGGGTAGGAGCAGGCGGGGCTTGGATCAGCGTCAGGATGCAGGCGAGAAGGAAGGAGGCTGGCGGCGTCCCGAGGGCAGGGATGCAGTGACATACAGCTGGGAGTACAGTGGGAGGTGGAGACACTTGGAACCCAGCCTTCCTCTCTCCTCTCCTTTCACCATCCATGACCAGTGCAGACACACGGACACGTCCATAATCGTCATCTCATTGTGGCCCCTGCCGAGCCCAGGGAAAGAAAATACAATGAAAGAGCTAATCGAGGTTGGGGTGTGAAGTTCTGCGGTGGGGTCACTCTTGAAATGTGTCCGAATAAAGTATCAGGGAACTATCCGGGGGCAGGCGAAGTGTGTTCCGTAATCTCATCGATTCAGAGTCAAGGGGGTGTCTTGTCTTAGAACCTCTGGGGTGAGACTGTCCAATAACCAGAACGAGAGAGTTGGAGGGACGGCTGTGGGCAAAGGGCGCTGCTGGAGGCTGAGGTTATAGGCAGGCAATTGTTTAGACTTTGGAACCATGCTTCTCAACCTGTGGGCTTGAGAATTATTACAAAGGACTTCCATGTCCCTGTAATACCACACGTGGCATAGATAATAAATCAGTAAAAATCTCAGACACACACACACACACACACACACACACGGGGCAACCTTTCTAAAAAGCAGGTTGACTGGTGATGACTCCATCACGAACCCATTTTATTTTTTTTAATTTTTTTTTTAACATTTATGTATTTTTTGAGAGACAGAGTGTGAGCAAGGGACGGGCAGAGAGAGAGAGGGAGACACAGAATCCGAAGCGGGCTCCAGGCTCCGGGCCGTCAGCACAAGAGCCCGACGCGGGGCCCGAACTCACGAACCGCGAGATCCTGACCTGAGCCGAAGTCGGACGCTTAACCGACTGAGCCACCCAGGCGCCCCCCATCACGAACTCACTTTAAAGGACTGTTGAAGTCATAGTTGTTTTCTGTGCATGTGCGTTTTCTGAATCAAACCATGTGAACAAGGTGGTGGTCCGTTGATGCTAAAGATGGGCAGTGGCACAGGAAACAGCAGGGAGACAGAAAAGCAATGCCTATAAGTGGAGTACAATGAGGCCCCGCCCCCAAAGTGGCCAAGTTCTGCCCAGCCATGAGGCATCCCAGATGCTTGGGCCACCTCAGGGTGGCAAGGAGAAGAAGGGTTCTAGTAACTAACTGGGATATATATGCCCAACCAAAGCTATTTGGTGCTCTAAGAGTGCGTTGTATCTACACCTGTTTGAGCGGTGGGTTTCCGTGACTCCGCGTTGGCATTTACGTAGGGGTGCATATATTAGACGACCTGCGATGGTCCTACAGATCCAGAATCTGGACAGGGCTGTGGTCCCACACTCGCTCAACAAACCGATTTGTTTGCACCTACTATGCGCTACATTACATCGGCGGCAATAACCAGAAGGGACCCGTACGCATGCTTGCTCTGTTCCAGGATGCCTGGTACCTTTGCTCGTCAACGGACAGGAGATGTTGTCTCCGTTCGATGCATGGCGGAAGTGGGGGTCAAAGACGTGAAACGAGTTGCTCAAAGGACGTGTCGTTCAGAGACAGCCCCGAGGTTGAACGCGTGGCCGCACACCTTGGTCAGGAGGAACGTGCATTTAGCAAAGCTTCCGGAGGAGGCCACGGCGGACGCTGGAATTCACGCGACCCTCCCCCAGTGATTCCCAGCCTAAAACTCACGGCCTTCTATGAATCCTCGGAGACAAGCACAGACCTCTGTAAACTATTTTATTTCAAAAAATACAAACTTCTTCAGGGCAAGATCTTGCCCTCGGGTGTTCCCGGCCCCCCCCCCCCCGGCCAGCACCGGGCCAGGCACACGGTAGGTGACGAATGAACGAACACACGCCTGAACAGTTTTCTCTCTTTTTCTTTTTGGCTAAGATTTGTTTCAGCATAGCTTGTGATCTCGGCCGTCTCCTGTGAGGAAACGCTGAGTGAGCAATTGTATGTACTTGCAATACATAAACTACAAAATAATAAATTTATAATTACCTGGATAAGTCGGTTCTAAAACTTACAGCTAGTGAAGGGAAACATACATAGGATAAGAATTTGGAAATCCGTGAAGGGCGTGTGAGTGAAGGCACGGAACCCGCTGTGATAGGCTCGCATTTCTTCACCCTGCAGGGGGCAGTTGGGACACCTAGACACGTAAATCTTCCCCTGGGCTCCAGAGAAGATGATGTGAGCCCTGAATCTGCCCCGCCAGTTTCTGTTCGAGACCAGATCCGAGAACGTGGACGTAAGGACCTTAATATTCCTCACGACCAGCTCCTCACTACTTAGGGAGTGATGACACCCTCGGATTCCTAAAAATTGGGGCTAACAATTGTGGATCCGTCATTGTACTCATTTGGAAAAGCAAGAGCTGCCTCTGAAAAGCTGTGCATCATCCTGCTGTAGAACTAGAAACGGCCTGCAAGCGGCCTTCCATTTTTCCATCTGTCTTTGTCTTGTAGTGTGTCCCTGGCCACAGAACGACTTAGTCTACCCAGGGTCAACTTCTGATCGTTTGGGATAAGTTCCACCCCCACGTGGTTCATGACACTTTGGCGGCCCTCAGGAGAGAGTACGGGGCATGATTCTCCCAAATAACTCTGCTCTGAGAGCGGAATGTGTTCTCATATTCCTTCGCTTCCATTCTCTGGTTGCCGGCATCCACTGATAACCTAGGCGTTCACCTTGTGACGATATCTTCAGAAACGTGTCCCCTGGGACCCTGGGCTGCTCCACAGAGGGTGTCAGAGGTGGCTCTGTATAACGATCCGTAAAAGACTCCTGTTCAAACTCATCTTGCGGGTTTCAAGGCACGTTTCATTTGCATTAGAATACAAACCTTTCTTGAAACCCGAGGGCCGAGGGATGTTTGGTGGCGGTGGTTGGGGGTGAGGGTGAGGGTAGTGATGAGTTCCCCGCCTTTCCTTCCAGATGAGTCTCCCAAGGCAAAAACCGAACACAGGGTGATTTCTCCATAGGTCACCGTAATCCAGAAATTATCGATATATATCCAGCTCCCTCTGTTCCGAGACCCGTAACCCCACTCCCAAGGCCCTCAAGCTTGGCAGATGGCCCTGCTCTCCTGTCATTGGGAAGATCAAAGCGATTAGGAGGAAGGTCCAAAATATTGCCTGCCCTCATCCCACCCGTGTCCCACCAAAGCTCAAGACCCTATCAGCTGTGGATGCCAGGGTCTCTCTGTGGCTATGGATGCCTAGTGGACCCTCATTTCTGCACTGGAGGCTGCCATCCGGTGCCCTCCCCCAGGCTCTAGCTCCACTCTGGACCTTCCCCTCCTTATCATATTGAAGAGCAGTGAGGACCACAGGTTCCGCTGGGTTCCGAATCCCAACCCTGCCACACCGGTGAGCTGTGTGACCTTAGTCAAGGCGTGCAACTTCTCTGAGCCCCAGCTGATGCATTGAGAACCATTGGGAATGAGGGGTGTCTACCCTCTCAGCCTCCTTCGCTAAGACTCATGCTCCTCCCGCCTCCATGACGTGTGTCTGACATAGACCTTCATAAACCTTCCCAGACCTGCCTGGCACAAACTTTAAAACAAAAATGCCTGAGACCTGGGTTTGCTGTTTTCTCCCACCATGTGTCATTTACTTTTTTAATGTGTATTTATTTATTTTGAGAGAGAGAGAGAGAAGAAGGGGGAGAGAGAGAGAGAGAGAGAGAGAGAGAGAGAGAGAGAATCCCAAGCAAGCTCCACACCACAGAGCCCGACACAGGGCTCGAACTCCCGAACTGTGAGATGATGACCTGAGCTGAAACCCAGAGTCAGACACTTAACCGACTGAGCCACCCAGGCGCCCCGGCCATGTGCCATTTAAAACTGCAATGCTTGGGGCGCCTGGGGGGCTCCGTCGGTTAAGCGTCCGACTTCAGCTCAGGTCATGATCTCATGGTTCACGAGTTCGAGCTCTGCGCTGGGCTCCGTGCTGACAGCTCGGAGCCTGGAGCCTCCTTCGGATTCGTGTCTCCCTCTCTCTCTGCCCCTCCCCCACTCCTTCTCTCTCTCTCTCTCTCTCTCTCTCGCTCAAAAATAACTAAAACATAAAAAATTAAAAAATAAATAAAACTGCAATGCTTTCCTCATTCCCCCGCTCCCCCTGGTCACTTCAATTCCTTGTGTCTCTTCAAAGCCCAGTTCCTTCTTGCCTTTGGCCTCCTCTTCCTTCCTTTCTTCTTGTCTTTATTTCTCCTCTCCCTTCTAAGCTCCGTCATCCTCTGCGGCTTCTCTTCTGCTTCCATCCCCCGCCTCTACCCACACCTTCCCGCAAGGGCGTGTGGGAATGCAGGCCAGACTCGGCAGCAAAGGAGACGCCTGTCTGTCCACCGCGGAGATGTCCATCTGAACCACCGACCAAAAATGGGATAGTCAGACCTTTTCCTCAAAGAACTTACAGTCGTTTGAAGGCAGGTACCACGCATGCTTGAGCATCAGTTTATGCTCAACACCTGGTACGCGACAAGCACCAATTAATACTTGATGGGATTAATGAGAGGATTCGTCTTCACATAGCCCTTTCATCGTGCTGGTCCAAAGAGAAAAACCCCTTCCTAAATTTATTCAGCAAGTTAGTTGTTAAGTCTCAGCTGTAACTCAAGATCCCTGCTTTCTCCGCTTCCATTTGGCCGATGGTCATATGGCCCCAGGGTATGCTGCTTTTCTTAGGGCTCTATATAAGAAACGTCCTTTTCAAATGCTTTGAATTTCCGCCTTCAGAGGTTCCAAGATTCCTGAAAATTTTTTTAATATTTTTTTAACGTTTTCTTTTTATTTTTGAGAGAGACAGAGCTGGAGTGGGGGAGGAGCAGAGAGAGAGAGAGAGAGACACAGAATCCGAAGCAGGCTCCAGGCTCTGAGCTGTCAGCCCAGAGCCCGACCCAAGGCTCGAACTCACAAGCCATGGGATCGTGACCTGAGCCGAAGTCGGACGCCCAGCCGACTGAGCCACCTAGGTGCCTCTTGAATTTTGGGTTTAAAAAGCCCAGTAGGGGTGCCTGGGTGGCTCAGTCGGTAAAACATCTGACTCCTGATTTCGGCTCAGGTCACGATCTCATGGTCATGGGATCGAACCCCACGTCAGACTCCGTGCTGAAAGCCAGAGCCTGCTTGGGATTCTCTCTCTGTCTGTCTCTCTCTGTCTCTCCAAATAAATAAGTGGAATATTTTTGAAAAGCACAACGAACTTTCCAACAGAACTGGGCAAGGCAGGTCCTGCCTATATGTCCTTGGACAGGGTTCATTGTCACCCTGGCTCTCAACTGCCACATCTGTATAAACGGGCTCCGTGAAGCCCATGGTATCTGTGAGCTGTGGCCAGGAGAACGTGTGCAATTGCCTTGTGCGGGGCTTGGCAGGCAGCAGGTGCTCGACTGACTTTCTAAGTGAATTCTCTTCCTCGACACGGGGGAAATGGCCCTACCTCATGCCCTTGCTCTAACCACCGTTCTCTTGGGTTACGGTTCATCAGGAGGGCTCAGAAAATATTGCTAATTTATGCACCATTTGTTCCACCGGAAAATGCATTTGGGGAAATGTGGGCTGCCCACGTACCTCCAAATCAGGCAAGCCAAAGGCAAGCTGTGCCACTGACCCTTCCAGAGAGAATGGGCACTTTATATCTAACACGGGTGATTGCTTTCTCCCTCGGCGCTCATGATGGCATCCATTTGCTTCAATTGAGGAGGCCCCGGAGAGAGATATCACAAATTGAACGATGTAGCTTGACCTGGCAAGAATTTCTGGGGATTCTGGCCTGGGTTTGCCGCAACTCCCAGTGGTAAGTCAGTGACAGTCCACCTTTACAACATGTGTGATGAGTGTCATTTTTACATTCAGCTCGGCCACCCCCTGGCGGAGTGACCTTGGGCCAGTCCCGCAACCTTGCTGAGCCTCTGAAGTTCCGTTAAGCATTGTCGGGCAGCAACAAAGAGCTTGGGCTGTGGTGCGAGACAGAGCTGGGGTTGACTTCCAAGGCCACTTCTTGTGACTTCGGGCGAGCTAATCAATTTCACTGGGCCTCAGTTTCCTGCCCTAAGGGTAGTATCTTCTTAAGAGAGGTGTTTAAACATTAACAGCTAATGTATTCAGGGCCTTCAATGTGTAAGGGACCCTTTTAGATATTGACTTATTAAATCCTCATAAAATCCCTCGGAGATGGATCTGAATAGTACGATGTCTGTTTCCCAGAGAGTGGATCGGAGACACAGGCCAATTTGGGTTAAGTAACTGGCCCAGGGTCACGCAGCTAATAAGTGGATCCAAACTCAGAAAGTCCGGAGTCTATGGTCTTAACCAACTAGGCTGGAGAAGCCAATGCCTGGAGGCGTTGCGAGGAGTGGATACGGCATCCGACGTTGAATTTGGAGCAGAGAGCACAGCACAGGGTGGGCACTCCGTGAATGGTGCGTGGTAATTCTTTTTTTTTTTTTTTTAATTTTTTTTTTTCAACGTTTATTTATTTTTGGGACAGAGAGAGACAGAGCATGAACGGGGAAGGGGCAGAGAGAGAGGGAGACACAGAATCGGAAACAGGCTCCAGGCTCTGAGCCATCAGCCCAGAGCCTGACGCGGGGCTCGAACTCACGGACCGCGAGATCGTGACCTGGCTGAAGTCGGACGCTTAACCGACTGCGCCACCCAGGCGCCCCAAGTGCATGGTAATTCTTGTTAGCATCATCTCCCGCGAGGCCCCCGGGCACGTATCCTGTAGCAAAGCGCCACCACCCCGGCGTGGGAGGCGGGGAGGGCGAGCGCTCTGGATGGTGGCTCATCAACATTTGGGGCTGTGAGAGCAGATGTGTGATCTTGCAGAACGATTCTCGCTTCAGGACTGTGTGTTGATGTTGATGTCACGGCTGCTCTAAGCACCCCGGATACTGTTAACGAGCTGTTCCAAGCCCAGCTGCGGTGTTTTCTTACCAGATGGTCCACGCCGAAGTGCATGGTCTTTCAGACAGGGATGACACGGGTCTCACAGACGCCGAACCGCCACGCGTGGAAAACCTACCCAGGAGGGTCAGGCCCCCCAAACGGCGTCAGTTCCCCTCACGCCCAAGGATCATGCTTTCATCCGGACGTCCTTCGTGTGTCCGTCCGGCAACCACAGAGAGCTAGGGGGGCGGCTACCATATGTGGCGGGAACTGTGTTAGACGCGAGGGACACGAAGGGGAAAAAAAACATTGCCCGCGGCTTTCAGGAACTGAGACTAGCCAGGAAGGGCCTGGGAACAAATCCTATTATGACAGTATTCTAAGCTCTCGATGCAGGCAGCTATCAAGGACTCTAGGAATGAAAGGGGTTTCATGAATGAAGGAATGAATGAATGAACATAACTGATTCAGCATCAGTTCTGAAAAGGGGAGATGACTACTTCCCGGATGGGGAACAGCTGCTATGTATCTTCTTACTGGCAAAAAATCCTGGGTAGCCCATACCACACAGCTGTATCATGGCTTCATTGAGATGGTCTTACCATTGGGTGCCCAAATGCCAGGCGTCTCCCCAAACCACATGTTTTACTTCCGTTGTCACATGATCAAAGCCACTTAGGCTCCTCTGCCTTCTCCAGCACCCCTCCTCTCATTCCTCTTTGCACTGAGCCGAGCACACGCTCACTCCCCTACACACACTGGCTTGGAAGAGGGGTGCCATTTCATTCCAGATGCTTCAGATGAGGACTCAAGATCCACACACGTCTTGACAGACTGTAGCAATTAGCTGAAGTGCAGGAGATGAATTTGAAAGGGGCCCCATAAAAAGACAAACGCTGGGGTCTAAGAAGTGAATGGCAGAGGGCCAATGAGAAGGAAAACCTTGGCAACTGCTCCTGAGCTCACAGAAAAGGCCACAAAATCCATAGGCAACAATACATGGAGGAATTAAACATCTGGATGGGGCCATGTTGAAAATACCTATCTTCAAGTATTTTTTTGCATTAATAATGATTTAATATTTTCATAGTGTGACATGAGTTTCATACTAAGACAATGTCTCTCTGGGGGCACCTGGCTGGCTCAGTGGGTTGAGTGTCCAACCCTTGATCTCGGCTCAGGTCATGATCTCACGGTTTGTGGGTTTGAGCCCCACATCACACTCTGTCCTAACAGCACAGAGTCTGCTTGGGGTTCTCTTTCTCCCTCTCTCTCTGCTTCCCTCTCTCTCTCTCTCTCTCTCTCTCTCTCTCTCTCTCTCTCATAAATAAATAAATAAGTTACAAAGAGAGAGAATATCTCTCTCCAGTTGAAATAAAAGTAGGACATCAACACGTTCCTTAAACTCAGGCCGAACTCATTGTAGCTCCCTCGTGGGTCACCAGTCAGGGATGTGTGGTTGACGATAACTGGCTTGAGTCAAACTAGCCTTTTTCCCTAGACCTGTTCTTGAGCTCAGTTGTTCAGCTTTGCCATGTGGTCAGATAGAAATGTTCTTTCCTTGTTTTTCTCTAATAATTGCCGTGTCAGTGGTCTTGTACCCCTGGTGTCAGTTATAACACTTCGTGGCCTTCACCGGGCACTATTCTAAGAAGTGATTTACCCTTGTTACCTCATGGGATCTTCATTACCATCCTAGAAGGGAGGGATGTGGGTGGTCGGAAACTCGGCAGTCCTGCACACTGGAGTCCCACACGTTTTGTGCTCCGTGCCCTGCAACCCCCGACCCCCGCCCCCTCCCCCCCCGGCCTTATGAAACAGTTAAATGTGACGAGAGCCGAACAGGCACATGAAGAACGTTCAAAATACCTTGGACAATATGTTAGTCCGGGACGAGCATGACTATGGCCAGGGCTGTTGGCTTTGACCCGGAAACTTCTGGCCGTCCAACCCTTGAGCGCTAACAACATCTGACTCTACGTGAATTTTCTCTACCAGGCAAGTTCCTCTTGCCTCCTAAAGGTGCTTGCCAAGAAAGCTCAAAACCCAGTAGCAATTAATTATTGACGGAGCATGTGAATTAGAGATAAAAGAAAAGTCGTTCTTTCTCTACACGCGCGATAGTAAATACATTTAATTATGGTAGGGGAAGCTAAGGGATCGTGGTCGGTATTAAGTTTTATTAGCTGAGACATTTAAAAGCATGTCCTCACAACAAAGAGGTCTTGTGTAATCCTAAATGTACCTCTTTGGTGCAGGGCTCAGAAGTGAATAGACTTAATGGAGTGGAGCACATTGTGGCAGATGGCCTGCTGTACCGACCGGTATAACAGGTTTATCATCAATTAACTTTGGTCTACATATGCCTATAGCAAATTGACTGTATAATAGGATCCTGAGCCTCTTATCATTGACAGGCCCACCACCCTGGGATGGGGGGACAGAGAGCATCAACCTCCTCTGATGTCTTGAAGCTCTCACATGAGACAGGGCCACTCTGAAGGTGAACACGGAAGGAGGGGTGGGGTTTGGAGACACGACCTTGGGAAGGAAACCAAGAGACGTGGTGTGGGACCTGCCCCTGGCTCGCTGGGCAAACCTCGGGAGCAAAGTTAAGAACTGCATTTGTGTGTCGTTTTACTCTGAACTTGAACTCCAGGTGAGCTTTCAGGGTTTTACAGAGGAAGGACGAGAGAGGGACGTGACTCACCTTGTGAAGGTCGCGAAGCCTGTCCGGTTCCCGGCCTCTGGGCTTCATGTCTTCCTTTCCCCCGCGACGCCTTTGGACTAGGTCAATTCTCGCCAAATGCTTTCCCGAAGGACCAGACAGTAAATATGCTTGGCTTTGTGTGTCAGTAAGTCCCCGTTGCAAGTACTCAGCTCTGCTGTTGTAGCACAGAAGTGGCCCCAGACAGTACATCAGGGGGTGAGCGCGGCTGTGTTCCAGAGAAGCTTTATGTATGAGCATTGGAATTTGAATTTCATATAATTTTCATGCCTCACAAAATGTTATTATTACTATGTTGGGTGTTTTCCAACCGTTGAGAGATGAAAAACCATTCCTCGCGGTGAGCCGTACGAAAACAAGGGGCAGGTGGTCGTTGACCAACCCTTGGGCTAGATCATCTTTGAGTTCTTGGTGCGCTCAGACCTTTTCCAAAAGCTGCTGTGACAACAATAATATCCTTGACTTACTAAGCTCTCGCACGTGCCGGATTCTGTGCTAAATGCTTTACAAGTGTTATCTCCCTTAAGCCTTATACTACGGTGCGAGGTAAGTGCTGTCATCATCTCCATTTCAGAGATTATGTAAAACGAATACACAGAGAAATTAAGAGTGTGTCCCAGTTGAACAGCACTGGGTAAGAGATAGGGCAGCAGAATTAAACCCAGGTATGTGAGGTCCCCAAGAGTGAATTCGGAAGCCTTGTGCTGCCTTTTCTGATGATACTGTGATCAGAGTGGAGAGTGGGCACAGAGTTAGAAAAGAAGTCCCAGGGTTTGTCAGCGCATTTTGTTTTGTAGTTCTCGATCGGGCTGGCACACGTTTCGTGCAAAAAGTTAAAGTGTTTCTGGGTGGGAATTGACCCTCTCTTTCCTTTGCCTTCCTCTTCCAGAAATGTGATGCCTAAGACTTTGGATGGGCAGGTGACCATGGAGAAGACGCCGAGTTACTTTGTGACGAATGAGGCTCCCAAGCGTATCCACGCCATGGCCAAGGACATCAAGCTCATTGTGGTGGTGAGAAACCCCGTGACCAGGGCCATCTCCGACTACACCCAGACACTGTCCAAGAAACCCGAGATCCCCACCTTCGAGGTACTGGCCTTCAAAAACCGGACCCTAGGGCTGATCGACGCCTCCTGGAGCGCCATTCGAATAGGGATCTATGCTCTGCACCTGGAAAACTGGCTCCAATACTTCCCCCTCTCCCAAATCCTCTTTGTCAGTGGTGAGCGACTCATAGTGGACCCTGCCGGGGAAATGGCCAAAGTACAGGATTTTCTGGGCCTCAAGCGTGCGGTGACTGAAAAGCATTTCTATTTCAACAAAACCAAGGGGTTCCCTTGTCTCAAGAAGCCAGAAGACAGCGGTGCCCCCAGATGCTTAGGCAAGAGCAAAGGTCGGACTCATCCCCGCATCGACCCAGATGTGATCCACAGACTGCAGAAATTCTACAGACCCTTCAACATGATGTTTTACCAAATGACTGGCCAAGATTTCCAGTGGGAACGGGAAGAGGGTGACAAATGAGGCTAAGGAAGCGGAGGGAAGGCTAGCGAATAGCTAAGCAGGCTCCTTACCTGAGTCCTGAATCCCCCCGGGGTCCACGGCCTCAGCCTCGCTGGAGTGCCAAGCCGATCCCCTCCTGTGTCCAGCCACGATCGCTTCCAGCGCTGTAGGTTTAGGCGAAGGGGTGGATCCCACGGCATCCTCACGGAGGCACCAGGTTTGCCCGGGCGGCGGCATCTGGTTGACCAGATGGCCACCAGGAGCCACTGCTGATTCTCGTCTTCTGCTAATGAATGGAGTCTGAAGACGGGATAGATAGCTGTCAAGGTCAGAGACCGTGCCAGGAGCGTTTGGTTAAGTGATTAAAGAAAAGAAAGGAAGGTCTACTTTGGTCACTTGAGAAGCCTGAGTCCTAGCCCTGCATCTGGCACAGCCCTCTGCTGTATAAACCTTTGCTTTGGCACCTCTCCAGAATGCTCCTTGTGGCTGAGTACTCCAGGACTCCCAGGGAGCCAGGTCCTTTCTCTGGGGCGTCTCTAACCTTCTCCTTAGAGGTCTCATCCCACAACCCTGTGACTTCCCCCTTCCCCACCTTATGAAGGCGGAGGCATGCACGTTCCTCACCAGAAAAATAAAAATAAAAAAGCTGACACTCTTGGAAGGCTTCTTTCCAAGGGCCCTCTAGGAAGGGCTGGGTCTTTCTCTCTCCACGAGTGTCCCGGGCTGTGGAGGAGCTTAGCGCGGGCCCTCGTGATAGACTCGGGCCCGCGTGGCTGTTCTCGGAGCAGCGTGATTGCCATTGAGTTCTGAGCCCTGGGGTTGAAACAGATAAGTGCTATTTCTGGGGGTGAAGAAAGAAGGCCAGACTTTTCGGTGGGCGGTCTTCATACGTGAAGACCCGTAGAACCGTGGTTCTAAGAAATGCTCTAAGAGTGGGCTCCGTCCCTTAGGGTCCCCAGAGGGGCGAGGACGGGAGAGTGGGCATGTCTTCTGTTAGGAGTAATCCTGAGCAACGCAACGAACAGGGGATCGGTCACCATGCTTCTGTTCGCCCCTCCACGTCCCGCCTCGCGGTCATCTGGTGCTTTATTTGCTCTCTGCAGAGATGGCACACACTGGGGCTCCCTCTGTGGAGGGCCGTCAGATCCCGTCTGTGGACGTGGGCGAGGGCGAGGGCTGTCTGTGGACACCCCCCCCACCAAGGGCTGCTGAACGAAGCGTCCCTTCCCATTACTTTGATTCGATGGAAACGCAGCACTTGACGTCAAGTCCTTGTTCACAGATCTCCCAAACCAGGACTGTTCTAGTAAATTTAAAAAGATGTATGAGTGGGGGGGAGCTAAGTCTGTTCGGCTGCTATGAAACTGTCATTTCTCCCGCTAAATGAAAACCGTGTTGTTATAAAGCTTAATGCAACCTGATTAACGGGCTCTCGGCTGGCGTGTTTGTATCAGTCACCTGCAACCCCCCTCCCCGCCCCTCCCACTCTGGGACTGGCCCCTTCTCCGAGGTGGCCGGAAAGACCCAGATTTGAGAATCTGCCAGGGGATTCTGTCCACAGGGCTGGATAATTCTGGAAACGGCACAAGGGAAGGGACTCTGGAAAGGAGCTCGGCTGTCTCTAGCTTGACGGATCCTGGCCAGAAATGCACCGATAGGCTAGACTCAGAAACAACCTCGCAAATAACTTTTTGCCAGATGAGGAAGTGGTTATCGAGCGGAAGGCAACGTGTATACGTACCTTCACCGCCAGAGTAAGAGAAGATACAGATAAACACACGCACGTGCATATAAACCCACCTCTTTGAAGGAAGCAAAGGCATGCTGCTGCCGAACAGTGCTTTCTGGGCTGGCTGGTTGGGGCCTTGATGTGCCAGCAGAACAAAGAATGGGTCTAGCTGCCCATCGGGGGCAACCGTGGGGTTTCTGCAGGCCACAGCTTCCTGAGCCTCATTGCAGACTTCTTGGAGACCCAGGAGCTCCGGGGTGGAGCTCAGGAACCTGTTCTTTCAAGAACATTCTTTAAAAAAAAATTAATGTTTTATTTATTTTTGAGAGAGAGAGAGAGAGAGAGACAGCACCAGTGGGAGGGGCAGAGGGAGGGAGAGACAGAATCCGAAACAGGCTCCGGGCTCCGAGCCGTCAGCACAGACTTCAGACTTCAGCTCAGGCCATGATCTCGCGGTCCGTGAGTTCGAGCCCCGCGTCGGGCTCTGCGCTGACAGCTGGGGGCCCGGAGCCTGCTTCGGATTCTGTGTCCCCCCCCCCCCTCCCTGCCCCTCCCCCACTCACGCTCTGTCTCTCTCTGTCTCAGAAATAAATAAACGTTAAAAAAAATTTTTTTTTTTAAAACAATAGGCCATACTCGGCTGGAAAATAAAAGTGGGGACCCCACCCCCACCACCTAAAGAACGTAGACACTTGCGTATAGCAGCAGGGCTTACGTCCTCTGGAGGAATGGGGCAGGGGCCAAAGCCTTGAGAGCTTGAAGGTTTTTATTTTAAGGGTCTGTCTGGCGATACGGTTGAAAGCTCACGGTTTGGAAAAGGAAGCAACGTTGACATGTTTAAGTTCTGTTTTCTGCAGTGTCTACTCTGGCTTGATCCTCGTGACTCCGGGAGTGAGCCAGGAAGCCATGTCCCCTTCTGCAGGGGGAGAAAGTTGACCAAGGAATTCCTTCCTCTCCAGGAAAGTAAAGTCAGCCTGCTAAGATAAGAGTCAGGTTAATCACACTTCCGCCCTATTTAAACGCGAGCATTGCGACTCACGGAAGATTGAATTTTGTATTTGATTTCAATTAGCAAAGCATAAATTATATTTAATCTTCGCTTCCGCTCGTCTCCCTCGAATGGAGGGTTCACACCTCTGGAAAGGCTGCCGCGTGTGGCTCAGAGCTGAGAAGAGGAGAATTCTGCCTCCCAGCAGCACAGCTGTCATTGCTCCCGTGTTCCTTGCTTTTGGCCACTATTGCTCTGTACGTGAAACGTAGGAGAGCCTTGGCCTTGCCCCTTAGACCCACCGGCTCGAAACACAGCAGCGACAAGGGCGAAAGCATTCAGCAGTCCCTTTATCTTTCTTTCAACTGTATACGAAAGCCACCGACTTCTGTTTTGTCCCGTTTCTTATCCTTCCTGCTCCTTCCCATTTGACCACCCTCAGCCCCCTTATTGTCCAGAGAAAACTTCTGCCTCTCTGCTGTTGGAAGAGCGGTGGCTGGGTTCTATCCTTGCCTCTGTCGGTGTCTTGGCCATCTAAACCTTAGTTGTCCTGTCTCTAAAATGGGCATATTTTATCCCTACCCCCACCTACCCCTCAGTGCTTCTGGGATAACCAAAATGAATTAATAGATGGAGGGTATTTGGAAAGAATGAAGAGCTTCAGTGACACAATGGATAGTGAGGACCATGGTAACCCTAGTGGTGATGATGGTAATAATGGTGATGATAAAGTTGAAGGAGGAAGACAAGGGAAGAGGTTCTCAATACCCCTTCCAGAACAATATGTCTTTGTAGAGTTCCAAGGCTATATCTTTACTCATATTGGACAGTTATGAGAATGTCAAGAGAAGGGAGCCCGCATTGATCTTGCTCAAAGCTCAGGCCAATAGAAAAGCCCTCCATAACACAGAACTGGCTAGATTTCAGGCATTCACACGCAAACCTTCTTCCTCCTGGTCAGGACCCTCCTCTCACCCCCTACACAGACAAATTCTCCTCACAGTGGCCTTTCCCTTGTTCCACACTCAAGGTTCTTTTAGATACAACAGGGCACCAAGGCTCCTCCAACAGGGCCAAACAGATCCCCTTGGGATGAACACGGGAGCGACGTTTTCAGACTTCTGGGCTATGAATTCTGTGCTTGGAGCTCTGACTCCTGAAAGTTCACGTGGGAGACCGACAAAAGGTGGAAAAACCAGGCAGGTGCCTGTTGTCCAACGTTTCTGGAAATAAAGTTGAGTTGGAGTTCTCCTCAGGCTTTTGTGTAACGACTTGGGATGGGAAGAGAGGAGTGCCTATGATTTCTAGCTTCTCAAGGGGGTGAGGATGTGTCATTTTAAGATATGAGATACATGAGACCACTGTTTTTTAATTGTGAAAATATCACATGTGGCAAGGTAATAATAGTGGGTCATCTGGTATCCGGGCAGGAGATGAAGGCCAAAGAAATGTATGCGATGTGGGTCCACTGGTGGAAGACGGACCAGAATCTCTAGTGTCCCTGGAGACAGGAATGGATATAGCGCTGCTCTAGGGTCAATCATATTTCACTCCAGCTTTTATTTCACAAATATATGTATAGATGACTAAGTGGCAGTTGAAAGAGATGCGAGAGAGAGAGAAGCTGACCCAGCAGAGTGCCCAGCCAAGGGGTGGGATGGGGTGGGGGGCGGGAAAGACGGACAGAAGAAATACATAAAGAGAGGGTTTCACTATTACGAGAGAGGATGCCCAGGAAACACTATGGAAACACGAAATTGGGGTAGGGGGTAACTCACCGGGGGAAAGGAAGGACCGCCGTGTACGTATGGCATTAAAGACCATACCCGGCAACGTTTTACCTCATCCCAAATCATATGACTGCTCGTATGCTCCGGACTTAAGCTAAAGCACAAAGAGGTATGAAAGCACAAAAGATACGAAAAATACCAGGTTGCATTAAGAAGCCTAGTAGGGATTTGGGGGGCGGGGGAAGAAGTGTGTATGAAGGACTTTGCCATCCAGGATCATCTTCTCCCAGAAGGCAGGCTGACCGTAGCCAAGCCACTTAGTCGGGGACATAAATTCTTGCAGACACAGCCCTCACTCCCCACCACCTGTGCTTCCTTAGCATCGTCCCAGGGGAAGGTCAAGGGATGACCTTCTTCCCCTAGCCGTCGGCTGTTTGTTGATTCATAGATCAAGAAGGAAACACCAAACCAATAGAAATTCAACTCTTCTGAAAATGTGCGGAACTCAATAATAGTTCCAATGAACACACACACACACGCACACACACACACTCACACATCTTCTATTGGATGAGACAGTAATGGAGATTTGTCCTCTAGGTCAATAATAATCAACGAGCCTCATCCTTGTATTTTATAGCCAGGGACCTCTGGAGGCTTGGGAATTTGAGGCACTTCCCCAAAGTTTCACAGAGATGTAACGACTGAAGTGAAACCACAAGGCAGGGCGCTGCGCTAGGGATAGTGAGAGGGACAGCCTGCCCGGAATCATCACAGTTAGACAATTTCAACCGGTGTTTTCATAACCTTGTCTCTAGGCCCAGGAAACATCCGTTTGAATAGCTCAGATCCCATGAACCGTTCTGGACTACTGGAAAAGCGTGATCTTGCAGTAGAACAATAGAGGCCGGTTGGGAGGTTGGGGGGGGTCACCCTTGTGGCCATGAGTAGGCTAGAGCTAGAACAGTCCATCCTGTTTGGGGTCAGAAGGATACTCCCCACGGCATCTGTCTGGTTCTCAGTGGACCCATACCTCCTTGTTGTGGTCACATCTGTGGGGCTTAAGTAGGGGTCCCGTGGGACACGTGGAGCTCATTGGATTAACGCTAACATCCTTAAAGCCTCACCTCGAGAGAAGAGTTGATCTCACGCTCTTTTGAACATTCCTTTTTTTTTTTTTAATTGTTTTTCAACGTTTTTTAATTTATTTTTGGGACAGAGAGAGACAGAGCATGAACGGGGGAGGGGCAGAGAGAGAGGGAGACACAGAATCGGAAGCAGGCTCCAGGCTCCGAGCCATCAGCCCAGAGCCCGACGCGGGGCTCGAACCCACGGACCGCGAGATCGTGACCTGGCTGAAGTCGGACGCTTAACCGACTGCGCCACCCAGGCGCCCCTCTTTTGAACATTTCTAACCAGCTTTTTGTTTTAGCCTCTTCCCTACCTGGAAGAAACGCACAAAATATCTTGGGGAAAAGGGGAACGAGATGAGCTGAAGTTGCAGGATTAGGCTGGAACCAGGTTGGGAAAATGACCAGCTGCGGTTCTCAAAAGGTTGAGAGCCTGTCACTTTCGGTCCTGCTCACCTCCACGGAGGGTCCCCAGAGGCAAGGATGGGGCGGTACGCGGCAGCCTTCACAGCACTCTGCGCCAGATGGAGGGCCTTGGTCTTGTCCCCTTGAACACTTTCAAGAAGCCTCAACCCCCTTGGTAGGTCCGCCTCTGCCACATCTCCGCTTGCAACTCGATTACACCAGTGTCTCTGTAATAAAGAATATTTCCCCCTACACGTACATGTCTTCAGGCTCTGAGCTTTTGTCACCAGTTTGTCTCTGACATCATGGGGACAGCCTTGGGATGATGAACAAACAAACAAAACGGCAGTAAATGGTATACAAGGAAAAACAAAAGTGGTAGAACTCTTTTCCTGTAACTCCTGCTAAAAGTGAGATTTGGCAACCACATGGGTTCCTTCTAACCCAAGAAGAAAGAGTTGATGGCTTCAGACTCCCCTGGGGCTCTCTGAGGCCAAAGGTAAGACTTTGATGGAGCAAGAGATCCCCCTTCCCCCCCCCCCCACCATTTATGGAGGAAAAGATTGCTTCCTTTTGATCCCTGTGGGAGGGCTTCTCAAGGGTGCCGGGGACAGGATGTGCTCCCTGGGGAATGCTGGGGAAAGGGCTTTGGAAATAAGGGCTTTCTTTATCCTGACCATCCTGTTGAGAGGAAAGAAAAAGCAGAAGTATAGAACAAGAACCGTTAGGCAGCACGTCGGAGGGCTGAGTCTAAATCATAGACTCGCGGACCAGCCCGCAAGCCAGGGTGAATCCCATCGTCCATTTAGTCCCCTCTGCTGAGAGCAGCAGAGAATGCAGATTGGGGTCTCTCTAAATTTCTGCTCTCTAACCTCAGCGAGGCCCTCGGTTCGCCAACGCGTTCCTTTTATTTGTCCCTGGGCAGCTCTTTTTTTCCAGGCTCCTTGTATTCGTTTCAGAGATTTCCACCATTCTTTCAAGCTTTCCACCCTGCCCACATTCTCGCCCCACCCACGTCCTATTGGTCAAGGAAGGTGGCTTCCTGGAGAAAGTCCAGCTCTCTCTCTGTCTCTCTGCCTCTCACTGGACCTGCGTTCTCTCCTCCATCAGGTGGAGACAGTGATAATTCCTGCTTACAGGGAACTGTGAGGACTACTGGAATGATACCAGGACCTATAAAAGGGGAGTGGCAAAAAGAAAGAGCTCAGCAGGCTTACTGTTGTTGCCATTATCATAAATTTTAAAAATTGCTAGCCAGGGTGTGAATCCATAATTCCCCCACTCATGTCTCGTTAGTTCTTACATTTGCCTCAAATCCCTAACTCTCAGCTTTAAGAGCATGTGCTTTATTCATTGAGTCCCCTCCTCCTTGGTCTTTAATGTCGATCCAAAGCCAATCATCCCATCGTTAATTTAAGGACAAAACACTTCGTGTAGCATCTGTCAAAATACCCAACAACACCCTGTCTTCCATAGCCCAAGTTCTGGAAAGGAGATTCTACCCTCGCTATGTTCGCTCAATGGCTATCCTTTTCTCACACCCCCGTGTCCTAGTGTCGGCTCCCAGAAGCCTAAGGAAGGGCTTGATTGGTTATCCGAGTTGCTGCCATCATCAAGTACAGGTGCCATGTTCATCCTTCACCTACTTAGTGTTTGACACTATTGGCTGCCATCTTGCTCTGTGATCTGCTCCTGCTTTATCTTCCACATTGTCTCTTGGATACTTGCCCTGCCTCTGCTCTCTTCCTAGCTCACAAACTCCTCTTCGTCCTCTCCTTGTCTTTTATTATTTTTTATTTTATTTTAATTAATGGTGGAGGTTGCTAACTCCATTTCTCAGTGGGGTCTGAGCGGTGGTCAGCTCAAGGCTCTGGAGAAACAGAATCTTTAAGGATTAAAAAAAGGAATGCCAGGGGAACCTGGGTGGCTCAGTCGGTTAAGTGTCTGACTCTTGATTTGGGCTCAGGTCGTGATCTCATGGTTCATGATTTTGAGCCCCGCATTGGGCTCTGTGCTGTCAGCATAAAGCCTGCTTAGGATTGTCCCTCTGCCCCTCCCCTGCCTGTGCCCTTACTCTCTCTCAAAATAAATAAAGACATTTTTTTAAGTGGCCAATGATAAGAGGAAATGAATCTATTTTTCCTACTTTTGAGTGCTCTTGAGAAAGGACGACAGGCTTAGAATTGTGGCAGCCATTTTGTAACCATGAGTCAACAAACATAGACAACACTGAAGATGTCAGAGCAGGAGGATGAAAAGAACCTGGCGCTTCCTAGTTGGCCTTCTTGATCTGGTGACCCAGGCAACCATGCAACTACTTTGGGGTCCATAGGACAAGAAAGACAACGCACCAACGAGTAGACAGTATCTGGGGAAACCTTGTGATGTTAACTAGAATCATGGGATCAGTCAAGGGTGTATCAAACCTACATTAAAGGGACAGAATTGACCTCAAACATACGTGGACCCTGCCCCATTTTTCATAATCCAGTGCATTTTCTCATCCCATCCCCAATCTCGTAACGTAAGAAACTACAACTCACAACATATCTTGAGATCTAGAATCTTTTCTGTGTCCCCAAGGTTACCGAAGTTACAGGTTCCCCCAGGCACTTCTCAAATTTCGGGGAGCTTCCATATCACTTCAAACCTAGAGATGGTCTTCTCCCAAAGTACAGGGTCGATACATCTAACATTCCAAGTTACACAAATCCTATTAAATGCCACTCAGACTATAAAGAACCTTCATTAAGATAAACAACTCCCAAGGCATCAAGGTGGCTCAGTTGGTTAAGCGTCCGTCTCTCGATTCCAGCTCAGATTGTGATCTCATGGTTCATGAGATCAAGCCCCGTGCCGGGCTCTGTGCTGACCACATGGGGCCTGCTTGGGATTCTTTCTCTCCCTCTCTCTCTGCTCCTCCCCCACGCACACTCTGTCTCTCTCTCAAAATAAATAATTAAGCTTTAAAAAAAAGATAAACCACTCCCAGAGGCTCCATCTTGAGTTAAGGACAAATACCGACAATCGTAATAGTCAATATCTTTTGCGCGATCGTGTATTCATGCTTCTAAACCTGTGAACAGTATTCAGTTAGTTGGTCACTCGTCCATCCCTTGCTGACGTGGCTCCCCAACACTCACTCTGCTGTTCAGCCTCACTTGTTACCGCTTGTTCTCCAGGGGTTAGTCTTTCTTTATCTGTAAGTATTCACTCCAGCGATCCCCTACATTTTCGTTGTTTCAAGCACCATCTCTGTGCTGGGGAATCCCGATTTCAGATTGTTCGTGCAGGGCTCTCTCTCCAACATCAGATGCTTCTATCAAACTACGCTTGGCTTGTCCATCGGGCTGTACCAAGAGAGACAGTATCTTAATCTTAATGCATCCAAGTCCCATTCCAGATGTTCTAAGCCACCTAGACCTATTCCTCCCACGGTCTTGCCAGCCGAGCAAATAGCTTCTCTGTCTCTCCAAGCCAGAAGCTTATGTTCTTTCTTGCTCTTCTCTGTCTTCTATACCGTGCATATAATTTTTTTAATTTATTTTTTATTAAAAATTTTTTCTTAATCTTTATTTTTGAGATGGAGAGACAGCGTATGATCAGGGGAGGAGCAGAGAGAGAGGGAGACGCAGAATCCGAAGCAGGCTTCAGGCTCTGAGCTGTCAGCACAGAGCCTGACACGGGGCTCGAACTCACGAACTGTGAGATCATGACCTGAGCCGAAGTCGGACGCTCAACCGACTGAGCCACCTAGGCACCCCGCGTGCATATGATTTAAAAAAAAAAAAAGTCCACGATTAGTATTTACCCAAAGGAGACAAAAATACAGATTCAGAGGAGTGCACACACCCCGGTGTTTATAGCAGCACTATCAACAATAGCCAAACGATGGAGAGAGCCGAAATGTCCATCGACTGATGGATGGATAAAGAAGATGTGGTGTGTATGTGTGTGTGTGTGTGCGTGTGTATGTGTGTGTGTGTGTGTACAGATACATACACATATAATGGAATATTACTCAGCCATCAAAAAGAATGAAATCTTGCCACTTGCAAAGATGTAGATGGAGCTAGAATGTATTATGCTAAGGAAAAGTCAATCAGAGAAAGACAAATATATGATTTCTCTCGTATGTGGAATTTGAGAAACAAAAACAGATGAACAGATGGGAAAGGGGTGAAAGAGAAGAGATGGAAACAAACCATAAGAGACTCTTAACAATAGGGAACAAACACACTGAGAGGGTTGATGGCAGGAGGTGGGTGGGGGATGGGCTAGATGAGTGATGGGTGTTGTATATAAGTAATGCATTCTATTCCTGAAACCCGAATTGCACTGTATGTTATCTAACTAAAATTTAAATTAAAAAAAACAAAAAAGAAAAGATGTCCAGAAGTCAGCTACTCTTATCACCTAACGTAGGAAGGTCAGATTTAGCAGATAATTGCATAGGACATACTTATAGTCAACATTTATATTTTTCTTACATGATCTTCTGAGACCTCCCCATAAGTGGTCTCCCTTTCACTAGTTTACTTCCTTTTTTTCTGATTTTTTTTTTTGAGGGAGAGAGAGCAAGCAAGCAGGGGAGAGGCAGAAAGAGAGGAAGCGAGAGAATCTCAAGTAGGCTCCATGCTGAGCATGAGCCCAACGTGGGGCTCAAACCCACTCACCGTGAGATCATGATCTGAACCGAAATCAGGAGTCCGGCGCTGAACCAACTGAGGCCCCCAGATGCCCTAGTTTTTACTCCCTTTTGAATTTGTAATTCGTTCTGCATCCGGAGTCATGCTAACTGACAAGGGAGACTGACTGTATCATCCTCTTACTAATAAACTACTCGTGATTCCTGTATTAGTCAGTCACTTCTTTAGCTAGAAGTGGCAGACAGCACGAGTCACGCAGGGGAATAAGGACTAAAGGCAGTTCACTGGCTCGTGTAGCTAAAGTTCCCAAAGGTGGCCGGCTTAAGATATAGCTGCACCCAGGAGTTTGGTAATTAGGAAGTTTTCTCTTTTTCACTCGCCGCTTCTTTACCCACTCTGTCCTCCGATATTTTGCCTTCGATGATCTCTTTTCACGTGATACAGTTATGGCTGCTTGCAGCTCAGCCTAAACCACACTTTTCGATTCCACAGAAAGCCTATTTTCCTAAGAGCTCCATCAAAAAGGGGTCACATGGCCACTCAGGGACCAGTCACTGTGGCCAAGGATCTAAAGTACTCTCATGGTCTGGCTTAAGTCACATCTGGGGACCGGACAGAGCCAGCCCCTACTCTCGTCTTGGAAAACATCATTATTGAACGGGAGAGAATGATCCCGAAAGGAGATGCTGAGAAACCAATAAAGTGTTTTTCATGGTTCCCCACTGCCTGCATGATAGATGCCAAATTCCTCAGCTTAGCACATAAGGGTTTCAAAAGCTGTCCCCAAACTACTCCTCCCGTCTCCACCACAGCAACTACTCCATACTCAATGCTCCTGCTACACAGGCTTGGCATCATCTCCTACACAGTGTTTGCCTTGCCCTGTACTGTGATATCTTCCTTAGACGAGTCCTTTCTTTTCCTGCGAAATAATATTCATGCTTAAAGACCCGATGGAAATGTTCCCTCCATGATTCCCTGGCTGAACAGGTTGTGCCCTCCTCTGCATTTTATTTTTATTTATTTATTTAAAAAATTTGTTTTAATGTTTATTGATTTTTGAGACAGAGAGAGACAGAGCATGAACGGGGGAGGGTCAGAGAGAGGGAGACACAGAATCCGAAACAGGCTCCAGGCTCTGAGCTGTCAGCACAGAGCCCGACGCGGGGCTCGAACTCACGGACGGCGAGACCATGACCTGAGCGGAAGTCGGCTGCTTAACCGACTGAGCCACCCAGGCGCCCCTATTTATTTATTTTTTAAGTTCATTTATTTTGAGAGAGAGAGAGAAAGAGAGAGAGAGAGAGAGAGTGCGAGCAGGGGAGGGGCAGAGAGAGGGAGAGAGAGAAAATCCCAAGCAGGCTCTGCACCGTCAGCATAGACGCGCTCAAACTCAGGAACCACGAGATCGTGACCTGAGTCGAAACCAAGTGTCAGACGTTTAACCGACAGAGCCCCCCAGGCACTTTAAATCCTCTGCCATGTCACTTAGGACTCCGCAGTACATTTCCCCGGGCCATGGTTTTCCACTGGACGTGAGATCCCTGGGAGCAGCAATGTCTCATTCATCTCTGTTCCCTGATGTCTCGTCTTAGGATTGATGCGGTAACTACTGAGCGCAGGGATGAGTGAAGAGTCAAATGAAGGAATAAAGATAGGATTTAAGGAGGACAGCGCCCGGCCAAGAGTTCTATAATCCCCATCGGGGTCCACCTCCCCACTACTTATCTACCTTTGAGCCACGAACAAGCCCTTTACCCTCTGTTCATCTCACTTGTTGCCCCTTTACCCACCGAGCTACTGATGTCTCGCGAAGGGCTCGCATCATGGATAAATGAAAGAGAAGAGCCATTCCCGTTTCCAACGTACCTGTGCCAGGCTGTGATGGGCAGCGGACTTTTCAGCTGAAAACATCACAGAGGACTTCACGAGGGAAGGTACACGGTCCAGGAAAGGCAGCTTTGATCCCACCTGAAAACCTTCGGAGACTCCAGACGTGAAAGCCCCCCTTAGCACTTTATCATCGTGATAAGAATTCCCACCCTTCTGTCTGACTAAATGCCATCAATTCACAGGGCTTCTCCTCTATTTTAAGCTACTGTTTATTGAGCACTTACTAAGTGTCAAGTTCTGTTCCCTCTACCTGGAGTGTTCTTCTGCCAGATATCTATCTCCATCACTTGTTGCCTCTGTCCCTCAGGTCTCACCTTAGATGTCCCCATCTCAGCAAGGCCCCCAAGCACCTCATTTAAAATCATAACCGCCCTTGGGACGCCTGGGTGGCTCAGTGAGTTAAGCATCCAACTCTTGGGTTTCCGCTCAGGTCATGATCTCATGGTTTGCGAGTTCGAGCCCCGCATTGGGCTCTGCACCAACAGCGCGGAGCCTGCTTGGGGCTCTCTGTCTCTCCCTCTCTCTCTCTCTCTGCCCTCCCCTGCTCACACACACTCTCTCAGAATAAATAAATAAACTTTAAAATCATAGCCGCCCTTCCCCCACCCCCCCAAGCTCTAACCCTTTAGCCAGTAATTTTGTTCCTAGGACTTCTCAGTGCCTGTTATGTTGCAGACGTCATCACCTGTATGTGTTCAATTCCTTGCTTCTCCTCCATGGGAACATAACCCCTGGAAGGGCAGAGACCGCTGGCTGTGACGCGCCACTCTGTGCCCCCCTGCCCTGAGCTTACATACAGTAAGCACTCAATAAATACTCGCCGAGGGGGTGAAGAAATATCAAGCACCTGACATAGATTATTTTGCTCGGTGTTACCCAACAAGCCTTGCAAGCACTAACGACGTAGGGACTACTATTGCCCCATTTTCTAGATGAGGAAACTGAAGCCCAGGGGAGTGAAGGTCACATAAAAAATAAGTGACAGAGCAAGGACTCCAACTCGGGCTTTCATTGCACATGTTCCCCTGCGGGGCTTCCCCGGGCTTCCTTAAGAAAGCAGAGATGGGATTTTATATTCCTCGCAAGTACATAGTGGGGATTTTCCCAGCGTGGTAGCCGGCCGGTCTCTGTCACCTCAGAGACCCCAGAGAAAAGAGATTTACTGAGCTATTGCTGGACCGACACAGACAAGCTGTAGACTAGACTCCTTAACTCTACAGGCTGCAGGTTATAAATCGTTTCTCCATTGGCGATGGCACTTGACTCTGAGTCAGGTTATGATTCCCATTCTGCAGAAGAAGAAACAAAAGACAGAGAGGTTAAGTAATCTACCCCAGGGGAGGCTTTCCCTACTTGTCAGCTTCTAGCCACGCGGAGAGCTTGCGGGAAGAGCAGGGAAGGCACTTGTGCTAAGCACGTCTGCCACCCACAAAACACAAGGCTATCGGTCATTTTTACTAGAAGGGAACTTCTTGGAAGAACAGTTAACTTGCTGCGTAAGGCTCCTGCCACATGAGGGGGGGCTTCCTCCTTTAAAACGGTCATGATATCATTATATGCCATTCCGACAAAGAAGCCACTGCTCGTGGCTCGCCAGTGCTGAGCCTGACCTTGAGCACAGACCCTCCAGATGCCATTATTCCAGCTGGCCGCGCTCTGGACTCTTGGTCTTAGGAAGTGCTCTGCCACCAGAGAGTGAACAGAGACTTCTCACCCAGAGGGAAATGATAGCATCTTCTCAGAGCTGATGCGATCAAACCACGGGGAAATGGCTCACATAAACCATCACTCAGGAGAAGTGCTGGACTGCCTTGGACTCTTAATTAATTCCCATGATGTCAAAAATTGAAGGGAAGTAATGCAAACCACACGGGGGACCCGGTTTTGTTGAGCAGTGCAAACATTCAGATTAGTGCTCAGACTGCATGCGGCGTGCAGAGCTCTTTTATGTGGACTGCACAATTCTATTGTTTTCGACACCATTGGAGTGGTTGTAGGCAGGGCACGGGTCACTTCTTCACTCCCATCCCTGCAAGACCTTAAACTCTTACATCAGCCTGCTTCCTGATATGTGCCGGCCTCTGAAAGCTTCAAGATTTAACAACACAGGGAGTTCCGATGCAATTACAAGATGAGTTTTCTAGGCTATAAACTTCATAATATTTTTTGTGACATTTACACTTAATAATATGCAGGGAGACAATAATACCCCCAATCTCCGTGCACATTCCAGTTTTTTTTTTTTTCTTGGAGACCATAATATCATCTGTGATCACATTTGCTGCTCACCGTATCCTCATATGGTGTTGGTTCTCAAATTTGAGCATGCACTAAAAAGTACTTGAAAATGTATTAAAATGCAGGTGTCTGGTCTCCACCCCTGGGGATTCTGTTTAAATAGCTCTGGGGAGGGGCCCACGATTCTGCGCCTCTAACAAGCTCCCAGGGATGCTGATGCCACTGGTCCCTGGACCATGCTTTTAGCTGCAGGCAGAGGAAATTTATCACACCCATTTCCCAGATGCAGACACTGGTCACCATCCACAAGGTTTCTGAAAGACCCTGAGAGCCTCTATGTTAGAAAGCACTAGCAACTCATTTCCCTATTGGCTGTGAGTGGAGGGCTCCGGAAACAGACGGCCAAGCAAATTCTTTAGTGAATCTTTAGTAGAAAATTTAGCACATTCATTTCTATCACTCTATTTCTCCTGCAGCCCTGGGCTAGCTGGGAAGAAAGAGGGAGAGGTGAGCTAATGTGTCGCAATGACTATTTCTAAGAACTCGTTAAGGAAAGATGTATCTGGCCTAATGAGAAAACAATTTTCTTCTATACTCCCACTGCTAAGGCTAAGAACTCCCAAGGTCAAAGCTAAACCATCCCCAAGCGGCCATCCTACAACTCCCCCTTGATGTTGATTAAGGATAATTTATTGCAGATTCAAATGGGAGGTTGGGAGGGGGTGGAGGGAAAGATAGGCCTACATTCCAATGGATGAAAATAGCTAATCAAACGTTTTTTTTAAATTTATTTATCTCTTGGGGCGCCTGGGTGGCGCAGTCGGTTAAGCGTCCGACTTCAGCCAGGTCACGATCTCGCGGTCCGTGAGTTCGAGCCCCGCGTCGGGCTCCGGGCTGATGGCTCAGAGCCTGGAGCCTGTTTCCGATTCTGTGTCTCCCTCTCTCTCTGCCCTTCCCCCATTCATGCTCTGTCTCTCTCTGTCCCAAAAATAAATAAAAAACGTTGAAAAAAAATTTAAAAAAAAATTTATTTATCTCTTTGGGGGTCCCCTGTCCACCTCCATTTTGGGCAAGTGATTTCACAGCACACTGTATTGTGGTGCCTGATAAAAGCCTTGAAAAAATTTTCATCCACAAAATGAGGAAGTAGTGAACTATAAAATTGCTAATTATTTTCTAGTAAATTTACTTTTAAATAACTTTAGACATCAATTACAGGCACCATTAGGCACCATTAAGCACTGGGTGTGTTTACCAAACAAGGGCAGCGCATTGCTGATTCTCTCCCCTTTGTATGGCCTCATCATTTAATTTCACCCTCCCGGGGGCTCCCCTCCCCACGCCCTGGGCACACAGACCAGGCACAAGTATCAAACCTGAAATTAAACTCCATGAATGATGGTGATTGTTTCCATTTCAAGTGTCATTGCCCAGTCAAGCCCCAGGTGTCTTAGATGGAAGTTACTTTAGGGGGAGATGTTAATTGTAACTGTCAGTTTCAGGTACATTTCCCAGCCCAGTGTTTCCCTACCATTGTTCTACCATAGAATCTCCTGGAAACTTAAAAAGGGGGCTGGGCTGGGGTGGGAGGAGCCTTTATGCCAGGGCTCCCCTTCAGGCCAATTGCATTGGAGCCTTTAAGAATGTGTTGAAGATTTAGCCCAAGCGGTTCTAAGGTGCAGCCAAGGAGGACAACCACAGCCCCAGCCACGACCCTGACTGCAGGCTCCGGGACCAGAGGGGAAGACTGCCCGTTAACCCCTGTCTTCCTCCTGGCTCGTGTGCCTCTAGAAGGCTGGAGTTAAGGAGGAGGTGGGAAGCCAGGGCCCTGATGCTTTGGCTCAGCCGTGACCGTGGGATCTTCTCCAGTGAGTTTCTCCCTGCCCCTCAGATCAGAGGCTTGGGGGTTTTTATAACCGCTTGTCAGCAGCACCCGTCTCACGGTGTAATTAGACGTGGGTTCGGACAGGCGGGTGTTCTGGACCCAGCCTTCTGTGGCATCGCGGGCAGACCCCAAGTTCCTCCCCATCAAGGGAGGCGTAGGGTTGCGTGCGTGAGCTCTGGCACAGAGGTTCAGAGTCCAGGCTCTCGTGTGATGCCTTTGGGTTCTTTGCCTCATGCTCCACTTGCCAGCTGTGTATCAGTTGGCCTCGTGGAGCATCATTTCATCAGAGCTACGTTGGGAGATTGTTGGTAGGGTTAAGTGAGCGAGTCTGTGAAAAGTTGCCCAGAGCTCCCGGAAGGGCTCGATCCGTGCACGCGGTCCCGTAGAGCAGAAAGCAGTGTGTTTTCCTATGTTTGTATTTGCACAGAAAAGGGAGCTTTTGTCGATGCTTCTTCCCTTTCAAGAAGGGGTGTCAGGGGTGCTTCCAAGATCCAGCTCTCTTCCTCGTTCTTCCCTAAGGGAGGAAGCGTTGCCGGTATAATCGATGCAAACATGGCTACTTTTGCCGGCAGCTTTGGTCCCTGCTCACAGGGGCCATGGGCTCTTGGCACGTGTGTCCTGCCTCTGCTTAGATTAGAGACAGGGACCAGAGGAGGAGATGGCTGTGTTCTCTCTCTTCTTTTTTTTTTAATTTTTTTTTTTTTAACGTTTATCGATTTTTGAGACAGAGAGAGACAGAGCATGAGCGGGGGAGGGGCAGAGACAGAGGGAGACACAGAAACGGAAGCAGGCTCCAGGCTCTGAGCCATCAGCCCGGAGCCCGACGCGGGGCTCGAACTCACGGACCGCGAGATCGTGACCCGAGCTGAAGTCGGACGCTCAACCGACTGAGCCACCCAGGCGCCCCTCTCTTCTTTCTATCTTAACTGTGGCTCAGCTCTGGGCTTGCTCTACAGAACAGCATCACACCAAGGCACGGGGGTGGGGGGGGGAGGATAGAAATGAAATCTATCCCCCCTAGGGTCGTGCCCAGACCATGCACTGCAGCTGACCTCGCCCCGTGGAGGGAAGGGGTCAAGGATGGGTTTGGAAATTAACAGGGCTCACTTAGTACCAGGTCTGTCTGTTTTTAAATTTTCTTTAGTCAGACCCTAGAGCAGGGTTGAGGTGGGTCGTCCGCACCAGAGGCCATCCATCATGGTTCCGTTTGCCTGTCCACGCTGTCGGTTCAAATCCACAGGGTAGAGATTCTGAGTAGGTCCATCCAGTTAGGACCGATCGCTTCCACTGCCTCATATACCAGATCTCTGTTCTCGCTTCAGAGCCCACATGGACGCCCCCCCCCCCCCCCGCCCCCACCATAGTCACTGAGGCCAGCATGTCATTTGTTTGTCCCTTCACCCAGACCCTGCTTTGGCCGTGTTGATCCTCACGATAGAAGACCCACCATCTTTTTGAAATTTATTTTTTATTTATTTTGAGAGAGAGAGAGAGAGAGAGAGAGAGAGAGAGAGCAAGCGGAGGAGGGAGAGAGAGGGAGCTTCCCGCTATCGTCAGCACAGAGCTCGGTGTGGGGCTCGAACTCATAAAGCATGAAATCATGACCTGAAGTCCAGAGTCAGACTCTTAACAGACTGAGCCACCCAGGTGCCCCCAAACTCACCATTTTTTAAAATGTAATTTATTATTTTTTTAAATTTACATCCAAGTTAGTTAGCATGTAGTACAACGGTGATTTCAGGAGTAGATTCCTTAATGCCCCTTCCCCATTTAGCCCATCCCCCCTCCCACAACCCCTCCAGCAACCCTCAGTTTGTTCTCCATATTTATGAGTCTCTTCTGTTTTGTCCCCCGCCCCCGTTTTTACATTATTTTTCTTTCCCTTCCCTTATGTTCATCTGTTTTGTCTCTTAAAGTCCTCATATGAGTGAAGTCCTGTGATTTTTGTCTTTCTCTGACTAGTTTCACTTAGCATAGTACCCTCCGGTTCCATCCACGTGGTTGCAAATGGCAAGATTTCATTCTTTTTGATTGCCGAGTAATACTCCGTTGTATATATATATATACCACATCTTCTTCATCCATTCGTCCATCAGTAGACATTTGGGCTCTTTCCACACTTGGGCTATTGTTGATCGTGCTGCTATAAACATGGGGGTGCTTGTGTCCCTTCGAAACAGCACACCTGTATCCCTTGGATAAATGCCTCATAGTGCCATGGCTGGGTCGTAGGGTAGTTCTAGTTTTAGTTTTTTAAGGAACCTCCATACTGTTTTCCAGAGCGGCTGCACCAGTTTGCATTCCCACCAGCAGCGCAAAGAGATCCTCTTTCTCCGCACCCTCGCCAACATCTGTTGTTGCCTGAGTTGTCAATGTGTGAGCCATTCTGACCGGTAAGGCTCACTGTTTCTTCAATATACCCTTTTGCAGAGAGAGCCCAGAGATTGTGGCAGAATTGGCTGGTCTGGATTGGCTCCTGGGGGTAGGGAAGACATCAGGCCCTCATAAGATGATGAGATCATGTGAATTCCCATAAGTAACTATAATATTGAATTGTAAATCTTGTGGTTGGTGAGCTCAATGGCGTGAGTGCGTCCTTGGGGCCAGTGAATGGGATGTTGTAGTGAATTCTCCCCTGGGCGAGCAACTATGGAAGGAGAGGCCTAGAAGATGAAGTGATACGTTTACATTGTAACATTTTCTCCCATTGACAGCTGTAAAATCAATCTAATAACAGTATGGGGAGTTTGGAAAAGAGAAAAAAAAATGGCTGCCTTAAATATCAACCTCTCACACAATCAGAATTGTATTTCTGTGTCTCTTCTTTTCCTTCCATCCTCAATACATACGCAGGCTATTTTTGCACATTCACCATTAATGCTTTGTTCCATAAATCATTTCCGGCCCCCTGCTAGGGGTACAGCCTTCTTGTAGGAGTTCAAAGCCAAGGAAGACTCCGTCCCTGGACTCCGCCAGCTTAATTTTGTAACAGAAACAGACACCTACACATACAGGGATCATTGTAGCCAAAGAGGTAACTATATAAAGGGAAGTTAAATCTCTTGTCTGAATGCAGGCAATGAAGATAATGGCCTGATTCTTCCTAATGCCTGCAAATCTATCAGACGCGCCTGATGACGTTAGGATCGCGTGGCAACAGGGTGTTGCCCCAAACTGGGTCAGTTTGTCACAGTTCTATCACTGGAAGCTTTGGGGGGCAGGGGAGACATCGCGCTTTGTCAAAATGGAATTCATTGCTAATATTAAAAAAATAAATAAATCAGGAGGCTTTACATAAACACCCAGATAACCGGCTTCTGTCGAAAAGCAGAGCAGGCGATAATCAGGCGTGCCTTCTCCTTTGGGGACATTTGTAACGAAGGCGAGCAGGTACGGGCTGCCTCATTCAGATGAGGCAAGTGCACCTGTCGGCCACCAGTCTACCTGAGCTACCCTGCTCATGACCTTACCTGCCTGGCCCCCGTGGGCACCTGGGTCATGACTGTGGCTTTCCTGTGTTTCTCCTATTAGAAAACCAAGTCCGTATAATGATTTACATGACTCTGTTGGTTTCCAGGGTTGACTTCCTCTCTACCTTCCTTGCCCGCCACTCTCTCTGTGCTCTTTGCTCTGTTCCAGCGGACCCCCCTGCTCTGCCACAGGCACGCTGGTGTGCCGTGCCTGTCGATCACACTCCCTCTTCCCTCTGCCTGGGATTCTCTCTCTCCCTCTCTGCTCCTCCCCCGTTCTCTCTCTCTCTCTCTCTCTCTCTCTCAAAAAGTTACCATTTTAGGGGCTCCTGGGTGGCTCAGTCGGTTAAGCGTCCGACTTCAGCTCAGGTCACGATCTCACGGTTCGTGAGTTCAAGCCTCGCATCGGGCTCTGTGCTGACAGCTCAGAGCCTGGAACCTGCTTCTGATTCTGTGTCTTGCTCTTTCTGTCTGCTTCTCCCCTGCTCATGCTGTGTCTTTCTCTCTCTCTCTCATAAGTAAATAAACATTAAAAAAAATACCATTTTAACTATTTTTGAATGCACAGTTTAGTGGTATTAAATACATTCATATTACTGTGCAGACATCCATTCCCATAACCCTTTGTGCAAATGTGAATCTTTGCACCCACTGAACACTAACGCCCCGTTCTCCCTTCCGCCAGCTCTGGGCAACCACCATTCCCCTTTGTTTCTCTACAAATATGAGTACTCTAGGGACCTCACACAAGGGGACTCATACCTTATTGGTCCTTTCGTGAGCGGCTTATTTGGTTTAGCGTCATGTCCTCAAGCTTCCTCCGTGTTGTGGCACGTTAGAATGCTTTTCCTTTTTAAGGCAGAGTGATGTCAGCGTATGGATGGAGCCTGTTTTGCTCATCCAGTCACGCCTCTGTGGGCACTCGAGTTGTCCCACATACTAGCTCGGTTCATTGATGTTGACTGAATGAATGACCCTTGATTGGACCGTTGGACTTGAAAGAACCAGTTTCTGATCCCAGCTCTGTCTTGGGAGCCAAATGACCTGAGCAAATCACCAAACCGTTCTGAGTTTTCTTATGGGTAAAATTCGTTGGAGGCTTAAGAATCGTATATCGTTAAAAAAAGAAGAAAGATGAAGAATCATATACAGTTAAAAAAAAAGAAATATGAAGTCAGGCTGGTTTGGGTTTGTAGCTTAGTGAGTGGGTCACCTTGGCAGGTTATTGAACTTTTTTTTTTAAGTTTATTTATTTTTGAGAGAGAAGGGGGGGGTGGTGCAGAGGATCCGAAGCAGGTTCAATGCTGACCGCAGCGAGCCCCACGCAGGGCTCCAACTCACTCACTGCGAGATCATGACCCGAGCTGAAGCCGGAGGCTCAACCGACTGAGCCTCCCAGGTGCCCTGGTTACTCAACTTTTTAGGTCTCAGTTTCCTCCTCTGTAACACTGGGCCTACCAGACTGCCTCTCATAGACTAGTTAGAAGCAACAAGGAATATGGTGCGTGAAGGGTCCATCATAGGCCAGTAACTATTAGAGGTTTCTCTTCTTCCCTTCAATATTGAAGATTCTCGGGAAGCAGATCCCTGGAGTGGAGCCGGGGGCCTGACCTTTCAAGACCAAGAATCTTTGACCAGTGAACATTTGAAGGAGGATTCTTGGTGGGGGAGGAAGGAGGGCTTCTGTTCTCTGGATGAGAAGAGGCTGAACGTGATTCACCGCGTGCAGGGATGTGGATGCCCAGAGCAGCAGCGGGACGGACGCCTGGAGATTCAGCGGTGTGGGGTTCACGTGAGGGTGCAGGGGGTGGGGCACTGGTGGGGTTGTTGGTTAGTTCTGTTTAGATGAGCCCATTGGAGAGAGCTAACAAAACCTAGGCTTCCGCAGTTTCATGTGGACCATCCACACCTTTGGGGATAACAAGACCACCTATGTCTACATTAAAGATAGATCAATTAATTGATTGATTGATAGGTGATACGTAGATAGATGATAGATAGATAGATAGATAGATAGATAGAGACAGATGATGGATGGATGGATGGATGGATGGATAACAGATGGATGGATGGATGATGGATGGAGGATGGATGGAGGATGGATGGATGATGGATGGATGGATGGATGATGGATGGATGGATGGATGGATATGGATGGATGGATGATGGATGGACGGATGGATGATGGATGGACGAATGGATGATGGATGGATGATGGATGGATGGATGGATGGATGGACGGACGGATGGATGGACGGACGGATGGATGATGGACGGATGGACGGATGGACGGATGGATGATGGATGGACGGATGGATGATGGATGGATGGACGGATG